>NC_142245.1:78266246-78587705 GCF_052056855.1 Sturnus vulgaris
AATTTTCCTCATTTTCACACATACTGTGTGTTCTCTTTGAGCCAGAATCTGCACTATAATTTTATGGAACCATTAAAATGTTAAAGGACAGTCAGCTCTACTCTGACACTTCTGGAATCAAGAAGACCTGACAAGTGGGATTACAGACTTGATTTTGGAAAGTCTAGTTTCAAGATGTCATTCTGCTTCAGATTTGTTGTATGGACTTTGGCATGGCCACAGAGAATCTAAGCTCTGTGTATGGTGTTTATCTTCTGTAACAATGGACAGAGATGCAGTATGCAACACCATTGGTGAGAATAGACTTAAAATCTATCCTTCCCTAAGATTTATACATAAAAAGACATAGAAGAAAATGAAATGTAACACACAAAGAGTTAGGATGGCACTAGCACAATATCTAGGTTTCAATGGTGCATCCTTTCATGCACATTTTACAAGAAAACTGCAAATGTTATAAACCACAGAATCACATAACCACAGAATCACAGATCATGCCAAGCTGAAAGGCACCCACAAGTGTCATTGAGTCCAACACCTGGCCCTGTACAGCACCATCTCCAGGAATCACATAATGTGTCACTCTCATTGTACAAAGTGGTAAGGTCTCTCTGGATTCCTTATTTTCTCCCAGTTCCCTCAGCTGCCCCTCACAGGATTTGTGCTTGAGACCCTTCACTAGATCCATTCTCTTCTCTGGACTTGCTCCAGCACCTCAATGTCCTTTTTGTAGTGAGGGAAACAGAACTGGACACAAGACTCAAGATGCAGCCTCACCAGTGTCAAGAACAGGGGCACAATCCCTGCCCTGGCCCTGCTGCCCACACTATTCTTGATCCAGTCCAGGATGCCACTGGCCTTCTTGACCACCTGGGCACACACTGACTCATGTTCAGCCAGATGTCAACCAGCATCTCCAGGTCCTTTTCTGGCAGGCAGCTCTTCAGCCACTCCTCCTCCAGACTGTGGTGCTGCAGGGAATTGTCATGACCAAAGTGTGGGACCCAGCACTTCACCTTATCAAACTCCATACTGTTGGCCTCATCCCATCAAACCAGTGTGTTCACATCCCTCTGAAGAGCTTTCCTGCCCTTCAGCAAATTTACACTGCCATCCACCTTAGTGTTGCCCTTGAATTTGCTAACTTCTACTGATCAAGGCAGAAACATATGTGTCTGAAACAGGAGGTTGTTCTTGGGCTTGCAGGAATGCTTCTGTCTTTCACCTGCTAAGTTCTGCCACTCTGCCACACTTGGCATCTGAATAATTTCTCAGATAGCTCTAATTTTTAATGACTTTGTCTGTCATTACCAAGAGAAAAGTAGAAAAAGACTTCTACTGGTGTTTTGTATGATATTATGACAGAGATGACACACTTTTGTTTTAAGTGGCAAGTTTAACTTTGTTATTGTTTCTCCAAATGAGATTTGTAACTTGCTGAAAGATGTTGTTGAGAAGAAGAAGGAAGCATAAAAATGCGTGTTAGTAGGATTGCAAAGAATACTCCTTGGACATACTAAAGGTTCATTATACAAACCAAAGGGCTGTGTTATCTAGCAGCATAACGTGCTTTGCCAGAGGTTTAGAGCACTGTTTTTGCTTGAGTGGCACGGAATAAAGTTTATGAGAGGGGAATAGCAGCATCTGATTATAGCAGATGAGACAGCAACAGACATCAGTTTAGGACATTAATTCTGACAGGCAGAGTGGCTGAGCAATACTTGGAGCTTTGCACTAAACTAGGTTGTCTTCCCAGATGTAGCCTTGTGTAACCTCAGTTAATGTATTCCAAAGAAAATGTAAGAATTTTTTTTTTTCTTCTATAATATGAATGTTGTAGGGAAGAACAAAGTAATGCTTTTAAAGCAGACAACAGGTAGGATAGACACAGATTTAGATTTTACAGTCTATTAGCTCAATATATTCTCCTATAAGTTATAGAATATAATGAGGAAAGTGATGCTCAATCTCCTGTCAGTACCAGTAAATTGATATGGAAGAAGTCAAATTCCCATGGGATACAGAACACATCACTTAAGAGTGTTGAGAGATATCAGTCAATTTTGACTACTCTCTACCTCATAACATTTCAAGGGGAAATATGGAAAAGAAGAACAACTTGGAGTTCGATTTCCAGATTGTGAAGTACTCAGTAAACCAACAGAAGTGCTGGCAGTCAGGAAAAGAGTACATGAGGAGAATAATGGAGAAGCAATACTATTCACTTCTTATATAATGCGCATTTTAGAGATTCATCTACAAAAAATATTATTCTTACTACCTTTCATCCAAATTGCCTCAAATTCTGTATAAATTCTTGTCTTAAAATGTGAAACTGTTGATGTGACTGTATAGTTTGTTAAGAATTTTGTCTGCCTTCTTTGAAGAGACACAATCATTTGTCAAAACTTAATTCTGTATTGTTTTTATTAATCCTAGCTATTGTCTGTAAATCACAGCATGCTGATTTATATGAAATCCAGATAACACTGATATAGTCCAATAATCTTAAATTTAAAAAGGAGCAGGGCATGAAAGAAAGATAGTTAATTGCATCAGATTTTGTCATCAGGCCAAGCAGTGCAGTTCAGGTTCAGACATCCCTGAAGGGAAGACAGGAAAATGCTAGGAAACTGAGAAAAATATGACAGAAATAAGATCAAAAATGATGCTGATGACACAGCTTTTTAATAAAGTCCTCTATTTCACAATGTAAACTAATTTGTATTCCTTTCTGGAGGTTCATTATAAACTTGTGTTATTCCTTCTTCCAACATCATCTTGTCATTTAAAGAGCTTTCCAGTAGTCCAAAGAAAACACCTTAAAACAGTCCTGAAAATGTGTTGACAGGAACGGAGCAGCAGATCTGAAATATTTGGTTCCAGTCATTTGCATTTCAGCTGCATAATGTCTAAAATGTTGTAAACATTTGTTTGGTAACATTTCTGTGGGATAAACATAAACAACAGAAATAAGGTATTTTATAAATAAACCCACTTGTTAAATTGTTTAAAAACAAGTGGGTGAAAAAAGTTGTGATATACATTTGAAACAAGAAATTTGTATAAAAGTCAGTTTATCAAAACTTTTGAAAGGGAAACATTGCTGCACTAGCTCCAAACTCAGAAAAAAATCTTGGCTGTTATTTCTGCCTCTCCTTTCAAATCACAAAGAATTAAAGACCTGTTGTTAAATACAAAGCCAGAATTGAGAGCATCCAAAAATTTGTTAATTAGGCTTACTAGGAAAAAATGTGAACTGTATTGATAGGCATGCTAGTTTTGTTTTGGCTTTTGCATATTTGGTGAATTCTGTAACATGAAAAAATAAAAAAAATTTTAAAACCCCAATTTTCTCCAATAAATATTCATTGTAACTAGCTACATGGAAGAGGTAAGACAATCTTTTTTTTACAGATGTATGACAAATGTATTACTGATGATGAGTAGCACCTGAATTTTTCTTCCAAAGCATCTTAACGGTTTGGAATAAAATGGCTTTGTTTTTACTACCATAGATGAACACCAAGTTCATTTTGCCAGCCAATAAAAATCAATATGTAGCACTGGCAAGATTACCAGATTTTTTTTTAATTTGTGAGATTAAAAAAAAAGACAGATTTATGCAAGCTCAATGTCCCACAAACAGACTTCCTCTTATATAATCAGCTTTAAACTATATTACAACAAACAGATTTGATTTTGTCTTTTAAACACATCTGTATTCTTCTTATATTTTTGTCTTTAAATAGTGAGTTCCAATCATATTACATCCATACAAGCAAGCATATCCCGGTCCAGAGTCTTCACTAAATTGAGTTAAATTAACTAATAATTGCTTAACTTAAAAGATTCAAAAGCACTTAAAATCCACGTACTGTATGAATTCCTTTTCTACACTTTGCAGTGAAAAGTTTCTGAAGTATCCTTGTCATAAATACATTGAGGTTGGAGGAGCAGATTATATTCGTGTGATTTGCCTGCCAGTCTAAGATCAAAACTATCAATGCTTCTATGTGAATGTATCAATGAGGAAATGAGCAATTTAAGTTTTAGGCACGTGAGGGGTTAATGGTGCAAATCTCAGTAGCCAAGTGACAATCATGCCATGCAGTCAACATGCCCAGTGATATTTTGTGTCCGTAGAAGATACAGGCAAATAAGACAGAATGTATTTACAGCAGTAATTAATAATTTACACTTCATATATCAACCCTGAGATTAGATTCCACCAAAAGAAATGAATAGGGTATCACATCAGATGCCCACCAATGTGTGTCATAGGGCACTCTCCTCACACAGCTGAAGTAAAGAAAGAACTGAAGAACTATCAATCAGAGCAGTTTTACTTCTTTATCTCAAGAACGATGTCAAAAAATAAATCAATAAATATTTCAATATCTGGTTGTTTTAATATCTGCTGAAATCTTAAGGGACTGTTTCTCTTTGAGATCCTGAGCTATGTGCCCCTTGAAAAAGAATGGAGGGATTGAGATGCAGTAATATTTCCATTCATGACATAGAAATATAATTACTTATCTTGGAAGGCAAGGGTTAAGAATGAGGGCGGTAAAAAAGTATGCCAGGATAAGTAGAAGTAGGGAAAAATAGATTTTGAATTTTGATCATATATCAGCAAAAACGGTTTTTAAGATTTTTCTGCATAACATTTGCAATCAATTTGCATTTACTGTGTATTTCTAAAAAGTCAAAATTACATGGTTAAAGGTTAATATTTGCATTTTTTTAATATCCAGTACATTTTTATGATATAACTGTGTATTCAGATAGTAGTAATATATAGATTCTTTTTATTTCAAAAGAAAAAGTTGATCTAGACCATGGAGGAAATTGCCTTCTTTTTTTCTTTTTCTTTTCCCATAAGAAATATAAAAACTTATACTGACATTCAAAATACATAAGAAAATATGTTATAACAGTCGTTTTGCCCCACCACACTGAAGACCATCTTCCTGATGTAAATATTTCATATGCAGATCAACTGCTATTTCTAGAGACTATATGTAATGACTAAAATCAATTGCAGTGATTCAAACCAACAGCTGCATTTCTCCCATCTCATAATACGTAGAGAAATATATTCTGATGTTTTGATTTACTAATCCATAGTACCTGATTCAAATTATTACAGCAAAGTTACTAAAATGTAAAACTAAAAGTATGTTATAGAATTTTTCACCATAAACAGAAAGCTGTTTTACTGACTTTATTAAACTGTTACCTAAGACAAGAATTTTATTCTTAAAATATGTTTCATACGAAAAAACACCAAAACTAAAACATCCTAAATAATACTTTGATGACTGATCTTCTATTAAGCCTCTATTCTTGGCCTAAAATCAGTAAAAAAAGATTCATTTGGAATTTTATTTATATGTTGGAATCTCTGCAATCCTTCCAAATGTAGGTGGACCTAGTCTCCATTAAGGTCTCTTTACTGTCAATGCTTGTGAAGAAACATTTCTAGTGTCTCTTTCTTCTGTACATTTTAGTTTAATATTTTTTAGTTTTTAGTTCATTGTGTTATTTTTCTCCTACTCCCTTTCTCATTCACCTTCCTCTTTTTATTTCTTTTTCTTTCTGTCTGCCTGCCAGACTACCTATTCCCTCCATCTCTCCTCTTTTGATGTAGCCTGTTTAAGCATAGTAGATTATCTAATTTATTTAATTCCTGTTACTGGATTGTTCTAAGATGGAAGATTCTCTTTTCATCTATTTAGAGGAATAAAATTAATGAAAATTAGTTGCTTAATCTACTGAAATATTTTCTGCCAAGTTAAACAGGGAATTTACACTTTCCTGGTCTACAACAGACACAGATTTTTTGAAAGCTATTCAACAAACAGCTCCTTCTCAGAACTTGTCTGTTGGAGACAGCTGCATCTCCTCAGTCACAAAATCATCTAATAACTTGGGTTGGACTGATCCTTGAAGATCATCTTGTTCCAACCCTCCTGCCATGGGCAGGGACACCCTCCATTAGACCACCTTGCTTAAAGCCCCATTCAGCCTGGTCTTGAAGATTTCCAGGGATAGGATATCCACAGCTTCTCTAGGCAACCTGTTCCAGTGCCTCACCACACTCATAGCAAAGAATTTCTATTTCTCTTATATAATTTAAACTTACCCTCTCAGTTTAAAGCTATTCCCTCCTGTCCTATCACCACATGTCTCCCAAAAAGTCCCTCTCCACCTTTCTTGTAAGACCTCTCCCAAAAAGTCCCTCTCCACCTTTCTTGTAAGACACCTTTTGGTACTGGAAGGCTGAAAAAGCATAATATGTCAGTGGAGAATTTATCAGATCCACCAAGTAGCTGTAGAAACTTCCTCTTGATTGAATTATTCTTTTTTGTGCTCTGGTTTCCAAAAGAACCTCACCAGTCAATTTCAGTTCTGTCCTAACTCTATGATAATGCAATATAAGCAATGTGCTACATTGAAGTTTATATATGGTGTGCCTACTCAGGTGGAAGAAACCTTCCAGCAAAGTAGGAATCAAACAAATTTACTAAGACATCTGTTGTCAAAGTGAAATTTGTATCAATACTGACTTTATAATTGTAAATCTGTATTTATTTTGATACCAGTTTTCAACTGAGCTCACCGACAATGTTTAATATCCTGTTCTTGCATAGCTTTACATTTATTGCTCTGACAGTAAAGAAATCTGAGCCATTATCCAGGAGACAATTAGTATCAGCAGCAACAAATCCATCATTTCTAGCCTAACCCTCATCAACTACTGGCACCAGTTAAATTACCTGCAGAACCAACATTTGAATCACAGTCAGAGTAACAGATAAGGATCAGTTATTTAGAAGAAATGGGAGAGAGAAATACAAAAACACTCTCAATCAGCTCTGTGGAGTACATGTGCTTTCAGCCATATGAGGGACTAAATGCAACACTGCCACAGAAACCCATTATCTACACATCCAACTGTGGAAGAGGCTACAACAACTCTTCTCCTTATTTAAACACCTTGGCATTTCTTGTACATTTTCCTACGATAAAAGTGGTTAATTGGTTTATTTCTCTTCAATATACTCAATAGAAATTCACTCGTTTTGCCTCTCTGAAGGAATACAACAGTCTTTACATCGTTGCTATTTGTCCCTGACAAAAATGTATTGAGAATGAGGAGGAACCTGTAACAGTCATCTACAGATCATTGGTGTTCTACAGCCAAGGGCAGAGCCTGGTACATTCTGATGTATCTTGCCACTTTTCATTTATCTTTATTAGCAGTGTATCCTGGCAACTCTATGGGTGATGAGTAAAAATTAGTTTCTCCAACAAATGCCAGAGTGGCTTTCCTAGTTCAAACTCAACATTAGAAAGAGAGCTTAGAAGATGCGAGTTCTTTTCTGATGAATATTCCTCACACTTCCATCAAATGTTCTCTTCTGAATTATTTTATGAGTGGAGCAATGAGTCTGCATTTCCACACAGAGGCATATGTAATTAGTTGATAATGTTCTTCTTGCACACTTGAGAATATTTAATCTTCCTTTGGATATTAGACTAGAAATGTGCATTTCCACTTATCCTTATGGTGTTTAGACTTTTAAGAATGTTGAAAATAAATGCAGAAAATGCCATCACAGCAGCATGATTTTTATATTCTAGGTGCTTAGACTTGATTAATCTATTATTAGGAAAAGCAGTCCTCCTGGTGAATTTTGATCACCTATTGCTTCAGAATAAAGGCCATGTGGCTTCTGTGGAAAAAAGAAAAAAGCTTTGAACCCACTTATACTACTTCCTTTCGGAAAAACAAACACCAAGAAAACCTGCAGTTATAGGAAGTTAGCAGGTCTTTGAGATATGAGAAACCTTGCATTACTCATCACCTCTGCAACCAACACCACCAGCAGTTTCTGGCCATGGTAATCAGTGGTAGTGAGTCTGCATTACATATGGTTGTCATTTCATTGAGTCGCTTTCTGAAGCAAGCTGTCTGTGATCCCTTTTCCCTGCTGTGATGAAATTTCTAGAAAGAATTCTTATGGTTTTTCACCATTCAGACAACCTCTTTTTCCTGAAGAAATCATTTCTATTACAACTGTGCTGGCCCACCTCTTTTGTTTTGATAGTGGCTGTTATATGAACCTGAAAATGAACAGACAACTTTCATTTTCTCAAAAATATTCTACTATTACCCCTAATGTCTTCTATATCTATTTTGTGTTGATCAGCTTTTGAATTCTCTCTTTCAACATTTTGGTGTTCAAAACAGCTGTAGTCCTGACCTAACCATATAACAACCTGGCACTCAAAATGGCAGAATTAGACAGAAAGACATTCTGAACTCATAATTAGTTTGAATCACAGAAGAGAACACAGAGATTTTGGTATGTAAATGCTGATAATGGTACCACACATGTCTATTCTTACAAACAGCAATGGGACTACATTTTCACTACTACAATAGCATTCTAATACACCTGAAAAATTTTCCTTCCTAAAGACAATTAGGAAACCATTGGTGAGTTAGAAGTCCTCTCTTCTTTCAAATTTCGAATGAAAACTTTACAAATCAGTCACAATTCAATAAATGGTCTAGACTCTAGCTGCATTCAAACTAATTATAAGGTCAGAATGTCTTTCTGTTTACTTCTGCCATAATTTGGTTCATAACTTACCTGATAAAATGATCGTTTGGGGTGAGTCTCATGGGATAACAGTTTCAGTTTAGAAAAAAAAATCCCAGATATATGTAATGGCAAATATTTTGGGCAGTTTTTATATCTGTCCGACTGTGGAGGTACAGCCAAATTGAAACTAAATCTAGTGATCACATATTTGCCCTGGGATTTGGGATGACTTCAAACCTATGGAATGTCAAACTTTGCAGGCCTTTTTTTTTTTTTTCCCCCTCATTACTTGGTCCAAATATTTAATTGAATGCAAATCTTCTGACTGATTTTTTTCTTTCCAAACTGTGAGTACAGCTATAGATTGGTGGACTGGTGTTCAGGCTTGATTTCTGATCCAAAGGCATTAGCTTCAATGTTCTTTGGATCAGATCCTTAGAGAGCTTGTTTTCAGTATCCTCGTGCCAGTAATCTGTAGTGCAAAATTAAGTGTAGTCTCAAAACTGAGCCCTGCGTCCTCTGTTCATTATTCCTTTCGAAGTTACTATATTGCCATGCATGGCTAAATTTTGTCCCTTTCAGTTTATCCCATTTTATATCTAGCATCTTATCCTATCTGCTGCTCTCTACCTAGTCAGTAACCTCTGATGTGGTACTTTTTCAAATACTTCTTGAAAATCCAAGTATAATGTATCTGAAAAGTTTTACTTATCTGTCATGCCAGTGTTATTTTCAAAGAGTTCTAACAGGTTATTTAAGCAAGACCTTCCTTGACTGAACCCATTTTGGACACCTTTAATGAACTATAAAGCTGGTATTCTCCTACTAACCTCCATCAAGACCTTTTCCACAAAGCTCATGTTAAACTATGTGGTTTACACATTCTCTTAAGCCTCTATCTTCTAATAATGTTCTTATATTTGTCACTTCCCAGTCCTCAGAAATGTCTTTCATATCTAGTGAACTTCTAATATAGAGAATTTAAAGGGTCAGCAACTTCTCTATTCTTGCACAAAATACATTTTTACGTGAACGGCATACAAATGTGTGGATAGCTTTGGTTCCTGCACTGTTAGTAAGTACACAAATAGAAGCATAGAATAAACATTTACAAGCTATCTAAATGAGCAAAGATGATTTGGGAGGAGTGGGAAAGGACATATAAATCACAAGATATGTATTCGACAGATGAGCAACAGATTTAGGGATTCTCCATAGCATGGCAATTATTTCTAACCAGGTATAACCCTTCTGTATACTTATTTTTTTAGAAATCATTGTCTCTATCTGCTTTACCTGCCCTCCTGAATAAATAAACTTTGCTTAAATAACTCTTTGCACTTTTTCATGGATAAACCCCCAAATCTATAACTGCGTAAATATTTTGACACTTTTTTTTCCCTATCATCTTCACTGGGAATATTTTAAATGTTTGGAGTATTTATATTTTAATTAGCTTGGTTGCAGTGGACAGCCAGAAAGAAATTCCAGCTAGAAATTCCACTCTCACTAATTTTTTTTTCCCCTATAAATTGAAATGTGAACTGCAAAAAAATTGATACAAGTTATTTTCACCTCTCCCATTGAATAGCCCAATATTTCATTTTTCTAATATATTGGCGGTTATTCTCAAGCCTTATTTTAGTGAATGTTTGAGCAGAGACCCAACAGGAGAAAGTTTAAAAAATCATAGGAAAATAGATATTTTTCTAGGCTCATATAGGTTTCATCATTGGTCTGTTCCAACAGCAATTTTTCTTCCTGATTTTTTTTTTCAAAGACAAATTCCATTCGGGAGCTTACAAACTCTAACTTCTTAAAATAGTATAAATTGCAAAAATAGTATAAACGTTTATTACTATGTTTTCTCCAAATTAGTTAGAAATTGGCTGAGAAAATAAAAAGATGGTTGAAGAATGCAAGAAAAATCAGAAAATAATTAAATTACTTCCGTATAGAAATCATAATGGTAAAAATCAGTAGTTTATAGATGTTTCCACCTTTAAATAGTTTGGGAAAAATGTGATATCATTAAAAGATGATAAAATTCTACAAAGCTTATGAGGAAACTAAATGGGGCATATCTAACTCTGCTCAGTAAAATCTGTGACCAAGCAGTGTCTGAGCAGATACCAAGACTCCATCATCTCCAAACACAAAACTGCTGCAGTAAGGTGAGAAAGCAATAAAGGTATCAGATCTGATAGCTTGTTTTGTTCGATGTATTTCAAATAAGAGAAGCATTGGTAAAACCAATCTGGTAGCTATTAAGGCCAAAGACAATGGCTAAGAAAGCTTTGAGGAAGACATGGATACATGCAATATGAAACTAGGAGGTGGAGTTGTGAAGTGGAGCAAGACTCAAACAAAAATTTTAGCCATAAAATAGTAGTATAGAGTTTCCAGCAGAGAGAACTGCTTGTATAACAGGATTCTCCAAAAACTGGACTCAGAAAGGCAAGACAATCTCTATGACTCAACTGTGAGGAAATGCATATGACAAAACAGTGACAGTGCTGTTAAAAAGACAAATTCTGAACATATTATATATTAAAAGAATTGTTTAGAAGACAGAGAAATCATTCTCCCTGTGAAACAAGAAAAAAGTTGAGACTGGAAAGTCTACTTGAACATACTCTAGGTATGCGTTTGTGCTGTTCCCAGCTCGAAATGGGGCATTCCACAGTTCTTGACCATTATAATTTTGTTCATACTCTGTCCATGAACATTGCAGAGTTACTGAAACATTCATTTAGGAAGGAAAATGCAATAGAACTGCCTTATTATGGACATGAGAAAGAGTAAAAACCTAGTGCAATTGCAGTGCAACAAATATTTAAGTTTTTAAAATCAAACAGCAAAGTGTCCAAAACAGGAAAAGCCATTCAAACTCCTGTGGTTATCTCCTCAAATCAATATTTTTCATACAGTAGAAGCAAGGTCCTTGAGGGAATCACAATGTAGTAACTGTTAGCAACTGTTGACTATTTAACAGAAACAGTCATCTGGAAATAATCAGCTGTAGAAGAGAGAACAGAGGAGTCCAGCTGGTGACAAGTAGTCTTAAAAGTAAGTGGTTGCCTGGTAGCATCAGAGAGGAAAGCAAATTTGACTACCTGTCCCCTTAGCAAGATATCTTGCAAAGACAATGTGAAGTAGATACTTCATTGTTTCAGTGAACAATTTTTGACTGTCAAGATATCTCAGTTCAGCACTTTGCTTTTTTTGCATTAGCTTAGAGGTGTAGTAGCAATTTGATTAATTGCAGACATCTGTCTCTGCTGCTCTTGGCTGTATTTTGTATGCTCTGACATCAGGCTTTAATGCATAAATAAGTAAACTTTGAACGTCATTTGCACTGTCTCTAATGTCACTGTGTATCTCTTGTCCCTTTCCTTAGAGTGCAGTAACTCAGTGTTTGACATTACAGAGATTCAGGTAAAAGCTACAGATAGTGCGTGGTTTTAGGCATGTTTTTCTGCTCTTCTTTTCTCTGCTCTGTACTTCTTTCAGCCTCCACTATTTAAACAGAGATCTGTTCCCACTCAGACAATTGGAAAGTTATTACAATGATGATGTTATTTTAAATTTATGGAAATCTCCAACAATATTCTGTGGAGAAAAGGGGAAGAAATCCATTTCCTCAATGTTTCTCCACTATTTCAAGGTTACTCTGGTTTGTTTCAGTGCCATCTGAGTTCTTGAACTTCTATATGTCAGATTTAGATGTTCTCAGCTCTTTAATTTTTGAGTGTGTCCAGTCTTTATTTTTCATTGGATAAGTAGTATAAATCATATAGCATATTAAATAGAACAGCACAAAATAATTTTTAAAAAGATAGCTAGTAATCTATCCTGAAAAGAAAATATAGCTACAAAATTATCTGTGCAAAGGTAATGCCACCATCATCATCATCATCATCATCATCATCATCATCATCATCATCATCATCATCACTTAGGTATTTAACTCAACTCAGCCTAACATGATTTCTTTAAGTCCTTCTACATCTTTCTGATCAAGTAAATTTTCATGGTAATAAAATATTTTTTGAATGCCAGTACATTAAGTATTTACACCATTTATTCCATAATAAATTGTTTCTTGGAAAATGCTATTTACAAGCTGAGTTTCTATGCTCTGGGCTGACTGCCACCTCATTTTGGCTTGCTTCATAGGACTCTGCATGTAAATATGGCTATAAATTGGTATCAATCTCCTATAAGAGTCTCCTACAGCTCTCCACCCAGAAATACAATCTATTTGCCCTCTCCAGCTTCTGAGAAACAGCACACCACTCAAACACTCATACAATGTGTCCTTCATTCAACAGAGATAATTAGTTTCAGTTACTTAAACTGAGCAACTATTTCCCTTCAAAGAGGATATTATATTTGCCTAATTGCATTTAAGTGCTAAACACTGTGCAGGATAATGTTTCCTGAGTATGGAAATTTTTTTGGGAGTTGCTGGTAGAAGGCTAGCTGCTGTTACAAGGGTCAATAGAAATCTGCAGACAGTTTGAGTAACGGATGAAAATTCACAGATCACTGAGCACAAGCATATTTTTTTCCCAAATGAGTGTCAGTAAATCTTTCCCACACAATTTATATCCTTATCACATGGACTAAATAAGCATGAAAGGTAAATTGTTGACTTTCTGTTATGCTATGAAACAATCAAGATTGAGCTGAGCTAAATGAGCAAGACATTAGTCTACAGATTTCTGCAAAAGACCTACTGAAACATCAACCCCACCAGTCTTTTTTTCCCTTGCATTTTCCTGTCTTAATTAAAGAGCCCTTTCCACTAGCTTGATCCAGTAAAACACCCACAGTGCAGATGCTGTAGTGTCATTCCAGTCAGCATACAGACATGCTTCAAAACTTTGCCTTTAATTTTTGGCTAAACAAACAGGCAAACAAACAGTAGATGAAACTAATGGAGAGCTTAATTATATCTATCCATCAAGCCGTAAATTTGCTTCCTTTCCAAATAGCAGGCACTGTCTTTAAATCCAAAAGGACTGATGGCAAGATACCCGGTTTAAAATTCTCCCACTGTCATAGACTGTTTTACTAATTATCCAGATTCCAAGGCAATCATACAACCGTAATCATTCACCTCACGCCTGGAAACATAAGTCTTGTTCTTTTGATGAATATTTATAAGACAGTGTAAAGCAGTCTACTTTCTTTTCCCTTCAGGCAAGACAATTTGGAGTTCATCAATATGTATTACCAAGGACTTTTATAAAAGGCACTTCAAAGGAAATTCATCAGGCATTCCTTTTGTCTTGATTTCTGTTAGACTGATACTTCCTTTTGACAAGTATCAATAAATTATCCTCTGATGGCTAGAAACTTGATGTCTTATTCAGAAACTTCCTCACACAGCAAAGTCTAAGTCCTTAAGTTTCCAATGAAATTTTTAGCATCTAGCTTATAATTTAAGGATAAAGGAGGACAGAAGAAGCAAATGAAGCACAAAATAAACAATGTATTTATGTGGTGGTTCTATGATATGTTTTGCTTACACACAGGACAGAAATTTGTCAGTTAAGAATTTCCATGACCTACATTCCTTGTTACTTTTTCCATTTGACTTTTGACCATATTTGGAATTCCTTAACAGAAAAGTTGAGACTCTCGTCCCCAGTGCTGAAACTGAACAATAAGCAAATTAAAACCAGATTAATGTAGATACGTAGTGTTGAATGACAGAATGTCTCTGTCCCAGTTGGTTATTACTTTTCTTCCCTTGGATGCTGACATAGAGGCTCATATTTCTGGGAAAGGAGAGTGGGATCTTAAAGGGTAATAGAAAAAAAAGTTTTTCTGCTTATTATGCAATAAAAAATACTATAAAGTTGCATATGTTTCTTTTCCCCAATTTAGTTATTTTTCTAAATGTGCATGTCTGAGAAAAACCATCATAGAACACACAAAAGATGTACAAAATTAATATGTGATGATAAGGTAACTACCTGTCTGCGAGAAAATGGGGAAAATAATGGGGAAAATTATTAATTTCTTATTTTCCTCTTTTCTTTTTTAAAATAAGAAATGGAATTATTGTAAGAATGTTTTGTGGATGTGTGCATGTGAATTGCAATTTTAGCTTTGAAAGGATGTCAGGCCTCTCCACAAGTAAAAGTCATGTTGAGCTGTTACAAGCTCACATACCATGGTCAAGCTAGGCTCAGTTCCTTGGCAGCAGAAACAACATCCTGAAGGGTTGGACATTTGGGGCTTCAGTAAAGTGCACGTAGCAAGTGTCCACTTCTTCTGTCATGTATTGTACTATACTTGTATCATTAACAAAAACCTATAATTTCTCATGAGAACACAATCCATAATTTAGGGTCTAGTTTGTGTGTGCATTGGGAGAAGTGAGGAAAATGTTCTGTCTCTTTTTGAACAATTCTGCACAAGGGACTTTTTGAACTCTTTCCAAAAAACATACTGAAAACCCAGCCAATTTTCCCTTGACAATAAAGACTTACAATATAAAAAAGGTACACAAAGTAAAAGGAACTGCACAGGGTAGTTTGTATGGAGATGCCCTGAAAATGAACTGTCAGACTTTTCATTACTGGATTTGAGTTCTCTTGAAAACTTTCTTTTTATCTTCTCTGGGTACAGAGAAACCTTGTAGATCTACAGAAGGTAATAAGAACCATAAATACCTGAATATGAAAAGAAAAAAAAAATCAGAATGTATTTATTGTCATGAGTAATACTATAGGAGGTAGAACTACTGTGTATCTAGAATGCAAAGTAACTTGATAGAAGAAGGTGAACTCTAATGGCTGATACTTATCAATTGCTTAGCACTTACCAAAACAACAACATCTTGGCACAGGAACAAGGTTTACCATCCCAAATTGGCAAGCTGCTGTTCTTTGATCTCAGCTAAATTGGATTGTTTGCCAAGGGAAATAGGGGAAAATTAATTTTCTCAATCTTTCGCTGAAAGAAAAGCCCCCTTATTTTCCTCAAAAATGTATTTGTGCCACATGAAGTGCTTAATGTTCAGATTTGAAAAGCTGGTTATTGTGGACATCTAATTAGAATATCTCACTGTCTACATTGTTGTGCTTAATGTGTTGCTCTGAATAAATATTTAATATGCTACCTCAGGTGTTCCTGTCTTAGAATTTTGATATCTCTTTCCTAATTATGGCAGACCAGTGGTAATACTGTAGCTTATGTCATGGCCAGGAAAATTTCTACAGAGAAGTAGAACATGCATTTTAAAATATTCATTCAAGGTTAAACTGTCAAGACTTGTGAAAGTTCAGGATGAAAACAGGTAACTATTACCTCATGCTTCTTCTGTTAAATAAGTGCCTATTAATAGACAGATATAACTTCTCTAGGGTTCAGTATAAAACAGGCAACACTTTTCAAGCATTGATTTAGGAAAAAATCCTAAAACCAAACAATGCAAGTTAGGGGAATGACATATGCCTGTCAGTCTCCTGATATAGAATCTCCCCAAATTAATGATGCTCTTGATATCGTTTTTTCAATTCCATTCAAAGTTTTAATACCAGCAACAAGAAACAGCATCCTTGAGTGACCCATGAACGAAAACATATCTGAAGCCCTGGAGAATCTCTTTCTTGTGTAATTCTCTGTCTTGCCTAGTCTTTCTTTGGCATCATGATTTTTACAATCAATTCAGCATACCCATCTTCAGACATCAATGCAGAAGATTTCTGTTTCCTCCTGGCTCATCTACCAAATAGGATATGCCTCAGTGCCTGACTTTAGGATCTGTACTGCTCCAGCCTGAGGGAAATTTTAAACCTTTTTTTGCTGTGTCAGATGCTTCTATCCAACCAAATATTTTGGGTGCTATCTAATGAAATATTTTGTGTCGTGAATTCTGTGTCAGAGACACACCTCTGAACCTGATGGAGTGGAGATTGAGGGTAGTGGTCTCTTGTTATTTTTATTTGATATGTCTATATGCTTGCTGTGTAAGTGAATTGCAGATCTAAAAAACAGCTATCTTCACATCCTTTTGTGAGTTTGAGTCTTATGTCTCATAAAGATATCTGTAACAGAAAGAAAAAGGAGGAGGAAGTAGTATCTATAATACAACTAAATCAATCTCCCAATTATAAGATGAAAACTTGCCTTATTTATTAAATGTATAGAAGACTTGTGCTGTTATTTAGGACTTTCAGAAGATTTCACTCCAGCTGAATAACTTTTATTTCTGAGTTTTATATGTAAATTAAGTGTCCATGTGGAAAAGCAGTTGGCCTGCTCAACAGAAATAATTTATGTTAGACTTATTCTCAAAAAGAGAATAATAAAAGCAATTATATGGAGTATTAGATGTTTTTATTTCTCTAGGATCTACATATCGCAAGGAACAGCCTCCAAAACTGTCTTCTACTGTGCACTTAAATTTGTTTTTTATATTACAGGTGTAGGTACTGTTAGAAATCCCTAATAGTTCATTAAGCATTAATCATCACGTCCTTGTTTTTTTTCTTGGCAGTAGTTTTCTCTTGCAGTTGAGTTTTAGGTGCTTAGATTGCTTTGCACTTTTTTAACTCCTCCCTCCCTCCCTTTTCACATAGACATATGTCTAGGACATAATATCAAAAAATAAGAGTCAAAGAAGCATGCCTTGCATATGCTACAAATTATGAGATCTGTGATGACCCCATGGTTATTTGGAGACCTTATTCTGCTATATAAAGCCAGGAAAGTTTTGCTTGCCAAAGAGCTACTGTCTTTGCCCTAGCTGCTGCATCAATAAAGCAGATTTGTGCATCATGACCTTTGCTTTTTTGTTCTAGTTGGAGCTCTAGATATTTTAAATCCTGAACTGCAATATTCGTTAGGGAGCTGAAGAGAGAAAAGATATATCTGTCATTTGTCACACTCCTGAAAAAACAAGCTGTAGTATTCTTTACCGGAGGCTGCCAAGCTCAAAGCTAACCAAGGCAAGAAAAAATAACCAGCCCATCTTTAGAGTCTCTTAGGATGAGAATTTCACAAAGAAACAGAGATATGAGGTGTTACCAGCAGCTACTACTGCAGATCTGGTGTTTGAACTTAACTATTTTAAGGAGATATAAACTTATGGCCTGGTATAGGATAATATAGAAAAATAGCATATGAATAAACATTAGAAATAGAATAATAAACAATTTAGCATATATGAGTCACCAAAATTATATGCTGTTGTAATTACAGAAAGTTAAAAAGGAAAATGAAAGAAAATATTCTGAACACAGAAATATGCCATGTTTGTTCCAAATGAGATGTTAGAAATCCAGATTAATTGCAAGCAAGCCTTTCAAATTCCAATGACAGTCTACAGTGTCCTTCATGGTGATGTGATCTTACTGTGCTTGGCACTGTCATGCTGGTACGTGTATACTTGGATGGATGGCAAACATGTTATGTGCCGTCTTCAAAAAGCACAAATGCAATCCACAGCAAAGATTTAACTCTTCTGCAGTATATATTAAACATAACGATTATCTGACTACCTCCAACAAGGCAAATATCTCAAGAACCTGCCTTGATATTGTCTTAGACTTTAGGAAAGGCTTGCTGACACTAAGATCCTCAGCTCAACAAATGAGTTAACACAAAATATCCATATCATGGACAATATGAATGAGGAATACCATTATTAGCAGCACAAGACAAAGTATATAATACTGCTATACAAGCTCTGTATCAGTTCTGAGAACTGAAGAAAAACAAAGAAATCCTTGCTCCCTTCATGCCCATCGTCTAGTCACAATTTGTATTTAAACAAAAAAGAGGGTTTTTTTATTTCTTGATGCCACTGAGCACAAAATACCTTCCTACACTTTTTTTTTAAGTTACTGGGAAAAAAATAGTATACAGAAAGCGTTTTATCCCTATATATATATATATATATCTATGATCAGTGTAGACTTAACAAATATAAAGCAATAGCACTACTGACCTACCAACTTGGGGTTTGGCTCTGACATTTTATCTCTGTGAAAAACAGAGACAGATGGGAGAGAGCAAGTTCCCCACCTTCCAAAAGAAAAAAAAAAACCAACTAAGGCTTTCTCCTGAGAGCATGTGTTATTTTAGAATTTCATTCACTGAGGATTTTTGTGTTCTTAATCTAGTGGTCATCACTTCTAGTATGTCACCTGTCTCTGACCTGCAGATCACAGACATCATGAAACGTTCTATTTTTGCATTTAAGACCTCTGGCTTTTTTTCATACTCTGACTAGGTCTGCTCTTTAAAAGACTCTATTATATGTGTTTCCAAGCAGACTAGCTATAATTCAAATTTTTTAGGGAACTTCAGGTACTTAGGTACTTAGAGGTACTTAGATTGTGCAGATTATCTTCTTTAACTGTCTTGCATCTTGCCTTCTACATATACATAACTTTTATGTGCTCATCTTGGATACTTCAAGCATACTTTGTATGCTTGAAATTAAGAGAAAACCAGAGTTCCTGTTACCCTAAATTTTACTATCTTTTGTTCTTGGGGAGGGGCTAGTATTTTTTATTTTATATTTTTTTAAATTTCTTTATCATAGATATATCAGGTAGACATAAGGACTGCTGACCTACCTTGAAAATACAGTTAAGTTTTCTGAAAAGCAAAATTGTTATGTGATATAACTGGCATATTAATTATACACTAGTCCAATGATTGATTACACTGTGGAGTGGGAATTGCTCTCAACACTCTTCTCGTTGAGAATAAACCACAAACTTATCATTAGAGCACCTGCATCCTCACACAGGCATTCAATGATACCATCACTGTTTTTAATCTTCCTGTAATTTTGGGAACGTGCTGTACGCTCTCCAAGGTGCAAGAAGGACATGTTGTACCCATTAACCTTTCCACACAGAGAGTGTTCATTGCATCCAGCAGTCTGACAGGGGCCCAGTCAGCTCCTGGATAGGACTAAGCTACAAAAGTGTGTGTGTTTTGTACAGCATATGCTACCAGCTAACAACTTGAAAGTCATCTTCCACATGGAGTGAACTTAAAGCGAACAAATTAAAGCTCATGTAGTAAATAAATCATCATGATAATGTCCAGTTGTGTTTGCTAAAGAAATATAAGAAGCTGGGAGAGTAAAACATAGGGATTTTAAGGGCTGTCTCAGTGACAAACTGTATGAACTAGACAGATATAAGAAAATATCTTGTAGTGGTGAATTTTTCATTAGACGTCAATAGACTTGGTAAAGCTGTCAAATGCTAACTAGCTTACCTTCTGCTCTTTTCAAAAAGGTTAATAGATACAGCACATTTTCTGGTGTGACACTGAAAACAAAGCATGACAAATGGTTTGCTCTTGTATTTGTTTTGCACCTTTTTTTAAATTTTTAATTATTAGTTTTAGGCTATCTATATGTAAAAGTGGCTAAGTGTGAATAGATATTAGAGCTGCTTGAAAAGCCTTATCATGAAACCATCATGTAGGCCATGGAGATAGATCTTCCCAAGACTAGCTGTGCATCTTGAGTCTTGCAGGTCAGATACTCTCCCCAAAAATTTCATGCAGCAGGTGGCACAATGAAACTTTGATTTTTGTTGAGGCTCCTAGGCACAACTGCAGCATAATAATCTTGTGAGTACTGGAGAAAAGCATGTATGCATATTTAGCATATGTGATATTGATGTAGGTGGGAAAAATAAAATTGAAGGCTTCAGTAGCTGTTCTTTTTCAAAATTACATTCATTCCGTGTCATGTGTTCATCCTTTAGCTGAAGTCTTAGGCTCAGATTTTGCTACTACAAAATATGAAACTTTTTTCTGAACTCTAAAATACTATTTAGTACAAGCTTAGCCAGAAATGAATAAGACTAAGCTTTTAACTTGTGACTTCCAAATGTTTTTTTCCCACACTCTTTATCAGTAGTATATATATTGTATTGTGAACATCACTGGATCTAGGACTTCCAAGTGAATAATTTTAAGGACTGGCTATTATCTGACATGTTTTACCAGCAGCATGATTCAACAATAGGATGAGTTCTTCCTACAACACATACTTTCATACTTAATATGAAAGCAATAAGATCACAATCACTCAAAGAAATAACCCAGACTACTCAAGGAAATTAGACCAGTAAATGAGACTAGGGAAAAATCACTGATGATTGGTGGAGGGGTCACTTGGGCATTTCTACCTTGCCCAAATACATGCAGAAGCACTATTTAATTACAGAACTTCTCCCTCATCTGTTGTTTGTTTGTGCCATGATGCACTTCAGTCAGGTTAAAATATTTGGAGGTTTTTTAGGAATATTTTGAGAAAAAAATTAATGACCTGAGACCTTCAGGACATCAGATTAGATATCTTTTGTGTCCTGAAACTATTGAATCATTAGTAAGTTCACTCATCTTTTGTGTTTTTTAACCTTACAATTTAGGATGTATATAATCAATACTTCCAAGCAGAAAAATCTCAGGTTAGATTCTTAAGTCATAAACAGAGGATTTCACACAGAAAAATGAGGCTCAGCTATGTAAATATGTTGTGGGTTGGGTTTTTTCCCTCTTTTCAAAGTATAAGAACCTTCATCAGGCACTAGGTATCTGTATACAAACCTTAGAAATCTTTACAGTCAGGCTTGATTTTAAAAAATAAATCTCTGAGGCTGTACAAACTTCCAAAATGCCTTACAGACAGCATCTATCAATATCACGTTCCATTAATTTGGTTCCAAGTTTTCATAGCAGGTTTTTAATAAAAAACACAACCTGCTTAGAAAGGTTTAGAAACTGTGGAAAGTAGAAATAGGAACCTGAATTTCATTAAATGTCTGTAAATGCTGTAAAAGCTCTGAGTTTACTAAGCCATTGACAATTTCAATCTTGATTTCTGAGGGGAACAAAAAGTTATAGGTTCAGCTACTGAAAAATGTAGGATTTAAAGAAAAACAATGCCAAAAGAAACTCAATGTTTTCAAAAGTTAAAACGCAGCTATGAAGCCACCTGTATGTGGAGAGGATTTTTATAAGCTTTGGCAATGCAATTGTATGTTGGAATTTTTTATTTTATTAATTCAAGAAATAGGAAGTTCTGAGAGTCTGCTGTTATGCTGAGTCCATTCTCCTAAGTATCCGCTGATTCGAGGTGAAAATAATCAAACAAAACAATCTGAGAATATTGAGGAAAATTAACAGGACTGTATCATTTAATGGAATTTTCTGGATGATACTGGGGAGGATATTCCAATGCTGGGAAGAAATAAAGGTGAAAGTGGGAATCTAAGTACTACAAAGACAGAAAAATCGTGATGGAAAGCCCAAAAGTGCTACATCGTTTGACCATCCCTTGCAAAAACATTGTTGAATTACTGCTACAGGAATGGCCATTGTAATAGGTTTGTGTAACTTTAGCATTGGAATAAATTCCAGAGAATCTGTAAAATCTAACAATTACAGACTGTTATTTCACATTGAGGAAACAAAACTGCAATATGCAACTTTCAACTAGCCTATGGGTGATGACATACTAAACTTCAGGGTCAGCTTCATGAATGAGCATGGAGCAAAGGCCACCATGGGACATCTGTGATAGTATTTTTAGTTTTTCACTAAGATGAGAAAAATGGAGAGCCCAAGCACTGCCAAAGAAAGCACATGCAAAATAGAGGTTGTAAATACTTGTTTGTTCATCTTTCCCTAGCAGCTTTAGACAGACTTAAGCAGTGTTTTTCTCTTGCTAAATGCAGCCAGTGCAGGCATTTCAGATCCCTTGGTATCTGAAACAATAATAATAACAACAATAATTTAAACAATAATCCTTACTTACAACATGAAAGTCAGAAATTCCACTGCAGGGTGCTTGTTCCTCGCAGGATAAGAAATGAAGGGCATTGCAGCTTATATAACAAAGATATCAGCCATCTTCTCCTATTGTCCAAATTAAAGAGGTTCCTATAGACATCTATTGTTTAAACACTGTAAGATTCACCCATACTGGAATGCCTTTGGTGCTTCTGACACTCTTCCTCCTTCTTGGTTCAGCCTTCTTTCTTTTGAGTGTTTTTTTTCATGTCTCACCACTGCAGCCCTGCTTTCTGAAAAATGTCATTATATTTCCCACTCTTTGCAACCCACATCCTTTCCTACCTTGATAATTACTCTATCTGTAAGGCAGACATCTAATAATTTCTTAGGAGTTCAATACAAAATGTAGCAAAAGGTTTCTTTGAGTATCTCTACTCCAGAACTTCTTGTGTCTGCAGTAAGACTGAAGAAAACTGTTTTATTCTCACATGGTATAGTTTCTGTTCATTAGGCACTTGCAAAATCTTGAAAAATTCTCACTATAAGGGCAGCAAATAAAAGATCAGTGGAAAGACGTTTTGCAGAAACAGGCATTATCCCAGAAGCTAGTTTGAGGCTTAGAGTAATATAGAGATAACATAAAAAGGCTGTGACCTTCATTCTTCATCTCTTTACAACTTGATAGTTTATTCCTTCAATTAAATCCTTCTGGCTAAAAAAGGAACATTATCAACAACAGAAAGAAAAACTGAAAGAGATTTTTTTTTTTTAAGACAACCCATAGAACAGATCTCAGAGTTAAATTTAGAATAACAGCTTTTTTTTTCAAAAGCAAAATTTGCTTTTTGATTTACTTTCAAAGAGTTTCAGCATCTACCAGCTCATGAAATTAATTCATTAAGGAGCTAAAACCATATTAGAAACAGTGTGACCTAAAGAAAAGGAACACAAAGACATATAACTGTTGCCTGTAGCTTGTTCCTATCCTGTGCTTTCCAACAGTCATCAAATACAGTTTCAGAAATGAACAGTCAGGTGCTTAAAATGCAGTAAATGTTGCAGTAGGAGAAAAACAAGAACAAAGAAGGAACAAAAAAGAAAATAAGACCGGAATGGGTGTTCATTTCAGTTAGTAAAGGTTTCCCTATGTCTAATTTCCCCCAGTAACATTCTGCAGTTGATATATTTTATTATCATCATTGTAATAATAATAATTATTATTCCTTCTAAAGTGAGACTCAATCTGAAAATTGCACAGGACAGACCTCATGTCAGTACTCCTAATCTGAGCTATGCACACAGCCAAGACAAACTGCAGGCCTGCCTTACACCAGAACATAATTTGGCAGACAAGGAATCAGCATCATAAAAGCTTCAATTTTTACTATTTTACCTTAAGACCTTAAAACGATCCATCATTTGAGTAAATCAAGTAAAGCTATTAGAATATCTGAGAATCATTCAAATGTATATTATTTTTCTACTTCCTTATCCACTGAGTTTTTCACTTGTGCACTTTTGGTCTTATTTATAAAAACATTTTTGACTTAAAATGGGATAAAAGCTTTTTACTGCTTTTATTGTAGTTTTTTTGGTCTGGTTTGGTTTTTGGTGGTTGGTTTTTGGTTTTGTTTTTGTTTTTTGGTGGTTTTTTATTGTTGTTTGTTTGTTCTTGGTTTCTTGGTTTTGTTTGTTTTTTGTTTTATTTTAGTCAGGAAGAAAACTTTTCTGTCTTCATGTGAATGGTGAATATAATCATCTCATGACATCAATTCCCTTTGATGAATTCTGTCCTTGCTGTTATAAGCATCTTCTCATCTGACGAAGTAGATGAGGAAGTACAGATTATGGAAGAAAATTTTAATTATGAATAAATCCTCTATAGATTACTTCAGATAAACCTTTCCTTTATTTTTAGTTTGATATCTATATTTCTTACTATTTCCTATAAACTTTGCTATCAATATGAGTAATTTCAGATAAGCCCTGTCTGTTAACTGGTGTTAATGTCTAGTCTGATTCTAGGCCTAAAAATAGTAGTTGCTCCTTTCCAACAATTCAGAACAAAAAAAAGAAAATGGGGAAAAAAAACAGAGGTTTTTTTGCCTAATCCAGCATAGTGAGTGGAAAATAATTTATTCAGTGACTATAATTGATCTACTGAAAACCAAATATACTCAAATAAAACATATCCTCCTTCCTAACTGTAGACACTGATGTTTCATCGGCATGGAAACTGTTGTTTGCAACACTCTGAAGACATTGTTTACAGGTGTTGCATAATGTTATTGACATGAGCAGTATTGTTTATGTAAGCAGAATCACTGCCTGTAAAAAGTCTCACATCTACCTGTGCTTGTTCATGCAGTATGACCCTACTTACTGCAGGCTCCAGTATCTGATCCATAGCTATCAGCATTCAGCTGGCAATTTGATTTAGAAAATAAAGCCTGAAAATAGCTTCATTTCACATATATTACTTTCTGACTGCTGCTGTGATTGCTCAGCCAGAGTCCAGCTGTGGAAATGTTAAAACTATTCATCAAGCATGAATATTCATCAGAGTGGTATTCTTATTTTCCCACACATCACTGGGATGGCAGACACAACTGCTGTGTGAGAGGTGTGAATTAACCCTCCAAATCTCTTTAAAAGTAAAAAGCTCAAGCACATCAGGAAGCCCAGTGATGTCTATGTAGCCGAAAGGCAATACCTTCCGGGACCTCTTAATGCAGCTTTATTCAATGTGCTATTTGTCATATCAGTGGATCAGTCTGAAAGAACATGGCAACCCAAAATAATGACAAAATCAAGATTTAAACTTCCCAGTTCCTAAGCTCAGTTTAAAATCATGAAGGTTTTTTACAGGCATTATTTGTGCTTGCTTTTATAGACTCAAGCCTTTAGGGATAAAATGACAAATTAAAATATTCTGGTTTTAAATAGATGTTGAGGCTGAGGAGTAATCATAGGATCTGGAGGTTCAAGAAAGGCCAATAAAATATAAAGGCTTGTAAAACTGAAGATAAAATGGTGAAAATCCTTTGCTAGAAACTTTCACTGGCTTCAGTAGAAATAGGATCTGGGTCCAACCAGGAAGAAGGGTATAATATCTTAAAGGCCAGTTCTGTAACACTTGCAGTCCACATAACCTGTTGAGTTCAGAAGTTTACATATGGTGATAACTGTATATCTTGCATATTGAATACAAAAATTCAAGGTGAAGCTTTCTGCTTCCAGCAGTGCAGTTTTTGACACTGAATCACATTCTCAAGGCTGAGTTCTGGCACCAGACCCACAGCTGGCATAAGCCAGTGCAACTGTATTGATTTTGGTGGAGCTACAGTATTTGACATCAATTAAAGATAAGGTCCATTAACTTTCTATTGTCTCTAGAGCATCTGCCCACAGCTTTGTCCTTATACATATTCATATGGTGATGGTATTAATACAAAAGTCATTAGATTACAATAAAAATATTTCAAAGCTTGTCTGGAATACACAACAATAAAACCCACTCTGTGGCAGAAGTGCTGTGCACAGCCTATATGCCATTCTTGTCCTAGGTTTTTGTTTGTATGCGTGCTTGGTACCAGACTTTTCTTTAGAACAGAATTCAACTCCTAGTAAACATTCGTCTGGGAAGAAAAAAAAACAAATAAGCAAGCAGATAAATGATGCCTAAAGCATTTTCCTAGTGTGACCTGGAACAGATGCAAAAAAGGGTACTGCTTTAACAGCAATGCACTTAAGGTGATTCTTTAATGCTTATAGGTTTTGATTCATACACACAATGCTAATATTGAAGGAAAAAGGTATGGACCTAGTTCTACTAGGTACATATGAATTTACAGATGCCACCAAGTTGTGCAAGGGTGTTGATCTGCTGGAGGGTAGGAGATCTGTACAGAGGGCTCTGGACAACCAACAGTATGAGGTGTGGGAAGATAGGTTCTAAGGATAGTGCAGAAGGCAATATTTCCCAATGAATTACAGCTGTACTGATTACTGAGGAGTGGAAACAGCCTCACCTGCCCAATGAGGATGTGTGTTACAAAAGAGTGGGTCGGCTAGTCCAGAGATAGTTGCAGTTACAGTTGGAATTTGGGACAGTTAAGGTAAGAAGATGCTGTGTGAGGGACAGTCAGGTTAGGTAAAGGACAGCTTGGGGCTTAGCTAGTCATGTAGAAGGAAGAAAGAAACTTGAGGAGAGAAGGAGCCAGTGCTGTGTGGAGCTGCCTGTGAAGAAAAGGAGTTGGTGTTGTGTGAAGCTGTTTATGAGGGAAGGAACACAGTTGCCTGAAAGACGGCGTGAAAAATTTTTAATAAGACACTTGTGTTGGTGCCAGTCTTGTCTGTCTTGGCATAATTACTACAATGAAGTTCCATAAAGTGAAGTGTTGGGTGCTGCTCTTGTGTCACGACAACCCCATGCAGTGCTACAGACTGGGGAAGAGTGGCTGGAAAGCTGCAAGGTAGGAAAGGACCTTGGGGCTTTTGGTCAACAACCACATGAAAATGAGCCAGCAGTGTGTCCATGTGGCCAAGGAGTCCAATGGCATCCTGGCCTGTACCAGAAATATTGTGGCCAGCAGGACCAGGGCAGTGATTGTCCCCCTGTACTTGGCACTAGAGAGGCTACGCCTCAAATCCTGTGCTCAAGTTTGTGCCCCTCACTGAAAGAAGGACACTGAGATGCCTGAGCATGTCCAGAGAGGGGCAACGAAGCTGGTAAAGGATCTGGAGCATAAGTCTGATGAGGAGTGACTGAGGAAGTTGGGGAGAAAAAGTCTCCTCTGAGTCTCCCTATCACTCTACAACTGCCTGAAAGGAGGGTGGAGCCAGGTGGAGGTCTGCCTCTTCTCCCAGAAAGCAAGTAACAGGACAAGAGGAAACAGCCTCAAGTTTCACCAGAGAATGTTTAGACTTGATATAAGGAAAAATTTCCCCACTAAAAGTGTTTTGAAGCATTGGAGTAGGCTGCCCAGGGAAGTGCTGGAGTCATCTCTGGGGCTACTTAAAGTACATGTAGCTTTAGCACTTAGATATGGTTAAGTAGTGAACTTTGTAGTGTTAACAGTTGATTTAAAGGTCTCTTCTAAACAAAATAAGTCTATGATTCTTCCATTGTATGGTTCTATAAACTTATTCTATTATATATGCCAGGAGGTTGCCAGGTGAAGAGAAACAGACTAACACTACATTTAACTTGAACTTCCATCACCTACCTAGTGCACAATGAAGCAATTAAACCATTATTTGTCTCAACTGTTTTGGGTGTGTATGTGTGCACACATATCTCTGTGCATATATGTATAAATAAATATAAACATGCCTGATCAAGACAAATGTGATGAATTTCAGGTCATGTAAAATTAATCCCACCCACATGCCCTCAACATAACTGTAAGCAAAGCTTGGAATATGTGAGATGAACATGCATGTGCCATTCAGCAAGATTGAGATGATAGTCATCAGTATATGTAAGAGATGTCACTTAGACACCTTCATTTTATATTCCTTCTGGTAAATCTACTCCAGTCTGGAGGAAAGGAGAAAAAAAAATGGTTGTGTGTCAACTTGAAACTTTAATTGCCAAAGTACAGTGATTTTGAAACTATTGTCAGTTCCTGTTGTTCTCCCATGTACCAAGTAATACTCATAAAACAGTATGTTAGTGATCCTCTAGTTTGCTAGGACACATTACTAAATTAAGGCTTGTGTGCTGTCAGTAGAAGGATGTGAACACCACTGATCACTTTCCTAACCTGCAAGCTCAGCAGGTACTGCAGACAGTACTATTGGTTTCTTGAGAACCCAGCTCTGATGTAATTTGGTTCAAAGAGATGTACAGCTTCAAGACAACTAGAGACTATATCTGGCTCTTGTAGGTAAGAAGATATCAAATAAAAATATACATCAAAGCTAAAAACTATGCAATAAAATAATAGCACTATAGTTTAGAGAGCACCAGTAAGATATTTTGAAACTATAGAAGTTTTATTTCAAAAAGAATTTTACTTCCAGAGGATTGTTAATCCTACTGAAAGCCAAAGGGACTTAGGCTAGATTGATTTCAGTGGGAGTTAGTCATTCTGAAAATCTCATTAGGTTACCTGTCTACATCTTTACACTCCCTACTTAAATGTTTTTAATACTTGGCTTCTAAGTCTCTTTTTAAAATGAAGGCCTATGCTCTAAACTTAGATTGTTAAAGGTATTTATTATCTTCCAGTGATTTCAGAGAAAATTAGGTACCTAGGCATCTTTCAAAATTCTAACCACTATTAAAGTTAAATTTGAAAAGTGTGGTTAGGTAACAAAAAAGATTTGTAACAACTGATATTATATATTTTTCCCTGACCTTTATCTTTTCCATTTTGCAGTGAATGTTGTATTCTGTTCAAAATTAAGTCATTATTTTATGCACCAAACAGTTATACTGCATTAATGTGGGAAGAACAGATAACAATGTTCAGATGTTCATGAGGACTCAGAGCAGTGGGTTCTGCCATCTGCTCTGACATGTATAATGGCTCACAAGTTCATTGCAAATCCAATATGCAGTGACTGTAAGAGCTCAGAATCAGCATGCAGTGCCACTGCATGACATGCTGAGCTGCTCAGAGCAATAGGCTGTGCAATAGCATTCCTGGGGTTCACACATGCATAGAAGTTTCTCTCAAATTTATTTAGGGTAGAAGAAAAAATGAAGAGAGAAGAATGGATGAAGGCTCAATATTCAAAAATAATTCCAGGTCAGGGTGCACATTTTGCATATGACCTGATCACTCAAGAACAATATTAATTTATGAAGAGTTTGGGATTGCTGATTTGTGCTGTTTCTGGGAGGATTTATTTTTAATATATGATTTTGGCAAAATGCTTTGTTTTCCTCAGTTTCTTTTGGAAAATATTAACTAGATTGAAGGGAGCACTTCAGAAGATATTTCATTTCTTGGCTTTTAAAATCAATATTTTTCACACTGTCATGAATATTTTTTTTTTTGCAGAAGCCTTGGCAGCTATTTTTGTTCATTGTAATTGTGGCTATAAGTGAAGATGGAGTACCTTTCTCTCATTATTAAGAGCTTAGTAGCCCTGAGCTAAAGGCTGCAATTCTTCATGTCACCACTGTGGTGGCAAATAAGATTTTCTATTTAGTTTCTAGTAACCTCATTTGTCAAGGAGACTGTATTTCAAGTTTATATAGATTTAAGGCAAACAAAACTGGACAGTTAAATACTTTTTTTTTTTGTCATAAATTGAATTAATCTATTAGCAAAGAATTAAACTAATGGAACACTAACATTGTTGATGTGCTGGCCTATTTCTTTGTGTAAAGAAGGTTTGTGAAGTTAATATAAAAGTTAAATAATTTTTCATTAATGACAGTTTCAGCATGCTGCTGGCACAATGCCATGGGCTGAACATGAGTGTCATCCAAAATTATGGCTATGATTTTCTCCACAGAACTTTTCCCCTTGTACTGTATGTTTTTAATGTGTGTGAGCACATGGGCACTTGTGATGATCAGGAGTGTGGATCATGTGAAATCTGGCACAGATGTTTACAAAACTAGAACAGAATAATTATATCAAAAAGAATTCTTATAAATTTCTTGTGGATTTCTTTCCTTCTTCTTTCTTTTCCCCCCTTCATTTTTCCTACATTTTCCTAGTGATGGTTGAGATAATAGAGCTTATCCTAGCAGGTAGGAGGTGCTAAGTCCCTCTCAGTCTTCATATGACATGCCTTGTGTGCCCGTGACTAACCCCTACTCCAATTGATGGCTCACGCTAAGGGGCTCTGGATGAAGGTTCTAATCAATGCAAGTGTAGAAATCACTTTTCTGCACACTATCTCAGCCAATACCATTTTTCATCTGTTTCAGATTGTCTCGACTGAAACACATAACTGCTGGTCTTAACTGTGGGCTTGTGATTTGACAAAATTTAAAATTCATTGAAAGCATGAAATTGCAAATTACTCGCAAAATTAGATTAGCATAGCCTGCATATCATACTGTGCTTTCTTCCCTCATATCCATTTCTGCTCCTTTAGGGTTTCTGGGAAGTGTTTGGAAATTTGGGGTAAGACAGTACTTTTCACACCTCAGTGCAAACACTTAGGGACTCCTAAAAGCTACTGTGTAGATTAGGATTTTTTGAACACCCAAAATTTTGATTAGGCATGCTGGAAAGTGATGTGACATTTTACAAGTATCTTAATTCTACAACACTCCTGTTTAGTGCAAGCAGTGAAAAAAGCTTCAAATTTTTTGTAGTGGAGTTTAAGGTTCTGAATAACACCGAGTCATGTCCCACCACAGAAGAGGCTGCAGTAGGCATTATTTATCACATCACAGCAGAGTGAGGAAGTCCATAACTTCTGATGGTCTTTTGAACACTTTCTGGCAATTCTTTGTAGACAAATTTTCACTATTTTCAAATTTATTCTTCTTATTACTTTCCTGATTAACTGGCTTTCATACTTTTAATATAAGTATTAATTCAAGGGGGGAAATGAAACTTATTGGAACTTTTCAGATTTTGTATATCTTGTTAATTCTTCATTATCTTGATGACAGAAATAATAAGAAGTTGAAGAGTTAATACTTTCATTTTATGCTTTATTTTAACACTGAAGTTTTTTTAAAAAATCACATGATAGACTAAGAATACTAAATTTTTGTTTCTTCTCAGGAACTGAAACAATAATTACTAGACTTTCGAAAAACCACTTTGCCACTCTCAAAGCACTCACAAAGCTATTATATTTCTATAATAGGAAGGTATCTGATTTGGTCATTATTATTAAAAACAGTATTTTATTGCAAACATCTGAAAAATTAATCTTATATGAAGAAAGTATTTTGCTTTCAGGGCTTGATTGACTTCTGATTCAAAAATTATATCTATACTTATGGTATTTTTATAAGTCTGTTTGATCTGACAGAACTAACATTTCTTTTCCACCGCATAAAAATTAAAACAATGAGAGTAACCCAAAATTTTCATATTCCTTTAACAATCCATTCGTGAAGTATTTTTAAAATCAGGAAAAGTTCCCTTGATATTTTCTTGTAGCAAAAATTGCTATTTTACAGTAGCAGTAAAATATCTCCTTTCTCAACTCTTCCATTTATAACTTCCTATCCAATTATTTACAAACTCAAATACTTTAAAGGCAAGAATAATCTCTGAAGGGCACCAAAAATCTTACCTAAACTCATTTTTTTTATATAAATGTATGGATAAATGTGTTCCAATCACAGTAAAATAATGTGAACATTGATTTATCACTAGAAGTTTCTTATAAATAAGCATTGTAGTTATTATTTTGATTTGGTTACTCAACTTATATTCCTGCAAAGATATTGACAGTGGCCACCTGTACTTCATGTGAAATTCCACAGATTTAATTGGTTTTTGTGTGTTGAAGAGCAATTATCACTATTTTTATCAATAGAAATAGACTGATGATTATTTGGAAAGCACCTTTTTATAGACAAAAAAGAAAAAAATGTCCTCTGCTTCCATAATCTTGAACCACAGGAGGAAATAATCTGGTCATATTCATAACCATGTCCTTTTCATGACTTAAAAATCTCCCTGAGGACCAAAGGCTTGTTTGTGGTTACTTAACTGAATACTAGATTTTCCCCAGTGCTCACTGGGCACATCTTCCTTTCCTGAGCCTGGTGATGCCCAGGTACAGAGGATGCATGCAGCTGACAGGGAGTCAGACCTTGCCACCCTTGGGGCTTTGCTTTGCAGGATGCTGAGACACTGCAAATGCTTCATTCACTGCAGGTAAGGAATCCATTGTTTTCACTACTGGACATGGATAGAGGAGAGTATAGCTGAAAGCACAAATTTCAAAGAGGAAGCAAATTTACAGTAGATAAGGCAGATAAATAGATTTCTAAGATTATATTTAGGAGCAAGAGCATTGTGCACCAGCTTCAGTGTTTTTCTTAGTTTCTGTGTCTTTTTTCTTCCCTTGACTGACTCCTTATCGAGATACAGTTTCATCACCAGAGAGGCTGCCTCCACATGACAGTGCTACCAATTCTTTCTTGTGTCCAGGCATCACACTGCTGCTCCATCAGTTTTACTGGTACAAGTATTTGTACAGCCATTCTGTAAACAAGATCACAAGTGCTGTCTAGCAATTCTCATTGGCAGTCAAATTAGATTTTCAGAGAGAAGTGATCTTGCCTGTTGACAGCAAGAGAGAGAGAGATCCTTGTAAGATATATAATTTTTGAAGCACATTCTTTGAGTAAAAAAAAATCTTTCTGCAGTCATATGCTTATAATTATATGCATTCTTTGTAAAAAATGTGAGCATTGGCTAAGTATTGTCTCATTTATTTCAGCTGACGTGACACATACACCTGAAATTAGATGAGTGTTGAAGTTCACTTAAATTATGTCTCATTTTCTGAAGTTTCCTCATGATACAACATCAACACAAAATATATGTTTTGATTAGAGAATTCAACTGTGAATCTGAGTATTCCACTTTGAATCTGATCCAGAATACTAAATCACCATTAGCTACAAATCTTTTAAACATTTAGCTGTTCACAAAAGAGAGAAGAAAATTATATTGTTATAGCCATTTTAAAAATCACTTTGTCACCACTGTGTTCTGCATATTCTAATAGTCTAGTTTTTTTAAGCTATATTAAATTTAAAACAGCTGTGGGAGCTTTCTTGATAAATTCTCAATGGTTGGTTCCATTAAGCAAAGATTGGTTTGCTTGTCTGAAAATGAACCAACAATGGGTTCAAAGTGTTTCATACAAATTCTTGGTTGGAAATACGTTGTTATTATTATAATGTGCCATTTGTATTTTCCCTATTTTGAAAGGGTAGATCAGTTATCTAGTCTCCATACTGAATAATTCAAATAAGTGTTCTCTATTAAATATTTAATCTATTCAAAATTATACAGTCTCAATATATATCAGTTAAATGCACACATTTATGTAAGCCCAGTTTTATTAAACCAAATTAAATATTGAATCAAATTTAATAATTAAACTTAATTACTTAATGGATCAATTTAACATATAACTTCAATTTATGCCACCATACTCAAATAACAAAGGAATAAATATTGAATGGGTTAAAAGTAACCATGCTTATCAGCTGCTAGAAATATTTCTTCTAAAGTCAAGAACTAAGCAGTAGATGGATGTGGATATGAACAGAGAGACATATATTTCTCTGCCATTGATTTTTCTTAAACTGGAAAGCAGAAAATGTCTGCTTCTATAGTGGCCAATACAGGCAAAAAATATAGAAAGAAAATGTAGTCTAGATACACTTGGTTTTCAGAAACATATCCATAAATTATCTCAACTTAATTTAATAACAATGAACTTGTTAGGGATATTCTTTTCCGAGCACCTCTACTTTTCTTATTTCTAACCTGAGCTATGCATTATTTTTAATTGGACTCATGAGCTGTGATATGTTGTAGACTATTTCAGACAGACCCAGGAAAGACTTTTTCATTTGAATTGAGCACCCAAAAGCCTAGTAAGTCGGGTGTATGGCATTAGTTTCAAACTAACTCTTCATCTTCTTTATGAAATACTTCTTTTTAGTCCATTTCAAATTATAGTTCAGCAAGGAATTGACTTTTATTATTTACCTTCATTGACTAGGCCATGGGTATGACAAGTACACAAATTTAATAATTCCATTCACTTCACAGATACTCAGGATCAATCAAAAACAGACCTGGAAAGTTACACAGGATTGATTCAGATTTCCAGTACTTGGACTTTGATAGATAAAGACAAACTGGCATGTTACAATTTAGCCAACCTTGTAAAATAACTTATTCAAACTAAAGCTATCCTACCCTTAAAAATGAAAAGGAATAAACAACGTCGGTGGCAAGGACGATGGATAAATTGTACTAAAAGTGAATTTTCTGAGCAATGGGAACATAAAAAAATTAGCACCTATATCATGCCTCTGCAACAAATAGGTAGAAAAGAACAAAGTGAAGAGAACAGAACTTCCTTGCTTTAATCAGCAACTGCTAAAGCAAACTAATATATGGAAAACAATGCAGAAATAAAAATATTTGGTTTGGCAACGCTGAGAGTAATGACCAAACAGACTAAAATTCTCTAAAGGCAGGAAGTTCTTAAAAGTATTTTCATTATCCAGATTCCTCATCTATGGACAGGGAACCTCTCTGTGTGCCATATTTTCTGAATCTGGCATTTTGCAGCTGTTCTGCAGCAAGAAAATCAAAGAAGAAAATTCTTGAAAGAAGATCTGCAGACTAACAATTGACAATATTTCTTTAAAATATGTGGCAATTCCAGCTAAAGCTATTTGTTCTATCTTTGTAGTAAGAAAGAAAATGATCAGCAATTTGCAACAGTTGCATTCTCTGTCTTCAGTCTGGCTGCATTTTTGGAATGCCAAAAGACAATTTTATTCAATGGCATTGAATATTGTTTAAAAAAAATCCAGAACACAATGTGTTTTTCCAATTATTATTATAATTTAACATATTTGTACACTCTGATAAATTTGTTTCATTAGAAAGATTATAAGTTTCCTAAATAAATTTAAGAAATTTAACTTAAATGAAAAAAATAAGGAAGTGCTTCCTTAGTCTCTTAGTAGCTGTGCTAGGTGCATCTTAGCTGCACACTGGGGAAATACGAGACCCTTCAACTCAGAGTTTGCCAAAAGAGTGAGCAGCTCATTAGTCAGCCACCCTCTAAAGAATGTTTAATTTGTGGAAGAGGGGACAAGGGATAACATTTACTCTTGGAAATTTAGAAGCAACTCTACACAGCAACTTTTTGAAAATCATGTAATGCAACTCCTTTCAACTTCATTTTCTGAAAGTAATGTATCAGAAACACACATATGTAGGCTTCAGCAAACATTTGCATTTAATATATGAAGTTCATAAGTGAAACAAAATCAGCAGAATTCAATGGTATTTTACACTCACTGCATCTTCCTCTGTCTCTCCTCTTAACAGTACAAACCAGTAGAAAGAGACAGCTATCATCATTATTCTTTTGTAAAAAGAGTTATAGTATAGTAATGCTTGTACTGATATTTCTGACTTTAGATTTTGAAAACAAACCAATTAACATCATTTATTAATGATAGAGCAGGACAAGGAACTCCACCATTTTTTGGACATTTTTGGGGGATTTTCATACTTTTGCACACTGACAATACAAATATGTGACTTGTTCAGCTAAGTCGCAGTCTCATGATATTTTGAACAGGGTTTTTCACAGTATGGGTGCCTCTACCTCACAGAACTCTGAGCTTTTGAAGAGTACAAGCTGAAAAGAGACAGGATTCCTTTTTATGAGTGTAACTTAAAGGTGTTCAAAGAGCTTCACATTTGTCTTTTTAATAAGTCTTTCAATGTGTAGAAACAGCATTATGTGAAAATTAGAATAAGTCCAAATTATAGGAAGATACATAAGAAAGTAATAATAGCCCTTAAAATGCCAGTTACATCCTTTCTCTTTGCATTCTTGACACAGCAGTACTTTGCTTTTAAAGAGTACAAAATTTGAAGGCTGTTATAGAATTGTTGTTCATTGCTGTTACATCTCCATTAATAGCTTGGACACAGGACTTGAAGAAACACTAAGTTTGCGAATAAAACTAAACTGGGAGAAGCTGCTGACCCCCTCAAGGACAGAGAGACATCAACAAATTAGAGAGATGGACAATCACCAAGCATATAAAGTTCAACAAGGGCAAGTCCTGGATTCTGCCACTGGGATGGGGCAACCCTGGCTGTGTGTATAGACTATAGGATGAGCAACCAGAGAGCAGCACTGTGAAAAAGGACCTGGGGGTTCTGGCTGATGGCAAGCTGAGCATGAGCCAGCAGTGCCCTGGCAGCCAGGAGGGCCAACCCTGTCCTGGGGACATCAGGCACAGCATCACAGCCAGGCAAGGGAGGGGATTGTCCTGCTCTGCTCTGAGCTGGGGCAGCCTCACCTCCAGTGCTGGGGGTAGTTCTGGGTGCCACAATGTAAAAAAGACATTAAGTTATTGGAGAGGGTCCAAAGGAAGGCAGCAAAGATGGTGAAGGGTCTGGAGGGGAAGCTTTATGAGGAGTGCCTGAGGTCACTTGATCTGTTCAGTCTAGAGAAGGCAAGGCTTAGGGGAGACCTCATTGTGGTCTGCAACATTCCCAGAAGAGGAAGTGGAAGCCAAGTACAGACCTCTTCACTCTTGTGACTGGGGCAGGACTCAAGGAAATGGCATGAAGCCGAGTTGGGGGAGGTTTAGGGTGGATATCAGGGAAAGGTTTTTCACACAGGGAGTGGTTGAGCACTGGAACAGGCTTTCCAGGGAAGTGGTCAGAGCACCAAGACTGTCTGAGTTCAAGGAGCATTTGGAAAATGGTCTCAGACACATGGTGTGACTCATGGAGCATGTGTGTAGGACAGGAGTTGGACTCTATGGTCCTGATGGGTCCCATCTAACTCAGCATATTCTATGTTTTTATGATTCTATGATGAATCATGTCAATTTTGCTCTGAGGTAAAGCAATGCTAAGACTGTGATTTCCCTGCCTTGGGAACCTCTCCTGCTCAGAAGTCTAGTCTGGAAGGCATAGAAAGAATGTTATGGTGGGAGGATCCAGGCCTCTCATCTTGTATAGCTTAATCTCAGTAATTCACTCAGGGATGTAAGTATTGAGGCTCCTTTTTTTTCCTCCATGTGCGGTCACATAGTGTGTTACAGTCCAATTCTTATAGAATGGAGAAATAAGAACATATAGCTCAAATCAGAAGAATTGAAATGAGTAAAATACTAAAATTAGATAATTTAAAGGCATATCCATAATTTATGTATATGTATTTTTTAACTGACTGAATTTCTACAAATATATATATAGTCTTTTAGTGGAATGGGTGATAGCAGGAAATAAAAATATTTTAATTAAAAATTGTATTTTAATACATTATGTTTTCATAGAACTAAGAACATAAAAATGTGGAAATACCAAAGCAAATAAAAGACAGCTCTCCTTCCTAACCCCTGATTTTACCAGTATCACCTAACTTTATGAGAATTCAGCCAAGTCAACCAAGAAGCTGGAGTGTCAAAATGTGTTAGTGGGATCCTGCAGACCTGTGCTAGCTGCTGAACTTACAGCATTACATCATTATGAGTACAGGTGCTAAGCTTCATTAGAACAGCTCATTTTTATTTCCTCTGACATTCTCTCCTCTTTCCACTGAAGCCAGCACTCTCTCAATTCTCTTGTCTAGATGGCTGTACAAGCTTGGGTGCTCAAGCCAAGTAGGGAAATACAGCATTTAATTTTGCAAAAGCAATTGGGATACTGATTAGCAAAGGTTATCTGGGAAAGGAAACATGAAATAGATTTCTGCCAACTCCTTGTTTGCAGGTGCACAGGGATGTAATAGTTCCCTACTGCAGAGCATGGTGCTGCTCTGAGCTGTTGCCAATGTCTTCTATCTCTGAGACTTCTTGAGTGTGTGAGATGCCTAAGAGGCTGACTGGAAGGAAGGTAACAAGAACAGTTTCATCTTTTATCTTTGCATCTGTCACATTGCTGAAGAGAGAAGTACACTAAATTGAAGAGAGATGATCTAATCTCCAAATATATTCATGACTCACTTTGACTATTTTAGTCCAGACGGCAATCAGACATTGGCAAACTTTATTCAGGCTGCTATTCATTTTTTAATTTCTCCAGGTTTAAGCCAAGTTGAGAAGTCAGATTTAGAGTCTGATTAAGGCATCTTCCTACAGATTCATACAACTGCTAAATATAATGCAAAATTCCTTATCTCAAAATATAGTTAGCAGAGACAAAGACAGTGAAGAAAAGAGAGATGAGAAAGCAATTCAGCTCACTAAAGTGAAATTAAATACCTCCTTTGTGATGGAATTTAGCTGCCTAAAACTAAGATTTTGGAGTCTCTTTGGATGTTTTGAGTTCCTCCAGCCTACAAAGATTCCAACTTCCAACCGAAATTTCTTGAAAGTGAGCCCTTATGTTACAATAGACACTCACTATTCCTTGGGTGATAGAGTAGTCCACCAATCTGTGCAGATATACTGGGTAAAACCTGGCATCTGGAAAGCTACTAAACATTTGTGTTTGGACAGTTCCTGTCTGATTACTTGAATTACTCCCTAAGTTTAGTAGGTGCTAAATTTCCCTAAGTTATAAAGGGAATTTTAGAAGCATGAACTTATTTTAGCTGAATACAACAATGGTTTTCAGCCTCATTTGAGAAGCCCTAGTACATCTTAAAAGCAAGATTTGGAGATGTGACAAAGATGTGACTCGTGGATGATGTGCTTTTTTCAATCCAGGTAAAAAGTCTCAAATGTCTAAATGGACAATAAATGCCTACATGCAGACAACCAAACCAAGCTCTCCTTCACATGTAGATATTTGCATACAGTCTCCTCTGTTCAGATGCCTTAGAGCCAGTCTATTGTCTGGCTCCATGGAAGAGAAACTATTTCAGATTGGAAGTCACATTACCTAACCTTGAAACTTTAGACCATTTCCTGAGTCATAGACTATGTCCTAAAATCTGCAGGAATTTAAGTAGGATTTTGCCATTTATAACATCCAAATGTCTCTTCACTACAAAGAAACTGTCAATCCAACCTATTACCATTCATTCTTAACAGACAGAGTCAGGTCCTTTGGAGAGGTCCCAGAAAAGAGATGGTTCTGGCTGCATGTTTCCTGCCTCAGCTAAATAGTAGGGCTTAGTTTGTTGTTTTTCCTTGGTGTCCTACTGTGAGATCATAATATAATCTTCAATCAAGTGAAGAAAGAAGTGTTGAAAAATCATCAATGTCCTCACAAACAGTTACTGATTGTTCATCTTCTGGAAAATGTTGCCTCTTTCACAATTTCACTGACAAGTCTTCCCCTTCAATATAAGGTGACCAACTTAGTTAAGAAAGTGAAACCTATTAAATAATATTTTTACTCTAATTCTATTCTTTTTTGTTTTGATCTTGTGATGGGAATGGGAGAAAGACACCTTTCAAAGCTCAAACGTCAAATTATATTTTTGTTGCTCCATACTTAGAGAGCATACTCATTGTACTCATAGTTTCAAAAGTTTAAAACCTACAATATTTGAGTTGTTAATTTAAATTTGATGTTCCAGGCTACTGAGAGGAATTTTTGCAGTACCAAATAGACAAACTTGGGAAACATGCCTGTGCCCCAAAGAGGAACAGTAATGAGTTTTGGCTTCACTAAAGCTTTTTGAAATGTGGGGGGAAAGAAATTAAATTATGACATATAGTGCATATATTTACAACTAAGTGAAGTTTATTATTTCATTTACAGGAGATTTGAAGGGGTTTTTTTCATAGAACTAGTCAAATTGCAGAGGAGAAAATAATCAAAGAATGCCTCAAAAAGGCTGCTTCTCACACAAGGAGGAAAGGAAGGTTGTGAAATAAATGTAAGGGACCGATATCCCTAGAAACTTTGGGAAATATTTCCAAAGACAATCTATTCCTTTTGCATTCTGATTTTTACTACTTTTTTCAAAACACAGCTATTGGTGAGGGGAATCTGTGAAGAGGGGAACTTATAGGACTGATATTTTTAGATTTTTATCTGCAACTAACACAGAAGAAGTGCAAATGCATGTGGAGAGTGTGTCTCTCTGGGGATGTGCTTCTGTGGCTGAGAGCTAGACAAGACATGCTGTCACCATGTCCTTGCTGCCAGCCAGACCAGAGTCTGGGTCCCCAGAAGATATTCTGCAGCAATGCCACCCACAATATCTCCACTTTTATGCTTTTTCAGATTAAAATAGAGGAGAAAGCACCTTACTCAGTCTGGTCAAACTAAAAGATCCTTCCAAGGATCAGACAGGCTCACAGGTTCTCCTCATTCTCTCCAGATAATTACTTTTTCTGTTGCCCTGATTTTCATTTTCCTGCTCTCTCAGAGAACTAATCATATTCTCTCACTGGAGACAGGTGTTAACTAAATACTGATTTAATTTTCATAAGACTGGCTACTGTTCTTCCTTCCTCTGCTGTTCTGTTATACGCTGGGGGAATGAGGAAAAGGAGAGTTAAATCTGTACTTCTCAGTCTGAAGGAGGGGGCTGTACCCTGATGTCCTGTCAAGAAAATAGTCTGTGAACAAGTAATCTTATAAAATAAAGTCACTACCATGGAACCTCCACACAATTCACAGAGGGGTCCTCAGGCTTCTGCTGGAGTGACAAGGCCAGGTATAAGGGTGAAGCTTTGTCCCACCTTTAAACTGGTATTCTAATATGACACATTATCAGATTGGGCCTCTGACAAATCAGGAGTAGGTTTTTTAACTTAAAAAAAATCAGACAATCTGACCTGTGAGTATCTACATTTAAAATGCTATTGAATACCATATAATAATATATATTGAATATAATAATATTGAATACCATATATTTAATAATTAAAACACTTAACCAGGGAGATGAAGACACATTACATTGCATTCCCTCCCCAGGTTTAGAAGTTCAGATGCACAACTCTTCAGCATGAAAAACTGAAGAGAAATGTTCTTCTCAGAGAATTACCTGGAAATTTCTATTTTAGTGAAGTGCGAAATACTCAATTTTTATCAAACAGAACCTTAAATTACAAAAACTAATGTAATTGCTCTTCATGTAGAGTATAATGCAGAGACCTGTATGTTCTGTGGGCAACAAATGCCTTATCATGCATCTCCATTTGTAAATGTTACTTCATTAAGGCCTTTGTCTCCAAGACAGGCATTCATCTTGTTTTACTTTAGCCTTCTAAAAATTGTCTATTCTTTGTAGTCAATCAGAGGTAATGGCATTTCCAAAAAATTATTAATCTACTTACTGATTCTGCAGGTGTCTATTCTTTCTTTTAACGAAGTAGTTCAACACCTAGTTTAGGCTGGCCATGAAGGGATGGGATTCAGCAGCTTAAGCAAAAAATGTGAAATGCCACTGTGACTCCTAAAGCAATTGCAGAAATTTGCACACTGTTTAAAGATACTACACAGGATGTAAGAGAGATTGCAGACAGGGGGCAGTCAGGTGGGATACTCCATCTGTTACTATATACCCAGCTGGATGACCCGTTCCTAATTTCTAGACAGCTAAGGACAGTTGCATCAAACCCCACTCTAAATATCTAAATCAGTTTCCCAACGCTGTACCATCAGGAAGTAAACTTTACAGCAGCAGCAGAAAGGCAACAGGTCTAAATGAAACCTATGATCTCTTCCAAGAAGAGACCTTAATGGAAATTTACTTTAAAGATGTACCATTCCAGCTACCCTCATTATTTTTATAGCCTGACTTGACCTTCAATACCTCCAATTCATGGAGGAAGTAAGCAGGACTGTACTCTTCAGTTTCCATGTAATATGTTCTGTCCAACTCTCATACCACAAGCACTGCAAACAGCTGTACAGAATTTTAGATTACTTAGGCCCATTGACTTTCTAGTTTTGGTTTACCTAATGGTGCTTCTAACATTTCCAGATGTATGTTTCATATAAGAAGTATTGTTTAATCTGTGGTGATATTGTTTAGTTATTTAAAGTAAAAATAAATTTATTTTATTTTCTAAGAATGACTATTGCACTAGAAGAGCTTCTGTTACATAAGACCTGATTCTGAACCCCAACAAGCAATTTAGAGAGAACTAAAGCCAGCCAGAAATAATTCTACAAGTCTTAAATATGATTCTGAATATGGAACTTCAATGTGATCACTTCAGCCTCTTATCCATGTTACTATTCATACTTTGACCTTTAGCCATGTGCTTTGCTTTTCCATTTAATAGGAAATTGATGAATCCATCTACCTGTGGTTGGATTTGTTGCCCATCAATTCTGAGCAGTAAATTTCACTGCCTACCCACTAAAAATTCAACTAATAAGAAGCTTTTTTTTTTAAACTAAGGCATATTTATTGCAGATATTTTTCAAAAGCCAAATCAATAAAGTTGCAGCACAGAGCACATCTATAGTTTGCAATGTAGGAGGAAAACAGCTTCCCAAAGATATGTAGCATAATAAAAGTACAAAGCAATAAATATATAAAAACTATAAAATAATAGTGAAATGTCAGTGTGATGCTAAGTAACAGATAATAGTAAGTAAAATCAAAAATGACCACCAGAATAGAAATCACATTTTTAAAGGTCAAAGTTTTTTATGAGAGGAATGCATAGCCATATCCTTCAGTCTTTCCTCATCTTAGGACTCATGTATTCCAGCTGGGAGTACACCTTAATCAAGACCAAACAATACTGTCCTAATATTTGAGAATTATCACAGACAAATCCTATAGACGTAATTGGTCTTTGTAAGGCAAGAGGATAGGCATTCAAAGTCCTTATCAGAACTGTTTTTCTACAATTCTCTGAATTCAGATATTAAAAAGACTAGGTTTTGCCAATTAACTGGAAACGCAGTGATTTCCAATATTCTGATATGAATCTACTGTTAGGCAGAACTTTCTCTAAGACAGAGTCGAGTCTGCACACATACATTTCCCAACAGATAGTGGGTTTGCAAAAAAGATGTGATGAACTATGGCAATATAAAGATATATAAAAGTAGAAACAGGAACATGTAACAATCTTTTGTAATGTATGCATTTCAGACCACCTTATCACATTTGTATAAGCTAGAAATGAGATACTGAAGACAAAGTTTCCTTTAGCAGTTTTTTGTTCTAAGTTTCTACAGTTATGTGGCCTGTTACAGATAATGAGTTTTGAATATATCTTTATGAAGAAAGCTAAAAAAAACGTGTAATTATATACCACAAATTGATTTGTCTGAATCAACACACACACATAAATAAGGGCAACCATCAAACCACATCTGAAATGCAGAGTAGATTTATTTCACTACCTGCTTAACTTAGGGCATAAGAGACATATGGGAAGGTGGGCTCCATTCAGCTCAGCTCATCCTAGGGCACGGTAGGAGGAGGGCTGGGGGTGGTTCACTGCCTACCTCCCTATGCAAAAAGCTTTGGGCATGTCTGTGATAGTGCACTACCTCACCACAGGAATTCTACTTCTCAAAGCAGGCTCTCTTAGGCTACAATGCAAGATGTTACCAGAAGTACTTACTCGATCACCATCTTCATAAGGTGTTAAAAAGAGCTGGGATAGTGTTCTTTATCTCTTCCATGACTCATCCCTGATAACTTCCTCCAGGGACTATCTTCTGCTAATGGGCCATTCAGTCTCACTGCATGACTAATAAACATACATCATCCCATGGTGAAATGCTCCACCCTGAAGCAAGCATTCCTACCTGGATATAATCTGACTTTTGGAACACCACGAGTAGCCTTATCCACTGGATTCCCAGAGGACAAGGGCGACATAACCACTACTGGACCTTCAGAGGAAGACCAGACCCTTTTACAAGATGCCCACTTCAACAGAACCACACCTATCACTTCAAGAGTACCATTTAATCTCACTGCTACCACCACCCTGGCCAGCAGAGTGTCAGGTTGCATCTTGACTGTGTCAGTTTAAGCCAGTATTTGCTACCTTTCTTTTAATTTTCCTATTAAATTGTGGTTCTGACTTGGAATTTCCCACTGGTTTGTTTTCAAACTAGTACACAGACAGAGGATGAACAACAGTAGGCATAAGAGATGGAGTTTTCCCCCACCAAAATTTTTAGTATTCCCAGCTGCAAGGTCACTGAACAAAACTGCTCCTCAAATCTTCTCAATTTTAACCCTTTCCTACCAACACTTGTAAAGGCAGATTTAAAGAATCTTTTTGTCTGAAAAATTTTTCTGGTAGTTCAGTAATCACTTTCAATGGTAAAGATCACCAGTGTGAGATATTAAAGGCTATTATTTGTATTAATTTTGATGCCTTAAGTTTTAAGTTTTCCTATTCTCCTTGGATGTGCTTTTCTGATGTGCTAGGGTGATGAAGACAAAACAGTCCTATTCCAGTTGAGAACTAAGGACAGTTTCTCCAAACTTCAGGCCCTAAGCACAAACAACGTGGAAACGTGGAAGGTGGGTTCATGCAAATGAACCAAAACCTATAAAAGTGCAAGATTTTGTGACCAACCTCCTCCTTTCCTTCCATCTTGGAGCCGTCCAGGTAGGGGTCACAACTGTGGCACTCATACTGCTGGGGTGTGGCTTTTGTAGGCCTTTCGTAGGCCTCTCAATAAATACCCATTTTATTCCCCTCAGCTCTGTGTGTAGCCTCTGTTCCAGCTCCTCAAGGTATCAGAAATGCCCCTGCAATAAAGCAAATTTAAAGGGAATAGGCTAGTTTTGAATCCAGCTGAGGCACTTTAGAAATGTGCCCTCTGACAAGCATCATTAAGCTTCAAGTACAGCAGGCCTCAAAATGTATCAAGGTATCCTTTGTAAATGCATTGTTAGCACGTTTAGCATCCTTCTGAGTTTACAACCAATGAAGTCAAGATGTTGAGCCTGTGCCTGCTCTCACCAGTAGGCTTAACAATGGATGCAACGCATTGGAAAGGGATAAGAATAAATTCCCTTTACCCTGGTGGTTGAAGCTGCACTGGGCAGTTGCACAGGCATGGCTGAAAGATCAGGAAGAAGAACCTTGAAAAAAAATGAATGTTTTGACTTAGCTAAATATTCCCTTTGCCTTCAGTATCAAGTTCAATGCCTTGCAGAGTAAAGGGAGAGTGGCATTTAACTGCCAAAACCTCACCTTTTAAGCTTGATGTGTCTATGTTAGGTGACTGAATTAGCTGACCTTCAAATCTTTCCCTATACATAGATATTGAGTCACCTTGGATCCTCTAGATACTTATGATAACAACCGTGAAATTTCACAAAGAAAGAAACAACATCTTTAGATTTCCATTCATTATTCTTCATTCTCATCTGTCATCCTCAGCCCCTTAGCCTTTAGGATATCACTATCCATCTATGCACTTCTCAGGATACCTTTTTGGGTGATGAATTAAGCTCCCTGACCAGAAGGGTACAGTGTCCTGTTGCTGCTCAAAATAAAGATTGTTTTGATGAGGTGTAGTTTGTCTCAGAGACAGAAAGAAATCACTCTTCAATTTCATGGAAGGGGACCATGGTAATGGGGATACCTTTAGGGAAGGTGAAAGCGTGTGTCTTCCCACTCTTTCAGTCCATGCCACTAGTTATTACTTCTGGGTGGGTAAATAGGTCATGAAACAAAGTGTCCTTGCCTGTGACAAGCAGGCATGGTAAATGATTTACAGGTTCATGCATTTATATTTGTTATGAACTTTGTTTCATGGTCTTTGACAACTGCAAAATGTTTAGTTAACTAAATAAGAATAAAACTGCAGAAAACATCTTCAATTCATATTTTCTTTAACTGTCTCAAAAATCCCAATAGTTTTCACATTTGAATCAAGTTTCTTGACAGACATATGGTCATAACAGAGAAATCATTCTAGTCAGCAAAGCCCTAAGCTAAGCTCAAAATAATTTCATCATTTGTAAATCATTGTCACTCGAATGTTTTCTCAATATGGCTTAATTATAATTCAACACAGTGTTAAGCTTCTGGGAAAAGACCTCCATTAAAAGGTACTTCCTGGGAAAAGCAGGAAATCGAGAGCTCTCAGCTAGCATTGCACTTTATTATTCATGTATAATTCTTCTGCACCACTGAACATCTGTTAATAAATTTGATTCAAGTTTCCATGATAGCTTTTACCCTCATCATTCAATCTCTGCATGAGCTTGTATCTGATGAGAATTGACATTATTTACTTATTGCTGAGAATTCTTATCCTATTAACAATTTAGCCCATAAAGTCATCAGGTAAATTAAAGTGTTTATAAAGAGCTTCCTTCTCTGATTAAAAAAATTAAATAATAATCTTGATTTAAAAGAGAATTTCTGTAGATTCCCTGGAAGCTAACTGACAGATGGTCACCTTGGCAGTATGCTGCACCAGTGCAACCATACATTTATTGAGAGTTTCTGATACAGAAGGTGATCAAGAGCATCAGAAGCTATTACATCTAACTTCGAGGTTTGTCAATCTTCTTTTTCTTTGTGCCACCACATATATAGATAAGCTAAACCCAGATCAAATATAAAAGTTCTTTTGAACAAGTACAGATTTGTCATATTGATTTGGTGTTTGACTCTGTTCCATGTGCTATAGCTCTTTTCCATGTGGTTAGACCACAGAATTGAGGATTCGGGTTTCCTAAGTCCATTCTGAGATCTTCCTCTGAACCGCTGTCTGGCTTTTTAAGGAGTCACTAAGATCAGGCTTATCAGAAATACTTACCCATGTTTCTATTTAAGCCAAGTGTTTATTTGAGCCAAGCTTGAAACACCCACAATGAGTGAATCCTCTTAATATTCCTGGCCTTTATCTCTGCATGTGTCTCTGTCTTAAAAATGCAATAAAACAAACTCATTTTGTATGGTTATGTGACATAACGCTTTTGAACCTCTCAGAAAGGCTTAATAGGAAGGTCATAATATAAAATCAGAATTCCAGGGCTGTACATGATAAAAGAGACTGTTGCTAAACCAGGAGGAGTCAACTAACAGCAAATACTATATTTGTCTCCAGATATTAATGGTACAGAAGATCAGCATACACAGGAAAGGGCAAGCAGTGTCAACTGAGTTCTGCTTGTCCAAAAGTGCATCAGGAACAGTTAGGCAGGGATATGATGGAGCAAGGAGAAATGGACATACTCTCACCAGTGACTCACCCAGAAGGAAAATTCCCATCCAATAAGAGTGGAGATATTTTCATCTTCCTTGCAGCTTCTCTTCCCTTAAAAAGGGAAACAAATATGCAAGAATTGCAAAGAGACCTTTCCTTTCATCCTGCAAATTTATTTCATGAATTCTCTAGCTTTCACTGTAAGACCATTCAAAAGCCTTAAATATGTTACATAAAATAATCATGTAACACTGCTGCAGCTACAGTACTTCCTGTGTCATGAAGTACCAAAAGTTAAATGGCCTGCATCATTGTCAAAAATTTGTTATTTGAAGTACTTCTGGAAAGGTAATGCATGAATTGCAGTATGATATAGCACATTTCAGCTCTTATTATATTTTATTTTTCTATTTTCATTTTCAATTGCCTAGGCTTTCTTTTGCAAAACTCTTTTAATCTTTTTTTAGATTATTTTGCAAAACTGATACTTTTGAAACACAGAAGAAAAATGTCAGCTGCACTGTTGGAGTATGCATCCCCTACGGTCCCTGAGACAGGTCATTCAGTCATTCTGTCCAGCAAACATATATACATATGCAATTTTCTTTGTCTTAGTAACTTGTTGCAATCGTTATTATATTATAGCCCACCTTGGGATTACATTGCTATAGCAATATTATTAAATTCGTTTGATAGGATGACTTGACCCTAAAACTCTTTTACTCTTTAAAATTACTACTAGGGATAAAGATCAGCAATAATTTGAGATTTTATCCATTGTTGTTGCTTAATTCTATATTTGAGATCAAGGCACACTCTACTTAATAATAACTAGCATATCAGAAGTAAAGAATCTGTCTAATCTGAATCTATTTGTACTTCGCATTGTCCACAGGGACCCCACTGCTCCTAGAATCAGCTTTTATGTAGAGATTGTAGGCTTTGTATGACCTTTTGAATAATGTGAATATTGTTGCAGGTATGGCATAAGAGGTCTGGATATAGTAATGAACTTCCTTTTTAATTTAAACTATTTTGTTTTTTAACTATACTATGCCTTTCTGGTGCATAAATATTTCAGACTGGTTTGATAACCTGTAAATTCAGCATCAACATAATTAACCAGCCCTCATTCAATGCTGGCTCCATTGTGTTTTAGAATTAAAGGGTGCCCACAGAGCCTACTCTTCCAAATTTTTTTATAGATCTGGAGAAATTCATAAGGTTTCATAGTCGGACTTCATAAAATGGAACTTCACCTAGCAAGGCAAATCTCTAGTGGATTTGATTTCTTACTACTTTACTCCTGTAAGTAATTACACTGATGCAAAGCACAAATATTACTTAATCAGAATAATAGCATCCTATACTCAGTTTGGACTTGGGTACATTTTTATCCATGCAAAGTAATGAGTATTCTGATTCTTCTTTCCTTGATGAAAAGGAAATAAATTCAAAGAATACACTGAAAACACTGATTTTCTTAATAGTAGCTCTAAACTTGGTGATGCACTCTGTTTATTGGAAAATTAAATTCTGTTTTATCATGTCAAAATGAAGGAAAGGCTGATGGTATGCAAATATTTACACCCCTATGAAAAAAAAATTATGTTTAGTATCAGAAAGTTTTCCACCAAGATTTCTATGATGATTTTTCATAGCCAATTTCTGGTTATTCTGCACTATTTCAGTTTCATAGGGCATTCAATTGGTGGAATATAATTGTCCTGGCTAGTGCAAAGAGTGAAACATTATCTAGAATGACCCTTTTCTCAAATACAGACTATTTAAATTTGTTGAAAAGTGAAAATGGAGGACTTATGAAGGAATAGTCCCTTTTATTTACACATCTGGCATCCCGGAAATCAGCTGAATAGTAACTACAAGCAATTATGATAAAAATGCCATTTAGGAAAGTTTCTAGTAGTAATGATAATGAAGCAATGAAATAGATTGTCTGGGGATCTTGTGGATTCTCCACTACTGGAGGTCTTTAAGAATAGGTTAGGCAAACATCTGTCTGGAATATCAGCACAGACAGTTTAGCAAGGAGGCAAAACCATAACAAAGCGCCTTTGCTTAAGGTCATGTACTGCCCCAACACAAGCAAAAATAGAGGTTGCAGTTCTGCAGTACAAAATGGGACCAGCTGCATGGACTCTCTACAGGTCACTGACAATATCTCTGCATGCAACAATTTTTCTCTGACATGTAGAATGATTAAGCAATGACAGTAGCTCCATGGGTGTTTATTTTATGTAGTGTGAAGGTTTTTTTGTTACATACCAAAGCCCTTGATCTGCACAGGGGTCTGGGGAGGCACAGTACTGCCATGCTGAGGTAACAAAGGAGGACGGTTCTGCTTTCACTTCTCTGTCCTTTCTTTTAAAACTCAGCCCAGCTTGCTGCCCTGCCTGTCAGACTGAGTACTTCTTCCAGGTCATCACTTTTATAAAATATGCAAGAGCACGTTATCAACAGCAGTAATCCAGCAAAGTATTCATATGAATAATTAAACTGAAACTACAGTTGTCAAAAGCACGAAGGTACTTGTTGTTCATTATTACCTGTGCATTTTGTGTTCACCTCCTGGACTCGCTAATTTGACATACCACAGTGGGTTCCCTACTCTCTCTGTTTCCAGACTCACCCCAAAAGAGCCAGCTGAGGCACACTGTGGACAGACATCATAGCACTGATGACATTATTCTGTAGTCAAATGAGGCTGAGAATGCTTTCTGAAAGGCTGAGCATTGTGCTGCTGTGTAGAAGGGGACATGTCCCTTTGCACTGCAGACTAAAGCCATAAATTTTCTTTTGGGTGCAAGCTAAGTGTTATGTGTTTTTCTCCTACTCAGTGCAAACCTAGAGAAAGCAAATCGGGGTGGGTAAATCAGGCTCTGGGCTGGAGGAAGTCCCTCTACTCCCAGCAGAAGGTGCCTAAGCAAAATTCAGTCACATTAAGCCAGAAGGGCTGTGTATTTTACAGAGTTTGGGTAGTATAGTTTAGATATTATACTACAAGTCACTGCTTCACATTTCTGCTCCTGCACCACCATGCCTTTCCTCAGCCATCTTGTATTCACTTAGGCTCATGGGGTACCAGGTTAATAGGGTGATGCAAATTAAACTTCTTCATTTAAAGCTGGTTAGTTTCAACAGATCATTATCTGCCCACCAAAGATCATACCAAATATTTGCTCCATCAATTGGGAATGCAGGTAAAAACCCACTGGCTGAAAGGTAGAGAAAGAAACAAAATACCTTTTAAATTTGTAAAGTTACAGCATTTTCCTCCTTGGATTCATTCCAAGACTTCCAGTTATTATCCCTTATGCCCCATATATCTACTTTCTGTATGCTTTTTAATCACTAATGAAATTGCCTCGGTCAAATGCCTACAATTCAGACTCATTGCATCAGACCAAGAAGCTTAATTCTCATCAGTGAATCTCAGCTCCACAGAAATTTCACTGAAGTCATTGCAGCTGTAAAAATGATGTGAGAGAAGAATTAAACTCTGTCTTAAACTCCTGATTTATTTACTGTGTACAAACTTTAAAGCATTTATTATTTATAGATACAGAGGTGGAAAATATCCACTTTCTGTTTATTTTGGGGGAAATTGAGATCACGTTATTATTTGCTTGGTCAAATATAATCTGTGATTGCACTCAACAAACAATACAAAGAGGATAATTTAGAAGTTTTTTTCTCAAACTTTATTTAACATGAAGAGTCTCATTCCCTTTACCCGTGCCTCACAAGCATTTTCCCTTATTTTATCTGATACCATTGATTTAATTGAGAAAAGTCACTCTAAAACAATGGCATTTTTGTTGCATGCTTTTTCAAAAAGCCCAAATAATATAATTAAGACTATGCAAAGCAAAGGAAAAACAACATAATCACCAGAAAAGCAAAACCAGCAAAAAAATTTTGAATGCCCAGGCAGAAGAAAGGCATGTGCATGTCTGCAATAAAAAATTGACACAGGTAGGTGACCTGAAGATGATCTAATTTAAAAAAAAATTACATTATGAGGGCCTGAGGTGAGAAGAAATAAAGGAAGGAGGGAAGGAAAGAATGAAGGGGGTGTTCTTGCTCCCAAAGGATTATTTATAATACTACTTTCATCTCAATCGTTTTTTAAGATTTCTAGTTAAAAATGGGTCATTGGCTTAGTGGAACATGACTGAAGAGGAGGTAAAAGGTGCTGAAATCTATTTCTGTATTATTAATGTTACAAATAAGAAAAAATTCACCTTCATTTAAAGTGTTTGCAGCAAATTATGATATAAACCAGTAAAAAATTCTGTGGACTCAGTGGGCAATGGATCAAGCCTCTAAACTTGAAGCCACTGGCAGCTCTCTGACTTCACTCATCAGCAAAGTTAGATCTTTTGAATCCTCAGAGTTTATGCCAACAGTGGTTGCTGCTGTGCTGTCACCTGTACATGCCAGTAGCTCTTCTTGGAGAGAGAAGAAAGGACTCCTACTTAGATTAGATTAAAGATACCATGAAAAAAGAATTGGTATGAACAGCTTCAAGATACACAAGCCTTTTTCTGTCTTTGTAAACTACAGGACTTTTAAATGGCATTAGACAGTTGAATAGTGAGACAGAACACAGACATACTGGTTTTCTTTTTGCACAAAGGCCTAAGAAAAGGCTTTTCCCATCAAAACAGAACCACAAGAAAAGATGCAGAGTATTTTGTGTGTCATCTATAAATACAAGATTTGTCTTCCCATCTTCAATGTGTTAGGTAAAAGGAAATGTGACCATTTTGTGAGCACAGAGTAAAGATGCCAACATGATTTCTCTCAGTTAGAAAACATCTTTTTGTTATAATATGGGACTAAGGCCAACAGTCTAACCCACTGAAATTCAGGATACAGATGACATCAAGGGACTTCAGAAAAAGAACAGTAAGAAAATATTCTGTGACCTAAAGTAGGTCTTGAATAATAGGAAACAAAGAAATTCCTTTAATCATCTTATTGTGTTTAGTCTTAGCTATTAATCTCCAAACCATGTCTGGTTATTGCTAAAAATAGTAATTATGTACAAGTATAGGTGGAAGCAATAATTTAGCTATATTTAAAAGAAAAATCAATTAATTTTTAGCATTCAAATTTTCACTTTTATTTCAATTCCTCTTCCAAGAATATAAACAATGTAATATTAAAAAAATTCATATTTTATTAGTAAGACTCCAACAATAAACATACTTTGCTGGGCACGAGTTGAAATCACAGAATGTGAATAGCACACTCTTTTTATTTATTTATTTATTTTTTAAATTATGGCATCTTTATCTCTGTTAAGGTCATTAGTTCTTGTGTACCTGAACAGGCCATGGAAGGGTTAAGGAGATGTCAGTGTTTCTACAGTGTGCACATATTGTAGTCCTTGGCAGTTTGACACCCTTTCATTCCCCAGGACATATTGCATAGCACATATACAGCAAAAGGGCAGACATATATACACAGAAAGCAATATAGCCTTGGTCATTTTACTAAATTCGTCATTAACAGCAGCAACAGAGACCTGGAAGAATAAAAATGGTCACATCAAATGATCATTTTCAGAAACATTTCCGTGTGTAGTGACTCCTTATCTGCCTAGATTCTGCCTGACTACATGTGCAGGGTCAGTAGTCGCCATATGTTCTGCTAACAAGGCAGATTACAGAAGCAAAGAGAAACAGGAGCTTTCATATAGAGAGAGAAGAATCATCAAGACATTCTCCTAAAAATAAAATATTTCCTCATTTTCTTCATTTATTTATTTCTTCAGTTCTGCTTTTAACCATATTTCTTTCCTTTGAAAGAAATACTTTCTTAAATTGTTTTTTCTGAAATGCCAGTAAAATCTGTGGCTTTTTCAAGTATTAAAAGCTATTACTTCAATTAGCACTCTACTTTTAGCTATATTCCACTTAGAATGGCAGTTTCTGAGAAGCCTTGACAAGCATCACAGAGAAACAGCTTCTCCATCTACAAACCGTACTTAATCGTTTGTCTTTATGCAATATTGAAAGCTTCATTAAAGCACCAGGTTTTTCTGTTGTCCAGATTGTGGAGGACCACAGTGATTCAATGGTTTTATAATGTAGTCACAGAATCACAGAAGGGATCAGGTGGGAAGGTACCACCTCCTTGCTCAAGCAGGGTCATCCTGGAGCACATGGCACAGAATTGCAGATGGTTCTTGAATATCTCCAGTGAGGGAGACTCAGCAATCTCTCTGGGAAATCTGTTCCAGTGCTCAGTCTCCTACACAATAAATAAGTTCTTCCTCATGTTCAGGTGGAATTTCCTCGTACTCAGTTTCTGCCCATTGCCTCTTGCTTGGCACCACTGAGAAGAGCCTGGAAACATCCTCCTGGCACCCTCCCTTCAGATGCTCATGCAGGTGGGTGATCCATTGAAGCAACACTATTCGCATTCTTAGTATTTCTTTTCTCTCTGATCCCAGAAAGTCTAACCTTTTGCAATACTACATAAATTTTGCTTCTAGCCATCTTCTTATTACTGAGGACTGCTTCTTATGGTACAAGTGACCCATTGAAGTTATTTGCCTACATACATGCAATCTGAACAAAGATGACATGAACAAATATTCATTAACTGACAACACTAAATTCTTTGTATTTAGGCTACAAGAATTGAATTTTCAGTCCTTTACCTATATCACTTGACTTGAAACTTCCACAACACAGAGTCGAGCACATGAAATACTGTCCCTGGCCTCCTTACATAAAGGGAAATAGGTGGTTTAGGGCACATTATATCTGAAATGGTTTAGACAGCTTCTTTAGGATGGAATTGAAAGCACCTCTCCTGGGTGGAAGAGAAGCCTAAGATTACCTAGGGTGCCAGTCTTTGCTGTCTAGAAGAGGTCATGTAAATCCCACCACCAATATATAGGTGTGTAATCTAAAGTAATGTATAAACCCAAAAGCCATCTGGTTTAATATCAATCTGTGGAGGAAGTGGTGTGCTTTCTGGAGATGCTATGTTCGTTTTATTATTTTCATCTCAAATAACTTCATCCCTCTAAAAAAAAATTTACCCAATATATAGAATTTTCTATGCCACTTTTTAATCTCAAAATAGGGACTCCCAAATATCTCAGTAGTTCAGAGAAGCAAGATAAGTCAATTTCTATATGTGACATTCTCTTCATGGGCTTTAGATGAATTGCCAAAATTATACTGAAAATAAATCTCAAATTTTAGATGACTGCAATTATATTTATATATATATATGTATATATAGTGACCTAAGTATATGGGTTCTACAAAAATAAAACTTTTCCTAATCCATTTCAGTATTTTCATCAAGGCTTTGATGAGAAAAACAATTTTTAGATCACCCCTTATGTAGCATATTATTCAGGCAGATTATTAACCATTTCAGTGAATTGTCTTCCATCTTCACTCTACCTTGAGATTTGATCAAGGCTCGTGGTACTTCCTTGGCCTTATAGAACAAATCAAACGATCATAATTTTTAGATTGTATGTACTGTAGAATAGGAATGTGTTTGAATGCCCATATCTGTATATGCAACTGAACCCTCCAGAGATTTTTCTTTCTACCAGGACTCACAGTCATGCTGTTACACTGATCATCCTACTAATGGTTACAATGTCAAAACCTTGTGCACATTACATCTTTCCCATGAAAACTATTAAGAACATGTAATTTGGCATGTTCTCAGAGCAATGATTAACCTGCTCAAGAAGGTTAATAGAAACATGAAAACAGAGTCATCCATCATCCCAAGTGTATCATGTTTACCACAGTCTCTAAACAGCTGGACCTGGGACAGGAGTTTAAGCAGGTTCTGCTTTTGATTTCTGTTATCCTCCTGTCATGCTGCTCTGTCTGATCAAACAGTGCATATCTTTCTAATTTCAAGTTTTGGGGTTTTTATTTCCCCCATATTTCTTCAAATATCCCAGGTAAGCTGCTTCAAAAACTTGTTTTTTCCAGAAAGACAGCTCTTTCCTGTTCTTTCTGCATCGATTATTAATAAATCTGTTCTAAATATGTAGTTCCTTATTGATGACCTCGCTTTCCTATGCTGCATTGTTTATGCATTGTATAGTTATAATGTTTATGTATCTATGTAACCTTCTAACTTTGTTCAACTTACCTGTTTTGGGGTTTACATTTGTACTGAATCTTGACTTAGAACCAGAACTGTAACTGATATAATTACATTTCAGAGCACCTAGACCAAAAAATGCACTAGTGCAGGTGCATGTTAGGCAGCATCTGCATTGGCAAATGGCATGGGGCAGTAGTTGTGTACTGTCTGTGGAATGAGATAATTGCTCACAGAGATTCAAGACCCATCCCATATATGTTCTGTGGCAGGGGGATTACTTCAGACTAGCTCTCATATGGCTAGTATCAGCAAAATATTAATTTGTGGCTGAGGTGTATTAACTTGATGCATACGTCCATCACATTTTCCAGCTTAGCTTCAGACTAAAAATACCCCAAAATAGTTCATATACTGTGAGATCGCTCCACAATAAATGTAATTGATTGGACAACATCCTAGTCTAAAATACTGGTGAAGATCTAGAGTGTCGTAGAGTGTCATAAGTTACTATTTATTTTAGCATTTTTGTTAATTTTATTAGTGGAAGTGAACGTTATTTTAAAATTACTTCATGTACTACTTCAGAACAACTACATGCATGTTTGCTCTTCAAATGACTGCAAAGGCACTACCAATATATTTGGAAATAATTCTAATATTGTTTGGTCAGTCAAGATGTTTCAAAACCCACATAGATTCTTGCAAGAACCACTTAATGATTTTTTAAAATTCTGCATGCAGCAAAATCATCTTTCTGGACATTTGAATCTTATTACAGCTCATCTAAGTACAGCACATCTAAGTACAATATCTAAGTATTTCAAAGGGGAACAGTAAAAATCGAGATAGTGTCAGATTAGTATTAAGAATCAGCAGTGGTCTTAGAGGTCAAAAGAGTATCATCAGAGATATAAGCAATGGGTACTTTATTTTTGCAAGATTTTTATCTACATGAATTAACTGTAGACTTCTGAGCATATTTTATATCAATTCAGGCTCTCATCCAGCAAAAATTTACATATGTATTCCACTCTACATTTCTGAATATTCCCACAAGGCTACCTTAGATAATTAACATCACTGCTATTTAATGTATCCTAATATATATTTTTCCCTTTCCTTTTCCAGTATGCTTTGTTCAAGATAGCTCAATAGATTATTTCTTGGAAAATATGCCATAATCAAGACAGAAAAAAAAGTCTTTTAATTGTAGCTGTATAAAGAGTCCCTTATATAGTTAGCATCCAGGATTCATCACAAGCAAGAAAGTAATTGACTACACTGGAAAGCAGGCTGCAGTTTTAGGCTGTATGCAGAAAATTGAGGGAGTTCAGACAGTGTAAAGAAAGAGAATAGGATACAGCTCTTAATAACATTCTTCACCACCTACAGAACTCTCACCACCAAAAATATAGTGAGCTGGTAATGAAATATGGAAAGTCTGGGAGAAGCTGAAATAAGAACCAGTGCAATATTTTGAGTTTTGTGATCAAAGCAGACTACATGTTAATAAAAAATGGGCCAAATTTCCAGAAGGTGTTTCAGGGAGCTACTATTTTAATTTGGTATATGGCAATATCAGAGTGAATACTGAGAATACTCTAATGAATAAAAATACCAAACCTAAACCTCACACTACTTCATTCTATTTGTCTTCCCTCTGCATGGGGGTTATAAACTGTGCTGCTGCAAAAGCAGATGAGTCACAATAATCCTGTGACAAGTTTCATCAAAGCAATCATAAGGAATCATGTGTTGTGAATAAAGCAGCCTCAGAGTGATTTGGTGCAAACCCACAAGTACATTTCCACATGTTTGGATAGAAAGAGTCAATGCTTTGAGAATCTGCACTACAGTGTGTCTTGATTCTCTACAAGTTAACCCTATTCAGACAATATTATTCAGTGCACACACATCCCTATCAACAGCATTAGAATATATAGCATCAGCTCAGCACTTAAAAGATCTTTTATGCCACAAAGCTATGCAATTTGCAGTCTTAAAAGGAATATTCATTTATTACCACAGCTGAGAGACAGCTTATACACACTGACTGTTTTAATCAGAGAACGGTAGCTTGCATTATAAAAGGATGTGTTTATGTGCATGCATGCTTGTACACATGTGTTCATCTATATGTATGCATACAGTTACATTTCAATTTGAGTAAAATTAGTACTGTACACAGTCACTGAGAGCAAACCACGGCAACATGCAAAAGTTAGGGGAAAAATGATTTAGAGGTTTTTTTTAATAAATGGAATTGCTGGGTTTTTACTGAGCCGTTTTTATGATATTATACACTGACACAAAAAATATCCTTGAAGTAAAAAATACACTGAGAAGGAAAGCATACCATGAAGACTGGAGATGAATAACAAAGACATTTTCTCCAGAGATTCATGCCCCCCAAATGTCTGAACAATTGGTTTAACCAGTCAGCTAAGGTCAAGTGTCTCCAGATAAGACAACAACTAAGCAGTCCTTCAACATCATAAAACCGGGGTTACAGGCTAAGTTTAAAATTAGGTTTGTAGTATAATCATAGAGTAATTAAGGCAAGAAAAGACTTCTATACTCATGGAGTCCAACTGTTAGCCCAGTGCTGCTAATCCGGAACTAAACTATTTCCCTAAGCATCAACACCCTCCCCCACCCCAAAAAAGGCTAAGTCTATTTTGTATGTTTGCATTCTGTGCTCAGTATAGAAGAGGACACTGGTTCATCATTAGTTTTGTCTCTGTCTGGTTTAGGAAAAAAATCAACTGGTGGAGATTGATGAGATAGGTATGCTGGACAAGCTCAGTTAAATTCAAGTCTCAGTATGATGCTAGTCCAGGATTTGAGATCAGATTTTCAGAGGCTTTGGATGAGATTTAGCTCCTAAAATGGGGTTGGAAGCCAGAGGAGCTTGTGAGCTGCCTGTAAGCCTAGGCCAAATAGGACATGATGAGCCAGGGTTACCCTGATCAATGGCAACAACCTCTGCACTGAGGTTGAGGCTAACAGAGGTTTCTGTGCTGTGTTTAAAGCTAGGTAGGATGTGATTTAACCAAGACTGTAACACTTTAATACTGTGGGAAATTTACGCCAAAGTGTCTTCATCTGTTAAAAGTAAAATTTAAGGATTGCAAAACCTATAGACAAGTTTCTGTCAGAGTAAATCATAGTTTAAAAAAGAGCTTGGAAATTTCAGACATTAGAACCTTAATATTAAAAATACACAAAATCAAATCTTTCCTGTTCTTGTCACAGGGATTATTAGAAAGATGAGATTTAAATCTAGCTTTTCTTTTTATTGACTGCTTTTCTGCAGAGTTTTCTGTTGTGGCCAGGTATGGCCCAAAGATTTGTCAAGGTATAAATTCTTCCCCTTTCATGTAACAGAAAGGAAGGAAGGAAGGAAGGAAGGAAGGAAGGAAGGAAGGAAGGAAGGAAGGAAGGAAGGAAGGAAGGAAGGAAGGAAGGAAGGAAGGAAGGAAGGAAGGAAGGAAGGAAGGAAGGAAGGAAGGAAGGAAGGAAGGAAGGAAGGAAGGAAGGAAGGAAGGAAGGAAGGAAGGAAGGAAGGAAGGAAGGAAGGAAGGAAGGAAGGAAGGAAGGAAGGAAGGAAGGAAGGAAGGAAGGAAGGAAGGAAGGAAGGAAGACAAACCTGAAGCATTTTATGCTAAAAAGGAATGAGGAGGTCAGAAAGCAAATCACTTGCAGAGCTGAAAACAGAAGTAATTTTCAAGACTCCTAATTCAGTGTCATGGCCTTCACTTTCCACTGTTCCTTTATTAGTCCTAGAGGCAAAGGAAGAAAAATTACATAAAGTACTATAGTTATATTCTAATTCCTTGGAAAGTAGAATAATTTAATTTATAAATTTTAATTATGTCCCATTTTCCACAGTTCTCTTCAGCACTCTCATCTAAAAAAAGCCTTGATTATTTTTAGTACAGCAAGGATTCTATAAGCTTTCTAAAACTTTTTTCGCTGTATGTAACAGATCCTTTAAATATCAGATGTATATTTCATCTGGGTAAGTCTATTACCACATACAAGATATTAGCATGCTTTGTACATTTGTACAATTAATTCCTAAGGCCCAATTCAAAAAATAAGGAGGACTATTTGCAAGGCTCAAAGTCTAGCAAGAAAACGATGACAATTATTTTGGATATTCTTCGACATATTAACAGTTGCTGAAAGATAGCTGGGTAATATTTTTTTTTCATTTTCTTATAACTTGGCCAAATTGAAAGCCATTATGCTGAAATTTGCTATGCCAGAGCTGTGCTTCATGACGGACAACAAAATTCATCAAATGTGAGCAACTAAAGAATGACAGCTTATCCCTCAACTATAACTATCCCTTTAGTCCATAACCTCAAATGTGATTATTGAAATTTTTTTTAACTTTTTAGTCCATTTTTTATATAAGCATAAATATTACTAAAAACCAATAGCATATTGAACATGGAGGTTGTGGGTGTATTCAGTTGTAGAATTAAACTCTTTGAGGGATGCTTAAACATAGGTGTCTTGTCCCATTTGAGATATCCTACAATATTCAAAACACATAAGTGCACCTGGTGGATTTGCACAGGAATTAGGCACCATCTGTGCTCTTCAAAAGCAGCAGCCACAAAGCAGGTGACATAATGTAGGTGGAGATGTGTGAGAAACTGAATCATGATTAGGAGCTTGTATAGAAGTCATTATATTCATATGGAATACAGAAAGATTTGGACTACACATGCAAAGAGATATAGCAAGTATTGTGCATCAAGGTTATAAGTTCTTTCTTACAATTGTGCAAAAGAGAAGCTTTTCTGCATTTTATTTAAAAGAAATCTGTCTTCTGAAAGTTCTTAGGCCATTTGTTAACATCCTGATATAAATAATGCTGTGACTTGGTCCTCCTCACCTCAGTCCTGCACAATGGAACTCTGTCTCTATACTATTCCCAGGGTACCTGTCCTTGTTTCTCTTGCTGGTGCATATCCTCATTTCACTCTAGCTTAACCAGCATGAGCTTGACTCAGCCATGCCAGTCTCCTGCCTTCCCTACCTTATCTCTTTTATCTGGGACTCACTGGTTTTTGGGCTTTAAGGAAGATATCCTTAATAATCTGCCAGCTCTGTTCTGCTCCTTATCCTCATGAGCAGTTTCCCAGGGGGTCCTATTGACTAACTCCTTGAAAAGCTGGAAGTTTGTTGGGACCTAACTTTACTCCCTACCTGCCCCATGTTCCTCAAGACTGTGAGCTCCAGTTGTGTCTGATCACAGCAGCCCAGCCTGCTCCAGCCTTGATGTTCCCAAGCACCCCATTCACATTCAGGACTAGCAGGTCCATCATCTCCTTCCCTCTGGTAGGGTTCTCTATTGCCTGGCTTAGGAAGCTGCCTTAGTTTAACAGAGTTAATGGGGAACCCCAGAATGAGTTTCCTGACCTTATTTTTAACAAATCCTTTTCTATCAATAAGAAATTAATGTGAGAGAAAAAAAAGAGGGCCAAAACCCAGAAAACTAAGCAGAGCCTCTGCCTTAGGCAAAGACCACGAGGAAAGAGAATCTGCTTGGACAACTTCAACTGAATAAAGGGACCCCCCAGCCCTTGCAGTTCTGTTTCTGGCCTCGGCACCTGGCTTTAAAGAGACAGTTGCAATTTTGGGCATAGATATACATAGACTAAAATATTTACCCAGGACAGAAGTTATCCTCCCTGCATTCCAGAATTTTCTTGGGTTGCCCACAGATTTATATTCTTAAAGCTTTCGAGTTAAAGAAGTTGTTCCTTCCAAATGTATGTAATTGTGGCTATATTTAATAATTAAAGTTAAACAAGAATTAAAATATAACAGTTGTAATGTACTCAGAAGACTCTTTTATTACACCAGGAACTTTCATGACTCTTTCCAATACTATCCTTAGGCTTTGGCTTGTTTTGTTTTAAATTGAATACAAATAACAATATATTTTCAACCTGACTTTGGAGTTGCTTGGCTTGAGGTAATTTGTGTCACAAATTTAGCCATTATTTAAATGCAGGTTTGGGTTTTATTTATTGTTTAAAAATTAAAATATTTAAATTATATTCAATAAACATTTTTACTGAAAGGTTAAATAATAAATATTTAAATAAAGTGTTATTTAAATGTAGGGTTGTTTACTTAAATGTGTACAGAAGGAAACATTGACCATTGAAAAAGAACTTTTGTGGAAGGACTTATAGATAGCAGATCTTCACACTGTGACCAGCCAAAAAGAATTTGAGTCTTGCTATTGGTTTCCTTTATGCAAAAACTAAAATATTTACTTTATTCCTATCTGTCATAATACAATTAAATTAGGCCCATAGATGAACAAATCAGAATAATAATTTAATTTTGCAGTTTAAACTCTGATTTGTCACATTAGTTCAAATTGAAAGAAAATTTCTGAGGAAAATATGTTTCTGACCATCACCTGGTAGGAGAGGAATGGCTGAGAAAATGTGAAAGAAGTAAAAGAATCAAAAGAATCCTTCTTACTTCATAAAAAACACACACAAAAAAAATTTAAAAAAATTTTTTTTAAAAAATTGAGAGGTCCAAGAAACCAAGGCTAGAGTCTTTCTTTAATAGCACTGGTTTCTAGGTTGCCTCCAAGTATGATAGTCCCTGCAAAAAGAAATGAATGCCGTATATGGATTAAGAACTCCAAGAGATAGAGGGGAAAACAGTTGTTATAAATGTTATTTTCGTTGCTGTTTTCACTTGAACTACCCAAAATCAGTGAGTTATAATTACAAAACAGTGTTTTCCTCTTGTGCTGTGATAAAAAAGTTGCTGAGCTGCCTTGACAGGGTGCTAAGATGTTCCCTGCTGATTCCTTCTTCTGTCATGGTTGACATTACTTCCTGTCATTCCACACTAGAAAGACTTAAATAGACAAGGACAGCACTTCAGTGAAATGCTGATAGGTCATGAGCCATTTCAGAAAATGTCTACAAAACAGAATTTGAATAGATATAAATAAGAAACAGTTAGGACTGAATTTCAGTCCGAGGTCTCAACATTTGCCTCAGGGTCAGTTTCAGTAGCAAAAAGATGAGATTATGCCAAATCATAATCACAGTGTAACCATTCAGGATTTCCCAACCATCAGATCGTTTGGTCAAAATGCAGAACCATGAGCCTTCATATCTAATCTAAACTCACTCCACCAACTGCTAACTACAAACTTGCAGTGTATGATTCCACCTAAATCACTAAATTTAATTTAATTCCACTAAAAATTCAGCAACACTACTGCTTATAACAACCCCCGGGAACCTGTCACACTGTGATGTAATCCGACTTCTACTGCCCACAGAAAAGTAAACCCCATCATACCCCTGTTTGTGTACGGGTACTTTGATAAAACTGATAAATCCTGGGCATTTACCTTGTTCAGAATATTTGAATATAGGACTCTGTCCATGTGGCAACTGCTTTGGATAAAAGCAGAACAGAACACTGTTATAGTCAGTACTATTGTTCTCTAACATAACTGTGCTTCTTTGGAAATATAAAAAATATGATAAGAGTTTTAATGAGACAATAAAGGACTGATGTGCAATTTAGGAAAACAATCAAAACCAAAGAAACTGAAAAAAAAAACTAAGAAGGTATAACAAATGACACTTTATTATGAAAAAAATAAAAATAGAGCAAAAAATATGAAAGGACTGTGCTTATTAGAAGGTCACCAAGAGTCAAAATAAAAGCTAGATGTAGAGATAAGGAGAAAATTCAGGAGGAGATAGTCTTTCAGGAAAGTAAATTTGTATATCTTATGGCATATATAAAAACTACTCACAGATTTGGATAACTGACCAGCCAGGACAGCATTTTATCTTTCTGATAGAAATACTGTCTCTGGCTAACACAGTATGATGATAACCACTCTGAATTGTAAAACATGAAAGAGAATAAAATTAGACTTGAACTTGTAGAAATTCTGAACAACTTCTAGTTAGATTCAAATAGGGAATAGAGCTGTTCAGATTTCCTCTTGCAGGAATCTTGCATATCTCCTTGTTTTCCATAGGTTCATCTGTCTTGTCAATATTGTTTCTTATTCCGGGTAGATCAGTCAAATATTTTAAGCATAAGAAGTAAAATAAAATAAATAGTAGTACATAAAATAATAGTAGCAGTAACATATAAAATAGAAATGAAGTTATTTCATAAATAAGAAGACACTACCCTTGGTCACAATATGTGACATAGGTTCTGTGGCAGCACAATTGCACTTTTAGGGAAAGTACTTTATCAGAAAAACAGAACAGATGTAAAGAAAATAAGATGTCTATGTAAAGGGATATCTCTGTACTGCTGTGTTTTTAACCAACAAGTAAGATATAAGTGACAAAGGAGAGCATTTTGATCTGTTCAGATTATTGTTCCTCTTGCCAGAGACAGTTCTTATCATAAGCAACATCTTTAGAGTTGATGTGTTTTTTACTTCCATATAGAGTTTTCTTTTTCTCATCTATAAAAAAGTACATTAAAAATAAAATAAAACACATCAGTTCTGCAGCTGTACACTAAATAACAGGCTAAATGGCTTTAATTTAGGTGACAAATTGGTATAATAATGTAATGTCACCCTCTGAGAGTGCCTTACTGAACAACTGACCCTTTGAAAAAAGAGAAGTTATAATCACTTTTTTCTTTGGAAATCTTTCAAAACTGATGTTGGACTTTATTCCTTTCACTTCTTTCCTGTTAACATCTCAGTAAAGTAACAATGAGCCCAATATCATATCTCTCACTACTAAGAGAGATTTAACATTGTTTACATCAGTGAAGAAAAAGGCTCAGTGTGGAAACTTTCAGATGCTTCTAAATGTTAGATGTTTTGTAAAACGATGATGGCAATCAGAAGCAAATGGACTCTGGTGCCCCCCATTCCAGCAAGTGTTACCTGAATTTTTACTCTGGTGCGCCTTTTAATTAATTTTTTTAAATCAGTAAATGAAATATAAATTAATTTTAAAAAAATGCAATGGCTGATCAGTTTTACCTGGCATAATGTAGAATACCTTCCCAAGAAAACTGGGCCAACCACCTCTTTTGTGGCATCTTTAACAGGCTGTTTTTACTCTTGAATGCAGTGGCCAAGGCATAATGAGGATATAGAATATCTTATAAAAATGGAAGTAAGATCCCATCTGAATTGCAAGCTAGTATGTCAAGTGCTGATATTAAGGAGCTACTTTGCTTTAAAGAAGTGAAGTCAATGCATTATCTGTGAATGAAAGAATGCATATTACTTTCAAAATTGGACATGATTTAATTACATTCTATCCCATTTTCAATTCTTTGCTGTTAGTTTTAGTTGAAGACTTTGAATTTCTGTTCTTACACTACTACTCTCTACCACCTAAATGATCATGATTTTAAGTAAATATGCATGCAGAGAAATGGGGGGAAAGCTAAGAATAATTTGCTCAGGACCTCACTACCCTTTGACATACCTATGAAGAAATTCTCTTTGAAAATGAACACTGATGGTATCATTATTCATTTTGAAAGGAATTTGACATGCCTTTGATATATGTAAATGTTTTGTCGTGTCTTTTCTTTCTAGACAGTGTTTTCATGATGAGCCCATGAGGGAAAAGTTTCACCACCATATCTGACAGTGACCAGGAAATCCCATGTGGGTGCCTCTCAATCCCACTAATCCACAGAGGCTCTGAGATGCCTTATTCTCTCTGACTTGTTCAGAAATTGGTTTCAGGCAGGGAATTTATTGATATGCCTCATTTAGCATCTACAAAGAACTTAGTATCTTGCAAAGTACTATGTGCAGTACTATTCGGATTAACTTTGTGTATTACACTGCACAGGAGAATGTGATCTGGTCCATGAAAATTAGCAGAGCTAGCAAGAGTAAATCCCAGCATATCCTCTTCTGTTACCTCATCTACTTACATAAACCAGTAGAAGCTGGTCCTCCACATTTTTCCCCCTACTAATTGTATCAATCAAGAGTTTACCCCCAGTGTGTAGAGGAGAACTGATGCTATCACAAAACACAAGAGTTTTGCAAAAGGCAAATTCACAAGAGGTAAAGACATATTATTTGCAGACTTTCAGAAGCCTTACTTGTGCACAATGTGGTTTACAGGTTTTTGGGTTTGGGCTGGTTGGATTTTTTTCTCTAATTTCAATTATGATTTTGAACTAAGAAAGAAAAATCTTCTAAGTAAGTGGTAAGAAAAAAATCTTAAGGCAATAGTTTTGTTGACAAAAGTACTTTTTCTTTAAACTTTCTTAGGTGTCTTCCTTGTGAAGAGTGTGCACATATCTGCTTTTATAATATAATGTCTTTACTTTGGCAAAATCACTAGTTTTCAAGAAAAAATAAGGATTAGTTTACCTTTGAAGTGTCGGCACTAGAAAAAAATTAAGTGGTGAATAGAGATTACCAGTTTTAACATGTTTTCCCTTTGGTGTCAATTATTTCAAATCCAGGTTTCAGTTATTTCTATAAAAGTGTGGTAGTCATTTAGACCATGAATACCCTTAAAGAGATCAAAGACTACCAGAAGATTGATACATGCTGCAAAAATATATTCTTTTGCTTTCACTTACACTTCACAGACTCTTAAAGCAAAAAATCAGCAGAAGCCACTCCTGGTGTAAAAAGTGAATACTTTCGTTTCTTTAACTCTTTGGATTTTAGATTAGAGCAGAGGCAGAATAAACCACCTACAGGTAAGAAGCCTGAGAATATAGGTAGCCATTCTATTTTTAGACAAGAAATATAAACCTAATAATATACTGAAATGATATTTGGCTCACCAGTGGAGATAAAAGAGATTGTTTAAGCTCTGGCCTCTGGTGATATCTGAGATTTGGTTTTGAGCCTTCAGAAAACCCAAGTCCTTGAAGATTAGTCTTCTTATGACAAAAATCCCTCCTGTCTTAGTGCAGAATAAGCACAGCAATGGTCGAAACTCCAGCAACTACCATTGTCATCAACATAAGCACCAGTCGTTTTCAGGCTGTTACATTTTAATGGTGATACTCAGCATCCTCCGTTTCTGAAGTCTATGAATTGTCTGTTTGAATGCTTCAAAATTAGCAATCACTTTTAAAGATCTGGCTGCATTTTGTATACATCAGCTGCATGCTGACTACTTGTTGTCTCTGTAACAAGAACTCTATAGTCCAGTGCATGGATAAAACAGTTTAAGTAGATAATATGTTAGATGATGATACATCTATAGGCTACAGAACCGTTTCAGAGATAAGCAGAAAAGAAAGCCAACATGGATGAAATGTGTTCATACAAGATTAAATAGCTGAGAAGAGACTGCTTGACAGAAGAAGAAAGAGAGCAAATCAAGTAAGCTTCAAGATGTGCTGCACAGGGAAAGGATGCTATTGTGTTCTGAAAAAATAAGAATGTGCAAATCTTAAGACACCTTTGAATCTTTGTAATCTTGTTATCTGAGAAAATTTTAAATATGAGTTGTAAACAACTGAAATTACTGGAAAATGTTTCACTTAATAACTTATAATATATTTTACAGGTAGGTAAGTTTAATGTTTTCTTTTTGTTTGAATCTAACACTGCAGTTGTCAAACAGATGATATTTAATCATGCTCTGAAACTGCTTATTACTTCCAAAGGAGGTAGTGCACTACATTCTATTTCCTTCCTTCACAAATATCTTTGAGATATATAATTTTTACTTCAAGTTCAAGAATCTGTATATTGAGTTCTGATATACTGAACCAGCTGCTGCATGTTGCCGCACCCAGTCTTGCAAAATCCTCTTAATCCAGCATTTCTAGAACCTTGATCATATACTGAATTGTTGCTCCACAAGAAATCCCAGCATTTAAAAACGTTATGTGATTTAGGTGAGGAAATTTGTAGAATCCCAGAAGAGTCTAATGTGTGCCTCAAACACTGATAGCCAGATGACTGTGAAGCCAACCAAGGATTATTGGTAATAACACACCATGTGGAAGAATAAGATGTGTCAGGAGAAGGGGGCTATAAGGAGGTAGAGCAGCACTTTTCCTGGACAAATATCTTGGTTTTAGTTCCTGGAAATAAGCACAACACAGTACAGCACAAGCACAGGAATGGAGCTGAGAAGTGCACAGTAGGGAGGATGAAGACCACCAAAGACCCCCGAAGCCCTCTGACACATTTCCAAAAGGGTCTGAAAGAACAGACTATGAATGACAACCATTTTGCATAGGAAGTGAGAAACTTATATTCAGGATGAGAAAAACTTATGTATAAACACATGCCCCCAACAAGCTTAGATGTGCAGCCCAGGACCCTGGACATCCTACCCCTGTATCAGTACTGAAATCAGAACTAGTGATCTCTTTTTCTCACTTTCTCTTTTATTTTTCTCTCTCTCTCTCTTTTCCTCTTTGTCTTTTATGAATCTCTTTATTTCTCTGCTTTTTCATCTCTCCCCTTTACCTAAAACCCAGTGCTGTGTGCTTAAATAGTAGTACTATCACGCTGATTCATATGCCAAGTGTGTAATTTATCAACAAATCTTTGTGAGTTTTTGCGGACCCTCCGACCCTTCTTCCTTTTGACCACAAGCATTTACAAATCTTGGATGTCCCTTTCCCTTAAGAGTAGGATATCACAAATTTTAATTATGAAATTTCTCAGAATCTCAGAGTTATGTAAGGAAAGAGGACTAATAGCCTTATCATGCATCTTAGTTGCTAACATGAAAACACAGACAAGCTCTGAGTTGACTTTTCTAAAAGACTATCATTAAAATCGTGGTTCTGCTGTGGAATTAGCTTGATTGGGTTTTTTGTTTGTTTTTTTTTTTTTTTTTTTAATGCATTAATTTAAAAGCTTTGAGGTAAATGATAAATGTGTCAGAAAATATGTTCTCACACTGAGAACTGATTTTCTTCCTGGATGCAGAAAAACAAGTATGTATCTGCACACAACTAGTTGGCTGGGAAACTTAGCTAAGCTAACAGAGGATCAGTTTCAAACCTTTATTTAATCATTCTATGCCAGCACAGCATCAAGCAGAACCTTAATCATCTACTTCGCTAACCAGTGCTCAGCCCCCAGGGTGTCTCACTCTGCCAAATGACACATCTTCATGTTTTACTTTGGCTCTGATATAATCTGAATTTGTCTTCTGACTAGCTTTGTCTAATCTTATTGGGATTTCTTTAAAGAATTCATCTAGAAAGTTTAGCTGTTTATGAAGAAAAATATAGAGGGAAGAAACCAGGCAGATTTTTCCCTGTATATAGCTTGCAAATTTTGAGTAAGTGATTTTATAAGAGTGCAGAAGAAACTCCTACCCTCTCAGCATGCCTCTATTCAAGAACATCTTCCTACAAGATCTGTCATCTGAAGAGCGTAAATATGAAGACAGTATAAGAAAGATCTCATTTAAACTATATTAGAAGATGCTAGAGATTGAATTTTTTCCCCAACTTCATTTATCTAAAAAAAAAAAAAAATCTGAACAGTAACACTGTCTGGGCTCTTTCTATAACAAAGAATCACAGATTCACAGTATCATCTAGATTAGAGAGATCATGAAGTCCAACCTGTGACCTAACACCATCTTATCGAGTAGCCCGTGGCACTAAGTACCATGTCCAGTCTTGTGTTAAACACCTCCAGGGACTGTGACTCCACCACGTCTCTGGGCAGCCCATTTCAATGCCCAATCACTCTTCTGTGAAGAACTTCTTCCTAATGTCCAGGCTGAACCACCCCTGGTGCAGCTTAAGACTGTGTCCTCTCGTCCTGTTGCTGGTTGCCTGAGAGAACCCACCTCTCCCCTGAGCCTCCTTTTCCTCAGGTGAACAACCTCAGCTTCCTCAGCTGCCCCCCCAGAGGAGAGTGATAAACCTTGTGTCTCACAAACATCTTCAGCTGGAAAAGTTTGAGTTTTCTAGAGATGGCTTCTGTCTTATATTAACAGTACATTTTCTGCATGCAACAAAAACATTTAGGGAAGACTGTGACTGCTAAGGCATAATTGCTTCTGCACTTTTCTGAAAGTAATGAAGCTCAATAACATTCCTGAAAAGAATGATGGGTAATGCACTCAGTTTATATATCTCTCAAACCCTAAGATGTTATTTTTCCAGTGAGAATCTGTGATTCTCACAAAGATCTTCTAAGGAGCATACATTTGTAAATGCATTTGACTTTTCTGTTTAAATTGCTTCCTAAATTTTCCATGTATATAATTAATGATAAAAATATTTCCTGAAGAAAATAGTTTAGTAATAAAGTCTGCAGAACATAAATATATCTATAGAAAGGCACCCACTGCTGAATCCAACAAACATCTAAGAAACTTAAGAAAGCTAAGGAAATCCTTTACTATTTGTTTCCTGAGCTACAATGCATGATGCAGATAATTGCAGAAAGTGATTTTCTGAAGGATCATGTCACTGTAGTTTTCCTACTCAATATGTCTAAAATTCATTTCATAACCACTCTGAACAAGCATCAGAAGCATAAAGGTTCTTTCCCACGAGGTAGCCAAGGCAAGTGCTTCTACATAGCTTTCACCACTCTTTTGAAAAAGTCATTAGAGAAGAGGACATTCAATGCCCTGGAGGAGATAGAGCACCTTGAAGCACTGACTCACATAAAGGAATCTTTATGTGTAAATGGCATTAGTTTCCATGTCTTCCAGATGTTTCCCTTAGGTAACAGAACAAGTACAGTTAACAATCTCTTAACATCATTTAGAAACTTAAATTCACTCTCTTATCCCTCTATACACATATAATTATTATACACATATAGTTCTATGATAGTTGATTTCAAAGGCTTAGACTTGATGTAGGAATTCTAAATATTCTAAATAAGTAATTGCACAGCTTATAGCAGCAGTGAAGAACATGTAACAGATTGGCCTACTGCTATCTCTGCCTTCAGCATTAGTGTCTGGCTAAACTATCTTCAAATAGGCATTTTGGTGCCTAGTAAACTCTACTTATGTTCTTATTTAGAAGTGAAACCCAATTAAGTGTGGAAATTTTGCAGTATATTTGCCACTTGGTCACTTTACAGACATTAATAAGAAAAATAGTCTTTTCTTTTACCAGGGGCTTATACTCACCAAATTGAATGGGTTGCAGACCAGGTCCTTCCATTGATGCATAATCCAGACAAAATATTTCCTGTTGCCATGTTTTCAGCTCACATGTCTCTGTGTTGGTGGTGGTCCCAGAAATATACTTAACTGAAATTTCCATGATCTAAAGCCCTTTTTATATGTGTGACTTGCTAAATAAAACCAAAGTGCCAAAGTTCGCAAGATACTCACTCTTAAATCTGACCTAATTCTGGTGCCTTCCTGGCTGTGCAAAATTGTTCCAAGCAGAAAACTGATGCCAGAAAAGATACCTAAAATAATCTTGACTGTCTGAGACTTATGCATAGATAATTCAAGCAGGTATTTTCCCCAAAGTAAATTTTCTACAGACACTTGTTCTTTTAAGGACCTGCAAGGAAGGTGTGAAGTGTTTTCGTCAACCAAATCAGTGGGAAATATCTGAAATCTTGCTTCTATAGCACTGCAGTTATTCAGATCTTGCTTCTGTTCTTATCTTGAAGCTTTTTACTGTCACCTTGTGAAAAGACTCTGACCAGAGAGTCAGAGTCGGAGAGCTTTCCAGAGGCTGCAATAGATACTGGATTAAGCCATGATTAACTTCTGTAGGATTTGGGTCAAACCTTGGATAAAGACCAAGAAATGGACCCGTGTTTGTTCTATAAATCTGACATACTACTACTCAGCCTGCTTATTGCCATGGACAGACTACTGGTTCATATGGCTTATTTTCTCACAGAGCTAAAATATTTATGAATCCCATGTTAGTGTGAACATTCAAACACATTAACACAGATAAGAAAACAACAGTTGCAAGCAGCTATACTATCATGTACCTGTCAATTTCTGAGCACTCTAAAATATTTCATTAGTTATATATTTTTATATTTTTGTCCTTGCACTGAATGTTCCAAGACTCTATTTAAATCTGTGCTTGAAAAATGATCTCAAAATGATTGTTTGAAAAGATTTACCACCATAACCTGTTATTCCTCAGCCAAATGTAGGCACTCTGGTAAATTACTTGCCTCCTTGAATTTGTCACTGTGCCTGACAGCTTGCTCATACATCCAGTTATGATTAGGCATTGATTTTAATGATGAATAAACTATATAAATGCTAAGATAAGCATAGAAAAACTCACTGTTTCAACATTCTTTCTTATAATAAATTGCATATTCATCTCATACTTGCTGGAGCTGAAATTCTATGGATTAGGACAGGTGAATAATGCAAAACATGAGTCTAAAAGACATGTCTGTTCTCTTAGTACCAAAGAAGATGAACTCTTGCAAAGCATCATGCAGCAGAAGGCAGAGGAATCATTTGTTTGCTGTTAGAGCTTATGTAGCTTTTTCTCTTTTTCTGAAATGGAAATGTCCGTTTCTTAACACCTATGGAGAATGCAGCTACAAACCCATTCCTCAGCCTGGCTACTAAGACTAGCTTCTGATCACCACAACAGAACACACATAAAGAAAGGAAAAAGTCAGTTGAGTGGAATAGTTTTTAAAACCATATAGGTGTGTTAGATAGTCTTTATTTCCTTTCCTTAAAATTTTTTAATTTTAAAGAGAGATTCTTTTCATATAGTAGAATAAATTATGACAAGATAATTTGCATTTTCCTGACTCTGTAGATGTTCATCAGCACTGTCATGTCACTAACATCTTGTTCCTGTTCTCTGTTAAGGCAGAGGATACCAGGTAAAGTAAATTTGATCAAATTGAGGCTAGTGAGCTAGTTAGTTGGAAAACTGACTCTCACATAGTTAGGAAGTCTCATTTGAAGTACTACTTTTGTTGCAGACAACGTGGCAAAAAAAGATAAAACTATTAAATTTATATTCATTGCTGACATTTGACTTGCAAGATGATTTAAAATACCTATTTAATATTATAAATAGATTACTAAGCTGGAATAATTTAGTTTTATGTGACTCTAGAAACAGTTTGTCAAAAACTGTGTCCCCAGCACATTGCTGTTCTGGCAGCTTGTGGCAGTGCATACCATTGCAGTAGGCAGGCATAATTATTTTATACATTATTCATTCTTTCTGTGAATTGAAACCATGAACCTCATCTCTCATTTTCCAAAACACAAGAGACCTCAAAAGAAGCTTGTTTAGCAAGTAATATTAGCACTTTCTGTTTGCCAGTCCCTTAAAAGGAGCATATCCAGCCACTTGTACCCATAAAGATAATGCTAAACAAAATGTTAGGAGATCATTTCAAGTACCATATTCAGTTGGCCCTTGACATGTTTAAAGCTAAATAGGGTAGGTTTGTATTAGGTAATAGAAAGTAATTTTTATACTGTGAGGGAAGTGAGGAACTGGAGCAGGTTGCTCTGAGAAGTTGTGGATGCCCCATCCCTGGTAATGTTCAAGGCAAAACTAGATGGAGCTTTGAGCAGCATGTCCTAGTGGAAGGTGTCTCTGCTCATGGAAAGGGAGTGGCAATAGATGTTTTTTAAGGTCCCTCCAACCCAAACCATTCTATGATTCTATGACTATGATAATAAGACTATCTATAAAGGTGCTATTGTGGCGCCACATTTTTTCCTTTTAAAAAATTGAAATGAACCCAAGAATTTATTTCCTGTGTCCATAAAACCCAACTTCTGAACAGTCAAAATGCAAAGCCTGGCAGAGGAGAGAAAGTTTCCTATAGTGTAGTTTCCAACCACAACGACTATCTAATGCTGTAGTTGCTTAAAATAAAATCAAACAAACCTAAATCTAATAAATCATATCAGATTTATTCTTGTTGCCACTGAAAATAATAACACTGGAGGAATGACCATCATACATATCTTCAGTATGTAACTGCTATTTTTCTTTCTCTAGATGTAGGAACAGTAAACTTTGCTTCCAAATCTGAAACCTATAAAGAAACAGCAACCCTGAAAATTCTCTCCTGAGTCTCCAGGCTATACTATCTGATACTAAAGCTGCTTGAAATTGTTTGCCAGAGATGAGAGCTGTGGTTGTGTTGATGATCCCTGCCTTCGAAAGCTTTTCAAGATAACAGTCAAGTTCAACTTTTTCTAAGTCTGTCTGAACTTTGGGTATAATCTCTTTAAAGCTCCAGCTAAGCTCACCAAGCTTTGCTGGGTTTTTCTTCCCACAACATTTTTTTCTTACATTTGAAAACCTTCAACAGCCTACCAAGGAGGCTGTGAAGAGCCCTTTTTATTTCAGATTCTCTTCTGACAGAGAAAAGATCTCCACAAACCATTAAAAAAAAGTGAAAAATATGCAAGCCTGAAAAAATGTTTTGAACATTTTCCCACTGCAAACTTCATGTGTGATGCCCTGGCAGATTTTGATGTTTTGACGTGCACAGGTCTGAAGCAGCTGGCCCAGGAGAGAATTAGTGTTCCACTTAAACAAGTAAATTCAAACCTAGATCAGTGTTTTAAATTGTCTCTGACATCTAAGTCCACTATGCTTTTAACTCACCTTCATGTTTTAAACAGGAAGCTGAGATGAAAAAAGGATCTATGTCTTCTCTGTATTGTCTTGGTTTTAAAGAATATTTCCATCCAGGAAAATAAATATCTAGTACATATCTGGAGACAACATCTGGACATTGGCAAATAACCTGCTCCCATTTGAGACACTGGTTTGTTATGCCAGCCAGTCCTGCAGACTTTACTCCAGACCAGCACACATGCCCCAAGAGACTCAAAGGTGTGAAGATTTATATCAATGTATTCTGGCACCATCACTATTATTTCTCTTGTCTAAACTGAGGATAAAGGTATCAATTCAATTTTAAAAGTAGTAAGGTTCTTACTGACAGCAGCTGTAGCTCAGGAAAATGGTCTTACAGTTCATATTAATGTCTATGTAAGCAATTGGCCAGGAAGAATATGGAAATTTGGCTTTTCTGTGGTTTTGGCCAAACCATAATGGCAATAAAAGTCTGATTTGTTCCCAAGCTGAATTGCTGCTTAGAAGCTGAAAGAGAGGTGATATGCAAATGGCATAGGTGAATTCAGGATATATCTTTCTGTGTAGCTGGAATAGAACAAACAGATAAAGTGGGAAAGTGGTCAGGAATTGAACATGCCTTTGGTATAGAATGAGGCTGAACTTTTGTATGTGTTCACAATACAGGTACTGCAAGGGTTTTTACGTTTTTTTCACTTATATTTTTCAGTATCCTTGAACAATGGATAAATAATTTATGAATGCATTTGGACTTTCTCAGGTACAAGCCAAGTTTTGCACTGTACACTAGAATTGCCAGGAGTATGTAATGAATTCCATATGGAAAGCAGATTTTCAGTGTTGAAAGCATGACTGAAATATTTAAGGTGTTTCAGTCATGAAACACCTTACACATTTATTCTAGAAAAACACTGCTTCTACTTTTAAGGAACTAACTAGAACAAAATCTGAATTTTCTTTTAATTTCCAGGCCTTTACCTCCACATGCTTTCATATTTTATGCCATGTGGATGAAATGGAAAGTTATAAAGACAATGAGAAGAAAGATGCCTTTCTAATCATACAGAATTCTTGAGTAAGGTATGTACCAAACAATTATTATTGGCAATGCCCATTATCTGTTAAACCATTTCTCATGCATTCAAATAGAATTAATTTGAAACTCTTTAAGAGAAGTGCCAGATAATAGTAATTTCATTGAACCCAAATAATAAATGGAGGAATGGTACTTGTCTTATCCCCATCACTTCATATTTCTATATGCACTACTCGTTTACCAATCTTCTAAATATATCCTCAGAGAATGTTCAAACACTTACAGCTTGTTTAATTCATGAAGAAATTATGATTTAAATACACTTTTTTTTTCTGCCAAGTCTAGTGTGGCTAGCATGGCTCAAACTCACGATTTTCTTCCCCAGAGGTTTCAATGCCAGAAAAATATTCTCTGAAAGTTGTATACGATATTGCTACGTATGCTTTACTCCCAAGTTTTAAGAAAAACTGAACAAACCAAAAAAGCCATTCTGAATGAATATATCTAATGCAATGCTAAAAGCATTCAATTTTATTTTATGTAACATGGGTCATAAAAACAGTATTAAAATATTTGTATTTTTTTAAATGTTTTTCACCTAGATCATAATAATACACATTCCTTAGTTATTTTTACATATAACCTTATGTATTTTTTGAAATTAAATGAGACTTTATGGTATTCATCACTGTTCTAGAGGGAAAACAAATGTAATTTAAAAATTGTTTCTATGAATTCAGAAAAGATAATAAATTAAAAGTAGCCTTAATTTCCTATGACCTTTGCCTTTACCTAAACAAGGTCATGGCAAAGAAAATTGTTAAGATTCAAGAAGGAATTTGAGAGATGTATGAAATTATATATAAAAAAAGCAAAACAAATATATAAAAAAAAAACCAAAAACAAAACAACAGAAAAATAAAGGGGAAAAAAACAAAAAGGAAAGAGCTTCCAAAAATTTCAAACCACAATGGATTAACATTTTGGAATTTCTTCTGTTTTGTTTTCAGCCATTAACTGTTCATTAAGGCCAGGGTCTAAAATAGATTGAGGTAAAATGCTAGTTTGTTACTGTGCTGAGACATAGTGCACTGATTTATGGATATAAGCTGTGAAATTTGACTTTTGGACATGAGAGGAAGACAGCATATATCTATTTTCTTCAGAGGCCACGTGTGCAATGAAAAAGAATTGTAATTATAGTGATGCCAATGGAATAATAGTAACAAACCACTATGCTAGAGACATAGTTCACCCTGGGAATGTTCTTTTATAGATTGAGCTAGCATCAATTTATTGGGAAATAATCAAACATCACACACACAAGAAGAATATTTTGCTTATACAATCATTTTTATACAAATGTTTTATACCAATGTGACTATACCAGAAATGGTAACAGGGAAAACATGCTAAGTGATACATAATAGCAAATCTCTGCTCTAGACCAAGCCTGATATGAAATATCGCATTGTAGAACTTGCTGCAAAAGTAAAAGAATTTGTAGTGAGGGTAATTTGGGATACCCAAAGAAGCTTATGCTCTAACTTGGGAGATAATTCACATGGCTGTGCTGTTCCATTCATATAATTTCCCTAATTATTTTCAGGTCTAGTGGAAAAAAAATATTTTATACTTTTTGTTTGTTTGTTTAATTTCATCTCTCTTAAGATAGTTTTTTAGTCATAAAAAAGACAAATATTATAAATGTTTCCATGACCCTTAATTTTTTTTCATATTGAATAGGACCTGTATATATGCTACTGAATGATGGCTTACAACTGCATTTTTCTTTCTTTTGCATAAGGTAGCATATTTGCTATTTCCTTATTGGCGTAATTCTGGTTTGCCTTTTTTTTTTTTTTTTCATGAACAAACAATAATGCTTAAATTAGAAGTACTGTCAGAAATAACAAAAAAGTGAAAAAAAGTGCAATGTGAGATATTTCTAACCTCTTACAAAACAAAAGGTCTTATTTCTGAAAACAAGCAAAGCATTCTAAATTAAATTTTAAATTCAAAATATGCTGCATGATCAGGCCTGAAGGAGATTTTAAAATCCAGAAAGGAATATGTCAGATTCGTTTGCTGATGTGGAAAGCTTGACACACAAGAAATTTGACTGAGACATGTACATTTACATATAGATGCATATATATAAAAATATTATCTTCATTTCTTAAAATTCTACTTCATAGTGACTTACAGGTGTGAGATTTTTCATGAAAATTAAAGAGAAACAAGAAATTAATAAAATGGGAATGCAAATATGATTAACATCATTATTTTCTTGCATAACACATTTATATTTTGAAACAGTTTGCTACAAGATCAGTAACCTAATAAAATTCAGAAATAACTGAAATCAATAAGCATATAAACAATAATAAATAATAAACATTAAGCATATCTGCCCCTAATACACAGCTCTGAGAAAAGCCTGCATCAGTACTATAATATGCCTCCCATCTTTAACCTTAAACTGAGACAAATAATTATACTGTAAGGATTCCTCCCCAGTCCACCTAGAGAGGAAAGACATCTAAAAAGAAAGCATTCAAGGAAGAGAGCAAGATCCTACTATAAAAGGTTCAGCTACAAAGCATCCCTGAAACATACCACAACATTTGTTCAGAGATTGTAGTTAAAGAGCTGAAGAATGCTGGGAAGCTGTGGTGGTAATGTGAATATTGATAAAAGTGAGTTTGGTGCAAAAGAAATCCTAAAAATGGTACTGCATAGATTTTCAGTTACTCGTCTATCTATGTTCTCTTCTGAAACATTATTTCGAAGCCCACACTAGTGCTTGAATGTTTCTCATTGTAGGCTTCTAAGTTTTCACAAAGGGGAAAAAGCACGCACAGTATACTCTGCAGCATCCCAAATGATATTGCTAGCAGAAAACCCTTAAATGAAAGAAAAATTAACTATATGTCAAAATAGATTATTATGCTGTGGAAGCCAAGAAAAGAGCTACAAGTCCTTACTTGGCCACATCTAGTTGTGCCTAACCAAGAAATCAGCACAGAAGTTGCAGGACCAAACCTGTGGAAGAAAGTAAATATCTGACTTTGTTCCAAGACATATGACTGAAATACAAAGGCAAGCTGAATTCAGTAGTAACCAATTGCTGGACCAGAAAAAAAAAGAAAGAAAGAAAAAAAATCTTAGGCTTCTCTCTGAGAAATATCATAAAACTGCTCAAACATGCTCATGTTTAATGCTGCAGGAAGGGCTGATCTGTAATTAAAGCGTTACTAAAATTAGGACTGCCTATACAGAAGAATATGGAGCTTGAAAGCCTTAACTAAATAATACAAGGTCAAAGTAAGAGAGACTAGTGGTCCTATTAGCACAATAATAGAGGAAATATCAAAGCAATCTCTGGAACAATTGCAGCAACTAAGTTGCCACATGTCAAAATGAACAGCCATGCAAAGCAGAGAAAAAGGGACAAGGTATCTGCAGAAGAGAAAACTTAAAATTTCCCTATCACACTGCTGATCAGCACATGCTCAGCAAATAAATGGAATTCACTCCTGAAAAGAAACTTTCTATTAGCGCTGAATGCATGATGTAGATGGAAAAAAAAAATAAAAAAGAACTTCAAAGGCAAATGCCATTCCCCAGACCAAATCCATATCTGTCTGTGCATGATACTGACGAAAGCTAAATGGAAATGGGGTGATTTGATTTGCTGCTGCTGGGATTAGTTCTGATGGCAACACTGTGCTGTCCTGTAACATTAAACGTGTTGCAGCATGATCCAGCTTCTGTGCGGTCTGCAGGGGTCTTTCCTTTCACTGAAATGCGAAAGGCATCAACTTCTTAATAAGAAAGAAAAGGTGGGGAGGGATGACAGGCTAAATAGTGCAAGGCATTCATTGCTGCTACTTTCAGCCCAGCCCAATGTACAGAGCAGTTGCATTTCTGCAGTGTCAACCTGAAATGGAAATTGTCACTTAGTGGGTCACAGGCTATAACTCTATCTCCCAGCTTCTTCAAAGAGAAGAACAAGCATCAGTCTGCATGCATGCATTATCCTCCCTGCCATATTTTATGTCAGAAAGCACATTGAAGGTGCAAAGACACTTTGTGTAGTCCCCACTCTTACATTCCCTGGTCACCAGAGTGAAGAAATACGTCTCCGTGAAACCATCTTTTTTCTAAATACAGTTGGCTGTGGCATGTCATGCCTAAAGGGTATCAGCACAGTTCCCTGCAGGCTGAATAAGCCATGACCTGACCCCAAGTTCTGTTCTTCTCTCTGTGTGCATGTATTAGAGAAATAGCTCTAAGAAAAATATGATAGAAGCAAATCAGTAGTGATAAAGGCAGTGGCTACCTTCTTAATCAACATGTGGCCCAGGTTCTTTTAAGAAAATAATGCTTCACAACGGCTATACCTTTAATTCTTTTATGCTATTTTCCTGCGGGCTTCCACAAAGCACTTCATCTGTCTAGTGAAAAAGAGAGGCTGCTGACCTTCTCATTTACAATAGCCATTGTGAGGGATTCACTTCACCTAAGCTTGGCCCCATGCAGAATAGCCCTCTAGCTTAACATATTCATTTTGGTGCCCTTCTTAGAGAACATTGCCTGTACTGAACACTTATTTCAGGATGTGCTGTGTCATGTTATTGATGAACCAAATGTATATGCTGTTGGCATAAATCTTCTTTTCTCTTTGTGTCCTTCATAAAAAATCCTACTTATAAGATGCTGTCCTGATCCATTTCTTCTTCCTGAGGCTTAGCGTGTTTTGATTATAATGAAATCCATGTTAATTGACCACTCAAAGACTGGGTCTATACTTCAGTCACAAACTTACACATCTCAGCTATTTTTAAAATAGCTGTTCCTGGTATAGTAGCAGTTTAATCAAGACAGTATGGAGCTTAGTGCAGGCTAAGCATTTCTCCTCTGTACAGACAGTACTATTGTTATTCTTACAGCAAAATAACATCTCAAAGCTCTCCTTTAAGGTTTGTTGTTGGAACTGGAACTCAGAGCCTTTTAAGGACATAGTAAGAAGTATTCAAAACAAAAACTGTGAAAAGAAAAGTATTTCTCAGTGGAAGCATAAAGTCAGGATGTTTCTAAACAACATAAAATAAAAGTGGTAAAATACCTTTCTTGGAATGCTGTTAGGAATCCCCATTTATTGCTGATTTTAGTCATAGTGTAAGAACATACATACAAGATAGGAACAAAATTTTGTCTAGAGGTTTTCTAGTTCATTCCCCCAATCTGAGCACCTATCAGTATTTTAGAATGGCAATATTAAAGCCCTCAAAGAGTTTTCCAGTGGTCCTCTCTAATCTCTGAAGGTAGTGATTTTCAGCATGGGATTTGTTTTATGTAATCTATGAGAAAAATAAAAATAATAATCATAGGATTTTATAGAAACAGAACTTTCAAACATCTGTCCAGCATATACTTATGTGAAATGACATTTTAACTCTTTTAAAATATCTAAGACACAAATTCTTCAACACATTAAAGTTTTATGAAATATCAAAAATACCAATTTAGATTAAACTCCATTTATTAACATCCAGAAGGTCAACCTTCACCTGGCTTCATTTAGTTAAGACATTGATCTATCTTTCCACTTATTAAATAAAAATAAATCTTTCATATTCACTGTATTTTACTGGAGTCTGGTGTATATATTTATTCAAAATAGAGCTATGACTATGCAAAGTGAGGAGTTACAAAGTATATATTAATTGGTATTGAAGTTCAAAGCATTTTAATCAACTAACTAAAGATAGATGTTACTGTCTCTGGACCTGGTCTCAAGATTTAATACTAGAAATGTTATTTTGCTCTGAAGAGGCTTCTGATGTCCTTTTAAAGTATATGGTCATTTCACAGACACAGACTTTAGATACTTGCTTCCCTATAATTATTTCTTTCCTTTAATTTGAATAAAGTTTATTAAAAAAAGATTGGAATGAATGATCACACTTTCCATGGCCATTTATTTGCCTGCAGCATCACTTTTTAGAATTTTCATAATACAGAAAATGTGATTAAAATAATTTACTGTTCTTCATGAATAGTAAATTATATAATAATTTCTTATTCACACATCTTTTACAGAACAAACTTGTTTGGCTATATTGCTTGTCGTGATATTATGAAGCTATGAAAATTTTTATGGATTAAAGTAAGGATTCCCTAAGTTTGCTTCATTATGCTTGGTCACAATTAATACAAGTTTAGTCTAATACACAGCTATGTTTAGTACATGTTTAGTTAGCTTGGATCTGGGTTCTGGCAATAGTTCTATTGCCTCTTGGAGAATCTGCTTTCTGTCTTGTATTGCCTAAACTTCCTTAGGTTTTATATTAATTTTTTTCATGCTGGGCCACAACTTCTCAGCAGCAGCTAAAACACCAGTGTGTTATCAACACCTTTCCTAGCTACCAATGCAACCAGGGCTGCTGTGGGAAAATGAACTCCATCTCAGCCAGACCCAATACAATCTCTAGCAATCATACCTGGGAAAGAACAGCTGTCCCTATACACAACTCTCTAACAAAAATAAATAAGTAAATAATCCAAGATAAACCCTGAGTTATACTTTGGTTGATCTCAAAAGCAGCAATCCATGACTGAACAAAAACCCATAGGACATGGCAGTAATAAATAGAGCATGGACAGATTTGGCATTAAAGTTTCCCTATACTTCTCATCCAGGGTAAAACAAAGAATATAAAACAAAGAAACTATTTTTTTCCCTTAAGGTCTTTTTTTGTTCCTTTGAAAGCTAATTACTGAGGTGCTAATATTCCAAGACTTTAAGCTACCAAGAATATTTGAGGTAAAATGATCACAAGCAAAATACCAGAAGAGTTGTAGTCTCTTACAGAAACACAGACATATACTTTCTCTGCTTCCATTTCTCCTGATCTTTATCAGTTGAGATAAATGAGCTCAATTTCTCACAGAAAACAAACCAAAAAACAAATAAAAAAACAACCAACCAACCAACTAACCAACCAACAAAAACCAAAAACACAAAAACAAAAACAAAACAAAAACAAAACAAACAAAAAACAAACAAACAAAACAAAAACCAACAAAACAAAAATCTAGATTTACCACCTCTTCATGTTTTCCATTTTGGGGTTTTCTTCTCATTTTCTATTGCTGCTCACTAACTTAGCAGGACAATTGCCCTTCATTGCAATAGCCTCGTACTATCCTTTCATTAATGAGTCTGAGTTGAAGATTAGATTGAGAAAAAAAACCACATGATTACGAAATGTATTATCTGGTAGTCTGGTAGTATGCCATTAGTATTTCTCAGATGACATTTGCAGATGAACTTAACTTTTTAAATGAAAACCACATGCTAATTAAAATGTGGTTTATTCTAGTAAAAATTTTTAAATGCGATCAATTTTTTTCATGCCATTTCAGGTGTTGGACCTTTTTAAATTGTTTATATTAGACTTTATAAATTTTGTGTTCTTCCTTTTTCAATCTCTTTATTGAATTTGCATGATCAACTGTATTTGCTTTTAGTGTTCAATGTTGATGACTTATTCAAAATTCCATTTTCGCACTGTTTTCACAGATGCTGCAGACCAGCTGGCTCCAGCCAAGACTTCTTCACTTAACATTAGGGTCAACCTTTTCTTCCTTTCATCACTTGATCATACAGCTGATATAAAAACACAGAGAAAGTGGGGAAGGACGGAAAGGAGGGGTAACCTGTTTTACAGTGTGGAATTCTGATCACACAGCATTTTGAGCTATTTTTATTTAACTTGGTAGGAGTTTAGATTAGGAGCTACTGATTTTGGTGCCTATTGGTCCAGCCTTTATTAAAGAGATTTCTTTGTTGGGTTCTTAAAAACCCCACATTACATTATTCAGAAGGGAAATCAATCTTCCAAGAGAAATCACTTTTAGTTGTGAGCTGTGGAAATGTACATATTTAACCTCTGAAATTTCTTTGAAAAACATTGTGTTATTCTCCCCAGTATCACCTTGAAAAGGCTTACTGTAATGGCTTTCTTTCTTTTGATTTCATTTTGAATTGAAGAAATCAGTGCCATTAAAAGACATTTGAGTTTTCATAGTAAAGGAACTGAGAAATTTCTGACTGTTTAATAAAAGGTTAAATATAAAATGCATATAAACCTCAGATTAGCACCAGACAATCATTTCCACATGCAACATGGGAAACCTGCAAGTGCTTTTATGCAATATTTTAAATGTTTTAAATTAGTTCATATAAAAAACATAAATCTTTTTCTCCCTGATTTCATCAATACTGAAATCAAAGGCACTCAGTCACTAATTCTGCTGTTAAAAAAACAAAGCAAAAATTCAGCTTTCATTAAGTATACAAAGTAGCAGTAGGCAATCTGATTGCTATATGTACTATATATAACATTAAAATATACTGTGTGTATACATGTTTACTCAAGCATGCTCATGTGCAATTTGGCTATGCAGCAGCAGTGTACACAGCTCTTTCCACCTAGGTATTCATCACATGGTCCTCTGAAAGGACCAAACACAATTGTGACAGCTATTGCAAACCCAACAGCACCACAAACATTAGGCCCTTGGCAGAGCAGGTGTAGAGTTTCGTCTTCAGACAGGAAATAGGGCGATGACCCTTCTCCTCAAAGGATTTTTCATTTTCCCCTCAAATACTGATACATTTTGGGGTTTAACCAAAACAAAACCTGTACACCAATGAAGTTGCACAGCTTCTGTCAAACAGCCTGATTTTGTTACTCTGTGTATCACTGTACTCTACCATTACCTATGGGGTAGACGTAGGGAAGACAAAGACTTCCAGTAATTCACAGTGAAAGGATGGATACTTGATAGAAGGAAAAGAATTTACAATGAGCATGCTCAAACACCAGACCAGAAAAGTCTAGATTTTGCAACTTATTGACATAAAATAGCATAATGATAAAAAGCTGAGGCAATCAGTAAAGTATTTTTGAAGTTCCTCACCGTGGTGTGTGAGAATGGCTGCAAGGAATAATTTGGAAAATAGCTCTCCAGATGCCTCATATTTTCAATTATAACTAGGTTATTGATCCCTCAGGGATCAGATTCCACCTTCCTTTTACTTCCAGAAGTTCCTTTATTTACAGGAGTTGTCTGCCAAATTCAGGAGAATGTGTCAAGACTGGAGTACACAGCAAACAGCTTGGATTACACAAGCATTGCCTCCCTTGTTGTCTGATGGAATAACAAGAGCGTGTCGCTGAGAAATGAGCCATTTCCTTTCATCTACTTGAGCTGAAAAGACACCATGCTGAACTGCACACTGACTCTTCTAGCATGCATATCTTTAATTCAAATGAATTAACCACACACATCTAGATAGAGCTAGATCTAGGAGACAGAAAGAGAGGGATAGAAAAATAGAATTCCACTTAAAATCCATGGGCATCCTCCTTCTTTGTCACTTCAGGAGAATCCTCAGGGTTCAATCCCACAGAGCACTGAGTTACCTCGTCTACCACTAACATCAAAGGGGTTCAAGGATACTCCGTGTCTCACAGAACAGATCTCCAGCCTGCCAACATGTTTAAACTCCAGACATTTACTTTTAATGAATAAAATAACATTCCCTCCTATGCACTCCCCCTTACTAGCATTTTTCTTGTTTCAAGTCCGATTTAGAAAAGTGCTAAGTAAAACGAACACTTGCTCCCTTCCCTTTCCATCACCAATTATCCCTGACAGACAGAGAGAAAGGCACAGAAGATTTCTTTGCCACATGGGTGGTCTCCAGGCTACAATTTGGAAACATAGTAATAAATTCAGTACTGTGTAACCGAAGTCACAGAAGCAAAAGTTAAGGGAGGGCAGAGTTACTTTCTAGCATTTTGCTAAATGAGATTGAAAAGAATGTTTCTGTTCAGCACCTCAATTCTTACTTTATAAAATCTGGCACCTACCTCTGCAAGTACAATAATGATCTTAACTATTATTAACTTACTAATTACTGAACTTTCCTGGTGGGACAAAAGCAATATCAGAACTGAATCACTCAATGTCTGTCACAACCCAAGCTGGTTGAAATATCACAGCAACGTTGAGTCCTGCAGGAAAAGAAGTTTGTGAGATTTACAACTCAAGTCTCCTGACCAAGGAATAGCCTCTTTTCCAAGAAAAAAGCATAGAGACTCTTCAAAAGATAGTATAGAGACTTTTTTTCTCTTCTTTAATTTGGCTGAAAAGTCCTTATATGAGAAAACAGGACAAAAAGTGATGGTTAGAGCACACACTCCCACTGCAGTGAAGCCTACTGCACTACTTCTCCTTGCAGTCCATGTGCCAAGTTGGATGAGTAAGTCAAAAGGAAGCATTTCAAATGAAAGGACTGAATGTGAGCTGCATCTCACCTAACGTCATATGGACAATGATGAGGTTGCTGTTATAATTCCCTCTATAGTCAGTAGGAAGAAACAGGAAGATGCACTATTTAAAAGGTTTCTTTCAGGACAGAGTGAGATACTTTTCTCCAGGGACTATGAAAGTGGATTTAACAAACTACTGATTAATGGGTTCAAGATTCCTCTGTTTACTGAAGACTTGTGACTTCTCTACCTCTGAATACCATATAGTGCTCTTTATTATCTGTATTCCAGTAAGATAGTGAAATAATCTGGGCTAGGAAATGGCTTCTATTGTGAGTCTGTGTGGGAAAAAAGAAAGCACAATGGAGAACCTATAAAAATGTTCCCCTACTAATAAATATTAATGCTGAGTATCTAGGGAACAGGGCAGTGGTAAACAGTAAATAAACCCAATCTCAGTTTTGGAAATGTTCTTTATTATAAGTAAGAAATGATATTACATTATATATATTATTAATATTATATTGTTATTTCATAAAGATATCAGCTACTTTGATGGCATTACTTTTTAATAACAAGCTGTTCCAGGGTACAGCATTACATTAAAAACCTATGTTCGCATTAGATTTGGGTAATTACAAGGGCTGAGTCAATGGAGAAAAGAGAGTGTTCTCGTATTGAAAAAGTTCCCCACCACATCACTTGTGCATTAGCAGCAAGGCTGGGGGGTGGAGGAGATCATTGCTTTCAAAAGGCTGGAAACAGTTCCAACATTCCCACTGCCAGAATTCTTTATTAATATTCCTTGTCTTACAGCCTGGCAAGTGAAAAACTAGAGACCTGTCATCAATTAGAATGGTGATGATGAGCTAGCCTAAAATAGGCCAATGAACAGGGTAAGTACCCCTGTGGTTTGTCAATTACCTGAATTATTTGCAGTAGTTTTAGTGTCATCTGCAATGAATACAAATAGAAAGCACATGATGTCTGGAATGCAGCATGTTTAAGATCAGCATTGGTGTTAACAGTGGAGGGGAAACAACTGACATGTTTTAACAGAAATATTGCAGAAGAGGAGCTCTCATTCACATCTCTCTCCCCACCTTCATACATGTTAAATAGATTCCATTCTGTCTGGCAGCCCTGTACTTTTCATAGAGGGTGAAACCTGGTGGAGGGAAGTGCCCCTCTGCTGACCCTGGCGTCTGTTCCACAGTGCCACCACACAGTGTCACCACTCCTCGTTAGTGACTCACCCAGAATCAGGAAAATGGGCCAGCAGGACTGGTGTAGGTAACTTCAAGGGATTTCAGGTCATCAAGGCTTTTCTCTTCTCAAAAAATTCTGTTGTAGACAGAAGGTGACAAGAAGCAGAAGAAAGACTCAAGAAATCCAGTAGTCCTGAATTCAATCAATTTATAAAGAATAATTTTTGAAGAGGGGAAAAATCAAGTAAAAGAGATTGATCTCTTTTTTGTGTTTGTTTGAAAGCTTCTTAAATTTTTTGTGGTAAATTCTATGCGAAATATTTAACAGTGACTCAGAAAATATTACACTCTTGCAACAACGACGTTCTATTCTTTATCAGGAAAACAGCTGGACTACCACTGATTTGGTGAATATGTAGACTGATTGCTTGTTTGTTGGTCTTCCTTTTACATTTCTCCTTTTCTTTGTATCTTTCTATCCTTCTTTGCTTTGCATCCTTCCCTTCCATTTCTCTAACTTCTCCAGAAATCATTAGGTAACTGCAATGATTTGACATTCATAATTATGTATCTGGTCACATTGATATTCTTTGTTACTTAAAAAAATGCATGGATAGTCATTAGTATCTCTTTAAGTTGTCTGCTGGTCCTGGAAGATATCTTGAAATGTGCATTTTGTGTAGTGTGATAAGATTCTGAATTTTCAGTAAAATCACTGAATGCAATGAAGAGTTGGAGTACTAAAAAAGAGATCTATAGCTCTAGAACCTTCTGCTTTCCTCTTGGCTTTCATATAGCTCTGGAGGCCAAATATACTACAAGCATCTAACCTTCATTATGAAATTTAAAATATAGCAGTTTAGAATCCTGGCACTTTAAATGTCTGAGCATTCAGACTGAGACTGCAGAAAGAGGTAGTTTTGTACCTAATTTTCCTCTACATGCTCAGTGAATGCACAGTATGCACCAGTAATACCAGCTTCCCTACAAGAAACAGATTATTCATGAGAAGAAACACAGAAGCCCAACACACTGCAGGAAAAGTGTTAAGTTCATTGGTCTCTCCAGAGCAAATAACACAAACAGGCTAGGAGGTCTTGACCACTAGAAAGAAGGAAGCTCTAAGACCCAGAGTGTGGCCAGAGGTCATTGTTATGAAAGAAGCACTTTAAGACAGTGCTAAAATATCAATTGACTTCATTTCTGGCTGCCAATAACAGTGACATCATCTTCCATAATGAAGAGAGTTTGAATAATTAAGATCTTTCAAATTTTTTACAACTTTAGAATACACAAAACATTCAAAAGTCCACATTCATTAGAAACAACTCCTTAAAATAATATCAAAATCCCTTATTCATGTATAGAGATACAATAGAAGTCTGGAGTAGAATTTTGGCTACTTTTTTATTTGGTGCACATGCTGCCATCATACTACAAACATAAAATGGGATGATTCACTTTACAGAATATCCAGTATTGTTACTAAATTCCACAGTGACTTTTTTATTATGCTAATTGATAATCTAGTGTGCTCCAAAGATTAAAGAAAAATGAAATTAAAGCTACAAAATCAAAGGGTAACAACTTTATAATGCCTCTTTAATTTAGTGAAATACAATTAAAGTCACACAGAGATAGAATTGACTATGAATACCAAAATGAATGTAATTGACAGAGTAAATGTTACAGAACAGGGCTGCATAAGAGCAAAAATAAATGTCAAAAAACTTCAGTGCCACTTGGCTGTGCCACTGTGCAGGCACACTGAACATCACAAATCTTAAAAGTCCTTGAGGATAGCCAGCCACAAAGAAAGCTATGATGAATGTTTATGAAATCACAAGTAGATAGTATTGAAGGGTCTGATTTTATAGGCATGTAAATAGCACCTGAAGTGTAATGTGGACCATAATTACAGTAGAAGCTTGAGAGTGCATAAGAAAAATGCTCCACTGATTGGAAAAATTTGACCTATATATACTGCAGTTTTTAAAACCTTCCATGCTCACAGACCACAACCTACATTTAAAAAATGCTTTCTCTTCGGCTGTAATTTGTGGAGAAGTTGCCTCAATATTTATTTTAAGTTTTTGAAGTTTGAGACATTGTACTATAACCTTCAAATTCATGCTATGTAGGCCAGTAATTCAATAGTTCTTCTGTGCTGGACTACTTACGAAAATATCTTTTCCTCTACCAGATCCCCTGGCACCTCCTTACTGGTTGCATTCGATCTGGGAGAACTGCACCAATCCTATTTAACTGAATATCATACCTTAAAATTGCTTTGTAGACTGCTGGGATCAGTGACAGAGTATAAGGCTTTTTTCAGTGGAGATTGCCAGTGCCAACTCTGATGTTAGAAATTTGGAGGCATTACCTTCTAAAGGCCCTGTGGCTATAGTGATAAATGAGTCAGTTGTGTTCTATATCCCGTGTGATATTCTCATTTATCACAAAAATCATTAACATTTTATTATCTCTAGAAGCAACATGTATGGATCCAGAAAAAAGTCCTTCTTGGAGTATCTTCACTAAGTTCATTTTATGAAGAGGAGTCCAGTACTTCTGGATGTCAACACAACATATTTTTGAAATTATGAATTCACAGCCAAAGAACATTTTGCCTATATCTATCAGACCAAAATTTACACGAGTATAATAATCAGGTTTTACACAGTCAGGTTTTCACATCCTGATTATTTTTAAATGTATAGTAAAAAATGAATGAACCTGCACTGAGGGGTACATCTCAGCTGTTTAGACATCTACAATGTAGATTTTTACATATACTATGCATCTAAACTACCTCTGTAGCTGAAGTGAAAAATAGTACCCTCTGGAGGATGATTTTTTTCATTAAAGAAAGATGAATCACAGCCAGTATGTGTCCTAAAAGCTCAAATATGGCTATCTACACTGTCAGCTTTTGAAACTGAGCAAAAATAATTCTTTTTCTCCCTGTCAGGACAGTATAGTTTATAGTTATGTGTTTTTAGAAAATAAGTTTTGTTTATGCATAAATAAATTAAACAAATTTATTTGCATTTGATGTCAATATAGTATTTATTTCTTTATTTACCAAAAATTGGAGGCCAGGGAAGAATCTCTTTGGAATAATTCAATAATCACATCGTGCCTCAAATAAGGGGATTCTATATTTAAGTCCTAGTTTGAATGAGAATCTTTGACTTATTTAAATAAACTTTACATCATTAGCTGGTATTTTCTCCACTACTGCAGTTCCTGGAAATATTTCAGTTATTGAGTTCATGTTATAGCAAAATTAGACCCCGTGGTGAGATATACAGCAGTAAATTACAGATTCCCAGACTGGCTTTAACACTGAGATTCATCAGCAAAGAATGTCCCACCTCCCTACTACAGAGCCTTCCTACCCAGTAACACAGGGCCTGCAAGCTATGTGCAGGAATAGCACCTGTTTTAATTTCATTCCTGGCTTCAAAATAATGCCAGGTGCTATGCTAGCAAGACAATCAAGGCCAGTGATATCCTCAACACTTCATTTGCACTCCGATGAGGTACATTCAATTCCTCTGCAGTTTTCAGAAGTCAGTTCATCACTGATTTATTTTTTTTCCATAATATTAGGAAGTTCATAGGCTCTACCAGAGTAAAATAGGTCTATATAAGGATGTGGGTCAGCAGCTAAGTACGAACTCAGATGATCAGTCATTCCACACTCACACCAGAATGGTAAAAGCAAGTGTTTATACACTTGGGTCAAGATGCAAACAGTTTCATAACTAAAGGAAGGAGAGATAAAAAACAAGTATGTGATGTAAAGGCACTCACTCACCAACTCCTAGCAGGAGAACATTCCCATCCAGTCTCAAAGCAAGCACAGTTTTGGGAAAAATTATCTCCTCAATTTCACTGTTGAGCACAATGTTATGTAGTACACAGTATCCTTTTGATCAGTTTAGGTCATCCATCCTGGTTTGATCCCCTCTCACCTTCTTATGCACCCCCAGCCTATTCAATGGCAGCCAAAGGGATAAATAGAGAAAGCCTCTATGATGCAGTTCTAACTGTTCAGTAGCTAAAACACTGATATGCTACCAGAACCATTGTAGACACTGGTTCATAAATCTTCCTAAGAAAAAGGTAAGCTCTAAAACAGCCAGACCCAGTACAAAGTCATTAACCAAAATGAAAAAAAGATTTTACTTATGAAAAAAGTTATTTGGACTGCCAAAAATCCCAGATTATGGGAAAAGCATTTAAATATGTGATTTATTGTAAAAAGAAGATATTTAGAAAGGTGATATTCTTATTGCTGGGATCAAACTTTTCCTAAAGCAATAGAATGCAAAGATATAAGGATCAGTAATCTGAAATAATACTTTCTTATTAGTCTTCCAAATTTTGGTTTAACTCAGGATTAAAATTTCAAGATCAGTTGAAAGACTTAGGAAAGAGCAAAAAATTATAATTCTGGTATCAGTGTGTCCCATGAATTATAGGATTTTTTAAATAGCTGAACAGCCATTTAAGGTATAGAGAGTAAGTTAGTAACATCCAGGAATGTTATATGCCAATACTGGCTTATTGAATGGTGTAGAATAATATAAACCTAAGCAACTTTTTGATTTGCAAAGTAATCTAAATCTAGCCAATTTAAATAATTAAGTGTAAACCAAGTCAGGGATGTATATTTCAGGTCAGAAAAATGCATCTATTCGATCAGAAAATAAAATTTCACATCCTTTGTGAGTAATGTCGAAGACAAGACAGGAAAAGGTGTTCACCTTCTAAGACATGTGCACCATCCTATTTATAGCAAGAGAGAAATTAGACTCAAAGATTTTTCTGAGGTTTATGAAGTTCTGACTCCAGTATGCACAAGGACAGAACTGCCCAGGGTTCAGCTATAGATTTCTTGGCCAGAAGTGTTGTACACAGGAAATAAACAGTCACGGTGACTAAGAATCCAAGACTATCTTACACTCATCATATTTATTAGTCCAATAAGCCAGTAAAGCTCATTTGGGAGCTCTTTGTGAACTGGTGACATCTTTACAACATGAGGTAGCAAGCTAATATATAAGTTTCTATATTACTCTATGAGCGGCTGAAGTGTCTTTCAAAACTAATGCACCAGGAAAGCAAAAGAAGCATTTATGTAGACAGGGATAAAGCATATAAGAGCCAAAATCCAAGCCTGTATAATAAATATGGCTAGGCTCTGGATGAAATCCTGAAGATGAGCGTTGCTAACTCAATAATTGTCCAAGTATGGGCTTCACTTCAGCAGGAAGGACATTTCATATACAGTGGAGGAGATGACTCCCAGGGCTTGCTGGGTCAAGGAGGCACCTTCACCACACATCATGAGAAACCCTTGGGAGAACATCAGTTACAAGCTGGCAAGTTGAAGTCTCAGATAATTAAAGGAATCATATCTCAACAATAGGGATATGACAAAAACTTTTTCCTATCATAAGTAAGCAAATTGGATGTACTAAAGCATAGGAAGGCAATACAGATTAAAATTTATTTCCCTGACATAACAGCAAAAGGGAGAAAGAGATATTTCTCTTACCCTTAATTTTTTACTTCTTTTGCTATGACATCTGAAAGCCAGTTTAAATACTTTTTTTCTTCATTTGCAAAAAGCTGCAAAAGAAATCCCATCTTCACTGCTAAGTCTATGGAGACAGAACTATTCTGACACCAACTGGAATGCAAATTCATCTATTGTGGGCTTTGTCACAGGGTGATGAACAAACAAGCAGTAAAATCTGTTTCTCCTAAACTTATGGGAAAGCTGTGATTTGGAGAGGTGAGCTGCATCTGTATTTCACATGTACTGGAAAGATGCTCTTGTCAAAATTTCTCTACAAATGTTATCAGACAGTTCTTGTTTCTTCCTTTTTACTATTTGACAGGGTGGGAAGAGAGGTCTTCATTTGAGAGATTTAGTTGCACTGTGTCAAGGCTTCACAATAATTTTAAAAGTGCATTGGGAGGATAATTTTACTGATGTAGTGCAATCTGATCGAGCACAACAATTACATATCAAAACTGACATCCATGTATTACTGTAAGGGTTTTTTTACTTGATCATAAAGGCAGAAAAGAGTGTCTGGCAGAACACTGGCATAATTTTTTTTTTTTTTTTTTTTTGCAATTATAATCTGAAAATTTCAATTGTACCCTACATATTTGCTTTACTCTGAATTGAGGTCTTTTTTAGGACCCTTTAGAGATCTGAGCTAAATGACAGAGATACACTTATCTAGATCCCAACTGAGTAGTCAAGGCCAGTATTTGCCCATATACCTCCAGGCTCTCAGTGGTACAGATGACATTGTCAAGCTTTGGTACCCAAGATGAAGTCAAATAGAAGTCAAATAACTTTCCAAGATATGTAAATCTTTTCCATGCTCTGCGCTAAGTTATCTTCAGTCTCCACTGCATAAAGCTAAATAAGGTGAATAAAGGTGAATAAGCACAGAGGAAGGCAACACTGTGCAAAGATAACTACTTTTGGTCCAGAGAGTCTTTCCACAAATTTACTTGAATGGAAAGGGTTAATATAGCCCTACATACACTGTAGACACTGGACACTCATTGTCAGATCACATGAAAGCTTCTTCTTTCACTTCAAGGTCACTGCCTGCTGAGATGAGATGTAGAAACTCCTGGTAACATTATCTCTCCCTTTTAACTGACATGAATGATTCTACACATGTGTGAGGTATGGCAGGGAGAGAAGAGCACAGAAAAATCAGGGCTGCTTTTAGAAAGCCCTTAGGCACATGTCTAAAGCAGACCTTTGCTCCTGGGATTAGTCCTGTTCTGTTCTAGCTGTGTAATGCTTGAGTGTTGTAGATAAACTACAGAGAGCATAACCTCTAAAATTAAAATGTGGTGTACACAATATAATCAAGCTGCCTTTCTACGTTCAAAATTGGATTGCATTGTGAATTTTTTTCAAGTTTATTCCATTGTAATCTATCATTGTGCTCTGGTGGGTTTTAAGGACAAGTAAGAAGAAAGTTTGTAAACATGCTAAGTTTTGGCACCATTATAATCACTTATGTTTTTGATTTTTTTTTTCTCCCCAGAATTATAGATAGACACATTTACCCAGAGCATTATACTCCTTGAATTATCAAGAAGAAAAAAAGGAGTCATTTCTTGCAAAGGGAATATGTAGAATATGGTCAACATTTCTGGGAATTTATGACTGACACATTTATTTGAGGCTGTTAAGAAGGTCTTGCTCTGACTAATAAGTCCCTTGAGAGTCATAATGGAAGCCTGATGGATTGATTACTATGGATAATTCTCTGTTTCCCAAGCATTTTAAAAAAAATTCCTTGTACTCTTCCTACTCAGTTGTTTATAAAATATATTATCTTGTTTTAATCTTTGTAAAGAAGTTAAACTAAGCCTCCCTTTATATATCTGCGTTACATTTCCCCAAAATATTGTTTAGAGTAAGTCTCCCATCTATACAATTTCCTTTACAGTAATTTTTAACAGAAGTATAAGTGCTGATTTAACTGGCCATAAAAAGAGAACATTTATTCACAGCATCTGGCTTATATGCTGTGTTCAGAATGGCAAACGTTTTTGTTTGAAACAGCATTGGTTCATCTAGATCATCCCCCTGCCTGTGTTATTGCAGTTCATATTGTACCATTTAATTGAAAACTAAGCAGCCAAATGAATAGTATTTTGCAGCATCCAGCATTCCTCCCAAAAGAACTGTGACACAACACATCATAGGAACTACTACAAGCTGGCAACAGAAATTTAGCAAGCCATATTTCAAAGAAGAGGGAAAGAAAAGGATTTCAACCATGCTATAAACTAAAAAACTCATGTTTGTTGTAAGTTTTGATGTCCAGATCTCCTTCTTTCTCTCCATCTCTTTCCAGCCCTTTCTCTTCCTTCATTGCACAACATTTATTTCCTCAAAGTTTTAATGCCGATTTCAGTATATTAGATTACAGGTGAGATAACTTCATTGGTACAACTGGCAGTGTGAATGTCATTGCATTCATTTCTAAGTGTTTCTACAAGACCAATTTCCAATTTGGTGTATTCCCAAATTTTAATTTGTATACTTAACACAGTAAGAACATGAATTTATGAATACTACCTCACATACTTCTAAAAATCTAAAAATGTATTCTCTGTATGGTTGCTCACTCTGATAGGTATGGAAATCTGGAAATATGAAAATGAGTCTAGAAATTTTTAAAAAATTATTAATTGTAACATTTTATTTCTTTATCATAAGACATTTTTGGACCATATTGAACATTACTCTTTACAGAAAGGTAGAGAAACTTTAATTTTCAGTTCATTATTAGGACTTTAAAAAATTACACAGACAGCTAAATTATTTCATCATTTTTCCTTTTGATTTGAACACCACCTAAAAGAGTATCTGTCTAGATCTTTGCAAAGCATTGGCATAAACTTTAAAGCACAACAAAGGAAGGTTATGTAATCAAGTCAAATAGCAGCAGCACCTTTTGTACAACTGCAATCACATCTCAAGCAAATCAGGAACTGGCAGACTCAACATGGATTATAATTCTACTCCACACTGTGTTTTCTTCTAAATAACACTCCAGCTCCCAAAAGACAAGTTTTGCAGTAATGTCCATGGTGAATGACTGGAGCCTAGGGGAGGGAAGGAATGTTTGCTCATGAAAGGAACTTAAAATTGATCCTTTTTCGTAGTCAGTAAAAAATGCATGCAAGCATCACATTTCCACCCCCAGCCTGGGCTGCGTCACAACCCTGCTGCAAAAAAGACTGCTAACATAGCAGAGCAATATCATGTGATCTTCACTAAATCCTTAGCCCATGAAATTATTTTTCTCAAAGACATGAGCAGATAGTTTGATGCTAGAGCAGTCGTTTAATAATTTGACATCAGGAAAAGAAAATATGCTGCTAACATATAAAAGTTGCTGATATATAAAACTCAATATAAAGAATATATACTGAGAAGAATGTTGGTGTTTGCAAGGAATTGGCCCAATGGAACATAAATTCATGGTAAAACCTGGAAGATGACTGTAGTACAATAGAAATGGATAATGTACGTTTGATGTGGATCCTCATTTCAGACAAGTTATGAGCACTAAAGTGAAAATCTAGTAGGAAATCACAGTATAACTGGGCAAGACAAGGATCAGTACCCCTGAATGAAGTCCAGTGATACAGGAATTGAATTAGGAAGGATGAAACCACCAACTCAGGAATGATTCCAAGTCCATGCCTGTCACTGCTGTCTATTCTCAGCATCCTATCCCATCAGAGGGCCTATCTCTGAGTTACTGTTCTAGATTTAGAACAAATGGGGTGAAATGATTGCATACTCAGTTTATTATCTACTCTATCATATTTTAGTAGGTCCATTAAGATTATAACTGGGGAAACATGGGAGAAATCTGCAATGATACACTAAAGTAAGACAGAAGAAAGAAAATAGAAAATAGAAAGAAAATGAAATAGTAAATTCATTGATGAACTATATTGCCTAACAAATAACATGTTATTTTTATTGTCCCATGCTTATCAGAAAAGAAATTTGGTCACCCTCGATTGAATTTAGAGTCCACATGCAACAACTCCCACCAATTCTGATTAATCATACTTAATTTTCACAAATTATCCTTTTCTTGTTCATAGCTTGAAAAAAACTCCCATCAGCTATACTCTAAGCAAGCTAGAATATTCCCAGCCCAACACCAAAAGCCCTCTAAGATAAATGAAAACCCATTCCTATCTTTAGGTCTAGAAATAAGGCCTTCATTTAGAAGCACATTTCATTTATTCATACAATTTGATTGCACACAGAGATTTTTATCTTTTACCCCGAGTTTCATGATGACAGTTATTTGTCAATGTATGCAAAAGTGGTCACCTGGAAAGTCAGGCAAAGTATTACCTGAGGATTACATTTGCAGTCCCGGGTCCTTTGTGAATACGATGGATATGAAAGAACATGAGTTTAACAATGCATTTAAATATGTTTAAATATGTTAAAAATGTGTTTAAAAACATATACATATGTTTAAATATGCAGCTTTGGAAAATAAAATTCATGGTCTCAATAAGTGCCCTGGGGCAGGGCTTAGAAAAATATCTTTTACTTCAAAATAAGGCGTCTTCTAAAACTACAAAGAGGAATGTTTTCTCCTGCATTTATCCACATAGAACTATAAACAATGTGTATTTTTAATGAACTTTTAAGAGTTAAGGTATATTTTAGAAGATATGAAGTTCATTCCACACTGCACACTCACTATCACAGAAAATGTTTCTCCTACAGGTCGTTGATGGAAAGGAATGTGAAATGAAGATCACCTTCAGATATCCTGACCTCAGGGACAGATTTGCCAGCTTATCATCTTCCTTTGTAACTCTTCTGTCTCATCTATCCTCTCTACTTCAGTTCACTTGGTCTTTGAACCTTGCTCTGTAATATATCATGCCACATTTTTATACTGCAGTGAACGTTACAAGAAGCACAGGCAAACAAGCAGGTGATGCCATCTGGTACTCTGTTCCCAAGCTGTTGGATAATGGACAGTTCTGTGCTGCTTTTTCTAACTACTAGATATAAAATTTGATTTAGTTTCTCTCAACAGCCTTCCCCTCTGCTTTCTTTCATGACTATGCTATTCTCCCACTTCTGCTCTTGCAAAACAATAGAAGAATGTTGTCTAGGCCACAAAAAGAGTCAGATTCTTCCTTCACCCTTTCACAGCAGTCAGTCAAAGTAGTCACTTAGAGCTATATGTCTTCCTCATGAACTACCACAAGACAGTCAGGACCTTCCAAAAAAATATCTTACAATGAAACTGTCTATTTAACTAGAGTAACACCTACTAAAATGCGTGTATATGTAACTGGTGATAGGTGGAATAGATGACAGATAGAGAAATAAGGTGATAAACCTTATTTATATAACCTTATATAAACAAGTACAGAGACTACTGGTTGGTACTCAGGTCTGGCCATGCCCTGCATCTGACCTGCAGTCTGCCCTGCCTTCTCATTAAACTGCATCTTTAATTATTTTTTTGAATGAGCATACTCTCTATTCTGTGACCACGTGTGCGTGGATGTCTAAGTGCCAGGAATCAGGGACCAGGTCATAAGCACCACGTGCTCACAATGTCAGAAATTGATTCATATGTTGATGTGTCATCATGAGAAAGGATAAAGCTGAACTAGCTGATGAGTAGGCTAGAAGCTTGGTAGCCAGATATTAGAGCAGTTTTAGGTCTGGATGAGATACCGGAGAGGTAAAGTCTGAGCACTCAGTGCTGAAGGGATCAGGAGGTCTAATTCACTATTTGTGGAGGATGCAATAGGAAGGTCATGGGTCAGGACCAGACAGAAAGTGCTTTAGTGTGTCTGAGCCTGTACATGAAACAGCTGGGATACCAAGGGATCCAGTTTACAGCTACTGGTTAAATTTGGAGCATAAGGCCAGCTGCTGGGAGGATGCCTAGTGCTTGTGTCTGTGAACATGTGCGTAAGCCTACTTACTTCTGTAGCAACAGCTATGTAACAACAGCTGAACTGTATTTACACACCAGCATCTTGGATGAAAGGGCAGGGATACAAGGCTGGCCACTGGATACACCTGAGTCGTATGAGGTCAGCAAGTAAATACATATTGTGTATGTATATATATGTATGCCTTTCCCACTAACACCCCTTCCTCTGGAATGGCAAGCAAGGGAGGCAGATCAGGCCATTTTAATTTAGATCCTCAGTCATTGCTGGAAGAGTGATTTTGTTCTTGATCTCAGCAGGTGCTGTTCGGAGCTGAAACTCACTGAAATCCCTTTCAGCAAAAGCCATTTTCTTACTTTAGGATTGGCAAACATACTTTCTGTTAACTAAATGAATTTCTGTATCATTGGAGGACTCTGCAAACATAACGTCCCCTATATATTTGATGTCATGAATGTTTCTTAACTTAGCTACATTCTCCTGCAAAATTCTTAGACAATTTATAAGATGAAAACTTTCAATACACCTATAGCAATGCCTGTTTGACTCTTAACAACAGAGTTCACAGAGTTTCTCAATGAAAGGTATGTTTTGAGGCATTCTTAGATTGCCCTTGCCATCTGATGGCCCTTGCAGGTAAAAGATCAGGACTCTGGCTTTCTGTTTATAACTTAATGTACTCTGGTACTCACCTGCATGTTAACCTACATTTCTCAAACTTCTCCATGAAAACTCCTGTTTGCACTACCCTGCTCACATGCTATTTTTTGCAAAACTTGCTTCACATAAGCAGTTCCAAAAAACTTAGTTGGAGTAGGAAAGGAGGACACTAGTTGTGGACTTTTCTTGGGACCTTCTGGCCCCTAAAGGTAAGATACCAGTGTGATACATTGTCTACTTTAAGCAGTCAGCCTCTAGCTCTCAAAAACACCTTCTTTTCTCTTCTATACCTTAAGTTAAGGGACCTATGCTTTTTTTACATCCAAGAATGGACAAAATAATAACTGAAATTTTATGCCATTGTAACTTTAATTATTCATGTAAAAACAAGAGAAAGCAGATACATAGCACTATGGAACTCTCTCTTTACACATTTGAGTCATTTCATTTCCCTATATCATACCTGAAGCAAAAGTTATAGCACTAATCTTATGGGCTTTCAGAAATCTACCCATATATATTTTCTGACAGTTCAAGCTTCTTCATTCAAATGGGTACCAAATACACAGAATTTTATATAGGGTAGTATAGGATATTAAACTTCTTCACAACAGAAATATCCCATCTTCCATTTCCTACAAAAGATGGAAGCTTTCTTCTGCAAGATTACAGTTGAGTGATGAGTCTTTCTGATAATATACCGCAAGAGTTTTGAAAGTAAAAGCCTAAAGTTAAGCACATAAATACGTATTTAGATCTCTGCCTTGTTAAATGCTGAACTCACATTAATATCTTTCAGAGTGTTTCAGAATCAAAGATGGCATGAGCTGGAGAGCCTGAGAGCATATAGCACTACTGAAAGCCAGGCAGGTGTCTGAATAGGACCTCATATTTATCTGTTCCCGAACTTTTATTTTTGAAGGTTTTGGCTCAACATTCAAGTTTTTTCATTGCAGGAAAAGAAGTAGGGGGAAGTTTACAATTAAAAAAAAAAAAAAAAAAAAAAACAAACAAAAAAAAAAAAAAAAACAAAAAAAAAACCAAAAAACAAAACACAAAGAAAGTAAGAAAGAAAACCAAACAGAAGAAGGTCTCTTGATTCCTGAATGTCTCTGGCTACCCTTTCTGATGTGTGACTCATTTCTGGCTGGGAAGGGAATGAGCTTTCATAATGAATAATAAACTCTCCCTAAACTCAGATCTGTTATGCAAATAAACATATTAAATGAATGCATTTTCCATGCAGCATAGCTTCTGCCAGGAAATTTGTTGAAAACATTGTTTTGCCATTGACAAGGGCAATGTGCCAAATTCAAACCTGGTGTGAGTGGGCGCAAGTCTGCTGGTTTCAGTGGCATTGTGCCCATTCACACCAGGTCTGTAATTGGCCTATTGTGTTTCAAAGGCTTTCATGATCCAAGAAGTGCCAAAGTGCAGATAAACAAATTCTTTAGCTATAGAAGAGCTTTTTCAGGGTCAACACTAATTTTCAGTTCACTTAGCAGACATAAACTCCTTCTGGCTGAGTTCAGTCTGTGACTGTACCAACCTTCTAACCTACAGAATGAAAATTCTTGAGTACTCTCAACTCCGTCTCTGCAGAACTGCTAAAATGAGCCAGCCTTGAAGGCAGCAGCTTCAGAAATTGCATCTCAGTAGAAGATGGGAAACAGGACTGATTCAATAAAAATTAACCTGACCTTCCCATTTTGACTTCATCCCAGGCAAAATCTCTTTCAAGGTTTAGAATTATTTTATGTACTCTTTCCCTCCACAAGTATTGTCAAATGTCAAAAAAAAAAAAGGATAAGCATTAAAAAGAATGTAAGATGGACTGTTGCTGTGAAATCTTTAACCTTGTTTTATGGTTACAAATTATGTAAATATACATCTTGATTTTGTGAGATCTGCACACAGATTGAGTCTCAGAATCTTTTGAAGTATACCCATGCAATTTCAGAGGGAAGATGTTTCTGAAATCATACTTTTTTTTATCTCAACTACACCAAACACTGAGGAGTATCCTGATAACTGTCATAAGGATATGATAACAAACATCAAATTTGGCAGAGAGTTACTAGGCTGAACAGTACAATATTTGCTCAGATATGTCTATCTACTCTGTGACATTCTATGACCATTAGAGTAAAATGGTTAGAATAAACAGTGACTAAGAGATTTGGATTCCAATGAGAGAGAATCAAAGATTAATGTGAGAATTAATGGAGTGGTATGCAGTATAAAAATAACAAATCAGATATGATAAAATTCCTTATTCATGCTGACTTCTTAAACACTTTTGGAATGTAAACTTGAAACTGGCTGCATGAGATCAGGTCACATATTGCCTGAGGAGAGCAAACCAAATTTTATTGTCTTGATTTTGGGAGATTTAAGTCCTGATTTATCTTCAATCAGGTATAAGATATCCTGAGACAATTTCCCTCAAATACAAATTACTGATTTTCATATTTTCATCATAATTTTTTTCTGTTTTTTACTGCACCTACTTTTTTTTTTTTTTCATTAGAAGTACAACTGCTACATATATGAGCAATGTCTGGGGCACAAAGCTGAAAAGTCAGGTTTTTTGCTGTACAAGTATGGCATAACAGCAAACAGTGCCATTAAATCAAAGCTGCAATAATCTGCAGCTCCTCTGACAGATATCTGCACATAACTTCAATGTGACTTATGTGCTAAGATAATGAATTCTATAATGCAAATTTACACACGGGGGTCAAATAAGGAAGTTCTTTGTATTTGACAGTACATTGGGTATTAGGTATTTGTCACAAAATAAATAATTCATCTCACATAGCTACTTGCTATGTAAATGATAGCCTATGTATATTAAAGCATTTAGCACTTAGAATAAAATGGACAGCTGGGGCCAAATGAATATCTCTCAGGACACATTACCATTAGAGCTCCCCTGCGAGTTTTTAACTCTTTTCACTTCTGACTGCTGTCATGAGGACATTAATTGAATAAGGCACAGAGTTTGCTCTAATGCAGGCAGAGCCACAAAAAAAAAGAGAGGAAAATAATGTAAAGCAGCACATTAATTTCAGATTCGACTTTCTCCCAATTTTAATGTTTCTCAAATCCCCCATGTAATTTGGTTCTGATTCAATTTAGGAAAAAACAAAGGTTAAATATTTTCAAAATATCAAGCAGATGACGATCAATACATAATTTAAATATGTTTAATACAAGCTGAGATTTGGGCAGAATTTAAAGTCCTAAATTCCCCCTACATTTCATATGAATTTAGACTATCATTGAACACATTCTCTCATTCTAGCCCTCTAAATATTCTTCTCCTATTGACTCAGACCTAAAGTGAACTTTAAAGAGAGCACGAAGGTTAACTCACTAAAGAGTGACCATGCAAGTGGTTTAAGGGTAACCCTCCAGATCCTATGGACAGGGTAAACTGGAGTGCATGCTCTCAGTCCCACCCAGTACTGCATAAATTTCCTCTAAAGATAAAAGAGACAGAGGCTGTTTTAACATTCTGTGCCCTGCTCCCGATGTTTGAAATACCATGAGACTCAAATTGTCTCTCAGACCTGTAGCTGTGAATGCAAGTCCAGTAAATTCAATATAGTTGCCTGGTTTATCCTGGTTTAATATCCTGGTTTAAGCTCAGCATCTTCTCTCCACTGGAACTGCTCTGAAATACACAGACCTTATAGCGTTCAGTGGTGAATTTGAACATAGTATAAACAAGACTGGACCTGATTTACTGATCTAACTCTTACTTGTATTTCAATTATATTTTCCTCCTTGGTTTCACAATGATCATGTGATACACCTGCCAAAATCCTAGACTTCTCTAGGGTTAATTTAACAGTTATAGATCAGATTATACAGAAATATGATATACAGAGAAGTAATTTAGAAAAATTCTTAGTATCTGTGATCATCACTGTTGTATCAGTGTAAAGTCTAAGCTACAGTAAAACAGATTATAAAGCCGAATAATGAAGAAAGACAGATAAAAGATTCTGATGTTTTAATCATTCACAAAATATCTGTTCCCAAGTTGAACTCCTAAACCCCAAGCCAGCATGAACTGTTACTTTTTAATACTGCATACCAACATTTACTTCAACTTCAGTTTATATTTTAATCATACTAGTTATCATAAAATGAGTTCCCTGCTGAATTCAGCTTTGAATTAAGGTGATGAAATTGATGGAGTTAGACCTATGCATGTCCTGGATTTTTAGTATCCTGGAAAAAATGTTAACATTACTGTCATTTTACCTCAACATATTGTCATCCAATTCTGTAAAACAAAAGAAAATGGAAGACAGTACTGGTTTAGTAAAGATACTTAAATATTTTTGTGTTTTCCTAAACCAGAAGTTATAGATTCTTCTATAAGCACAAAGAAAAATCGTTGTCCTTTGAAATCATGGCCATTTGAGATTTCGAGCATAGATCAAAGACACCTGAGACAGTAATACTCTCACTGACAAACCCATCTAGAACTCTGCAAACTTTGGCAAAATGGAGTTTCAGCCTCAGGTAGCAATACTGGGATAATGCATCAGACTCCCCCCAAGAATCTGGGGTTATTCAGGTCAAGCAGAAACCAGATGAGCCATTTGTGGGATGTTTTTTATTTGCAGCCAGCACAGGTGAATACAGTGCTCCAGTGTGAGTATGCCCTTAGCTACCTGGCTGGTTTGCTTTATTTAGGGCTGTAAACAGCTTGCCACATTTTTAGGCAGAAAAAAAAGCTTCCAGTATCTGTGAACGTGGAGACTAAGGTGAAAAGGGTTTCTCTTTGGGGCTGTTTAGGGTTATCTAAACATAATTTACTTGATAATTTCAATATTATAGTCTTCCTCACTGCTTTAAAAATGTTGGTCTACAACCTGATAATGCCTCCACAGTCAGCAGTGTAGAAAGAAGACCTTAGACCTTTTCTGCAATAACTCTAGTCCTGGTGGATTCAAACTCTCATTGGTTTTGCTCTCAAAGTCACATTTGTAATATGGTGACAGCTGGCTCAGTGCTTTTTCATGTCATTAAAATCCAATGTCTTAAAAGAGTAAGTTTTGTGAAACCAAGACACCATTTCAAACACAGTAAACAAAACAGTATAGTAAAATCTCAGTTGGAGGTTTTCTCTCTGAGATAACCTTTCCTTCACAGCAATAACTGAAGGACAGGATTATGTGGCATGAAGTGGGCATATTGCTATCACATGTGAAATGGTTTGGAAGCCGGGAGAGAATGTAAGGAATATTTCAGTGTGGCTAGTGAGAGTGGAGGTCTGTTTAAACTGATGGAGCAAAAAGGGGATCATGTATCCCCCTTTGAGACCACCAGCTGTGGTACACATATGCAGGGCCCATTCCAGTGGCATGTGCATGATGCCTCCACTCACAGACGAGAGCTCTTTTTGGCTCTCTGGGTGGCATGAGAATTGGGACAGCTGTCAAGAGTGCCCTGGCGACTGGTTTAGGGGGAGATTGGTCTAATTCTGATATTTCTCTCTCTCCTGTGCTTCTTCAGCAGCAGAGTGCACGGCTGCTTTGCAGTTGGGAAGCTAGATTATCTTGCTCATGAGCTGCTTTCTCCCCTGCCTGCCTCCCTCTGAGATTGCCCTTTCTCTGTGTGCTCTTGTCATATCCTCAAGGTCAAAAAGTGTGGAAGAAACATAATATTTTTCCAGGTGTTTTCCTAAACAGTTTATTCTCTGAAGATGCCATGCTTAAAGGCTGCACAATAATAGGAGCTAAATGTAGATTATGAGTATTTAATGCAGAATACTGATTTTTCAAATCTTTATTTCAACGTGGGACAGAGATACTTCCTTGAGGAAGAAAATTTTGAAGTGAATAACTGGAAATTGATTTGGATCAAAAGCATTTAATTTTTGTTAAATTATTCTTGCAATTTGGTTTTGAATTACATCAAAATGCAGTGGATATGTGCAAAAATCAAATAGAATATTATTCATTTCAAAGGAGAAATTAAGTCATCTTGTTCTAATAATGTCAAAAAGCAGGTTTTGTTTTTGCCAAAACAATACCAATTGGATGGGACTACCCCTAAAAACCATTCCAATTTCAGTGAAAAGGTATTTGCAAGTGGAAATTTCTTTCATCTTTTTTCCTTACCACTGCTAAACACACATCACTTTCACAGCAAAAGAAACCCACACACACAAAATAAATACATGGTTTCCATTTGTTTATTCATGTGTACATTTAATCTATTTCTGATCCAAAGGCCACTGGACTTCAAAGAAATTTCCTTGAACTCTTTCCACACCTGTGATTTCTGAGCAAATGTTGAGACAAGTGCAAGGAGCTTATGTGTGTCCCCATATCACACTCTTTCCACGAATCTGCATGCTAATCCACATGTTAGCTATTCTGAGGTCTGTCTTGATGAACAATTAGTGTATTGTGATGTGCAAATCTTTGACAAAACTATTTCCTAACCCATTTCTGCCTATGCAAGGAATTTAAGTTGTTGATCCCAAGAGCATGTAGCACTAATCTGCTTCTTGTATAATACACTCTTTTCCTTTTCTTCTCACTTTGATTACTTCTGAGGCCTAGTTTGTTGTTTTCCATTATTTTTTATTGTTTTATTATTAGTTATTCATTACTTAGTTTGCTCTCATTATTTGTCTTTCTTCTTTGCTATTTCTGTATTTGTTTACATTCTGTTTCTGCAATATTTTTGCTATTGCTACTATTTTTCTTCATTAGTTGGAGTGAACATTTATCTCTGCATATCATGTAGCTTGTTTTATTTTATTATTTCCTGTGTTTGTGTTACATAGCCACCACTGCTCAGCCTTACAAAGTCTTCTAAAGGCAACTCTTATCAATGCAACACCACTGAACCTCACAGATAATGCTTTATTAAATGTTACACTGAAGCTGGAATCTTACACAGTAGGTAGCATAAAATCATTACCAGCTTGAATATTTTTGAGGATCAAGATGATAATGATAAGAGCAATGTCCCAACAGGGGACTCGCCACTTATTACTTAATCCACAAGCCCCCTGTAGGTGTATTTTGGTGTCATTGAATGCCCACCCAAGGGTTGTATGAAAGCCTGAAGAAGCTAAGACACATCAATGGTTCTGTAAAGGTCTTGTAACACAGCCTAAGCTCTCTGGGGTTTTTAGGGACTTTTTGTTATTAATAAAAAGTTAATGGAAAGTAAAAATATTGCATGGGAAATGTGTACATAAAAGCCTTACTTTCTTTATGACTCTCTCCTGTAAAACTGCCCAGGAAATAACATCCCACACTGTCTTTTCTTTTTAAATAGTGTATGTGCGTGATCTCTCATCTCTTCTTTATCTGTGAGATATTTAGATATGTAATATAAAAAGGATTTGTAAAACAAATAATGGTCCCCACACTCCAGATTTCTTCAGTCAGAGCAAATGCAATGTCATTCACTTAATAATCTGAACTATATTTCAGATATGAAAGGCTAAAGTAAGTTAATATTTTCCTGAGCAAAGCTATCAAGCAGACAAACACTATTAAAATGTTATATGGTCTTTCCTTCTGCTCATGTCAGTGTAGATCTTTGATCCTCAGATCAGTTTTTTTTTAGAATCTTAAAGGACAGAAAAGATCTACAATTTCTTTAATAATATTGGCATTTTCATGAACTGTTTAATGTCCTCTACTCAGATGGTCAAGATTTCCAGGAAGATTATCTCTCCCTTTCAAATTATTTAAAATGTTTTGAAGGTCTGTGTTCTACTACAAATCTGCATTTCCCTCTAAAGCTCTTAGGATTTATCCATTGGCACAGTTGAAGGTTGGGTCTTATTGGGTTATATTTTCTTTTTTCCCCCCATTTGGACCCTAGAGCAGGTCGAGTCCAGTCTTTCTCCAATGAGATCAGTGTTACAGGAGCAGTTACAGTGGAGTTCTCTGTCTGTCACTCTTACCATCAACACGAAAATGACAAAGTCCTCATATCAAAATTTTACTACATCACCTAAAGAAACAGAGGTTGAATCCTAGCCCTGACTGAATTCCCAAAAATCACAGCAGGACCAGGAATTTACCCACTACTCTATAGAAAGTTATACATACCAGAGGCTGAATTTCTTTCGGGATGTAATTTTGTACCAGGTAACTTCATTGCAACAACTATAAACAACGTTTAGCATCATAAAGGCCTTATTTCAGATACCTTAGATGCTGTGAATTAATGTGCCTGATAAGACAAATTTTCTAAATTTGAGATATCTTTCCCATCCAACACAGACATTAGAGTCTGTAAGAACTTTCATTAAGAAGTTTCATTAAGTTAAGTATTTAACAGAACTTATTCTCTAGCTGTTTTTACCTAAATAAGGTAAAACATTTTATGGGACACACAGGCAAATACAACAAATAAACATTATAAAAGAATGGCATTTAGTAGATGTCACTGAGACTGAAGCACAGACAATTATATCTATGACTCAGTCTTACAGTGAGACCTCACTGGTTTTAAATTACTCTGACTGTTTCTTCTATCTCTCATTGTCTTTAATGTTCAATTCTGCAGTTCTTTCAAGTAGTCAAATATTACCCATCCACACTGGTATAAAACCAATGCAAAAGGGTTATATTATTTTTAGCTACATAATTTTCCTTTAAAAGTTATATACTCATATACAGCCAGTGCCTTGCAAAATTGAGAGGGGGAGGAGTAGATACACAAACCCTTCTCTTTTCTTTTAGTAGCATGAGGTAAATTGCACAATAAATCAATTTTTATGGATGCTGTTGACTTGCAACATTTGCTGCTTTTAAAAATTAATAGCTGAAATAATGAACATCCTCCAAAACTCTCTGAACAGTCAGCTTGATTAATTTCCTGATATGAAAAGCAGTTGACAGGTGCAATATTCTCTGCTGAAATTTTTTGTAGTTGATCAGACTACAATCTAAATCTATTCCAGTAACACACGTTTGTTTACTCTGGTTTTAATTTGTGCAAAACAAACAAACTTAAGTCCTATATTGTGCTTTGCTTAGACATGCATACACACATATCCATAAAATATTCCTTCCTGTAAAATAAAATCAAGTTTAATTTTTGTGCAAATATTATTCTGAAGTCCTAATAACACTGCACAGTGCAAAGAGCAACTGGCATCTCTTCATATAATTATTGCATTATTTCCAAACAGATAAGGAATTCTTGGGTATAAGCAAATGTGCACTGTATTTTGAGCATTTTCTAAATAGTGGTCCACGTGTCAAAGGGATGTAATCAGGAATACATCCTTTGAATGAAATGTAGATACACAGGTTCACCCCAGTGTTTCCATTTACCCCATGGTCCTTTAAAATAGGAGTTAAACACAAAAAAAGTGACAACCATTTCTTTTTCTTTTTTTTATAGAATGGAATTAAATAATACCATTCTCTAAAATGGGAAATATTTAGGATATATTTCTAGTTAGGATAAAAAAAATAAGAAATCAAGGATAATTTAGTTAATCATTAGGGAATTTGTTTAAATTTTAAAATGTTCATAAGATTTAAAATAGCTGAAATTTAATGTCATCACATGTTCTTTATTGTCCTGTTTTTTATTGCTGAGATATTAGTCTGAAATAATCAAGACAAATGTCTGAAGTCATGATTAATGAGGCTGCCTGAGATATTCAGATGATTCAGGTGACTTCACCCTGCATCACAAGCAGTGAACAGACATAGACTCTTCACTTTCAATGAATAAAGGTCATCAGTTCCTCAGCTGTATGCAGTCTCTGCTACCTAAAGATCCTTTAAAATTAGCTCTTGTGAGGAATATCTGCATAAAAAAGAAGCAAAATATGTTTTCAGTCTGAATGTAACCAATTTGGTGTTCTTTATTTTTCATTATGTTAAGGTCCATGATATCTCCCTGTATACCTATGGGAGTTTTTTCTGTGTTATTCAGGAAGTTTCTCTGCTGATTAACAAATTCAATGTTACTGTGAGAGAAAACTGTAGAGGCATGTCTTGTTCAGGCACGCAAATAAATAAAGCTAAATATGTGTAAGTGAGACTGAAGGAAACCTTCGTAAAAGTTTCAGTTGGCAGATGGGGATATCATCTATGCTGCTGTCGAAGATTTCCAAGATAATAAATATTACTCTCTTGATGATCACATTAGATAACTTCTCCATCAGCAGCTCTTGCAACTGTTAAGTGTCTGGGGGGTTTGTAGATTAACAAGATGTCAAGGCTGGTCTTTTCTGTAGTCTTACAAAATAAAGGAAAGCACTCAAGGGAGTCTGCTTCAACAGAATTCATTAAATTTCTCAAATATGCAGAGGAATTACAGAGAGATAGCTAATAAAACTATGCAATCTGTTTGTCAGATATGTCAAAAAAATATTAATTTACAAGAAGTAGACATTTCCACTACAACATGGAAGCAATTTTTAGAATAGGACTTTCAAATGCATACTGGATCCATCAAATTAGGTATCAGAGGACAAAGGTACCGGTGGCAGGGCAAGATGGACTTAGAAACGTGATTCTAGAGAAAAATCTAAAACTCATCAGGAATAAAGAAGCATGAAAAGAAACTTCTAGATAACAGTGTAGACAAAGTGAGATATGCCAAGGTTTTAGTATTGCTCAAATAAAATTCCATTTTGTCCCCAGATGACTAAGACATCTTCCTGAGTGAAGAGAAACATCAAGGTCTTTAGCATCTGCAAATATATTCTTGCTAAGTGATAAATTCTGGCTCTTTTTAGACTGAGATGAAGACTGGGGGATTATCAAGTTCTCAGTGACATTCTGTTTCCAAATCAGTAAAAGGCTTCAGACAGTATTGTGTTTTTCAGTGTTTCTTGGCTTGATTGGAGAAAGAAAAACCTTATGTCACTCAGGGTAACTTGCTCACAGATGCACATTAGTTAGAATAGTAGAGATGGAACCCCTATACATAGCTGGTCTCATCCTCCTCTCTGGAGCCTCTACAGTCATAATTTTTCTCTTTTGTATCTCCATTGTGCCTGAGTAACACACCAGCACACTCTGATGCTGAGTACATTTGTAAAGGCTGTGCAATGACCTCCTCCTAAGCACACCAGTGCTATATTACATATGTCCATTTACTACCCAGAATTAATCTGAGCATTTGCTTAGGTTATGAAACATTGATTTTCATGGTCAAGGGAGGGGAACAGGGGAAATTGATCTCAAAAATCAGAGAAAAAAGCAAAGCATTGTATAAATTAAAGTACATGACAAGCAGTGCCAGAAAAGCATGTCACTGAGCAGAATAACAGTCTACTACAAGTTAAATTATCATGCCAGTAGGAAGACAGAACTCAGAGTCGAATAAAAGACACCTACTTATTCACGATCTAATCTTAAACTTTCCTTCCCTGACTCAAAATAAGCATCCGCAAATGTTAACTCCAGATTTATTGATAACTCAAGATGGAAGGGCACTGCATCTTTTTATGATTAATTATGGACAGATTGAGAACCAGAAAACTGCTCTGCTAATCTGCTTGTGCCATGAAGAACGAGAATATACCCAGAAATGCCCAGCTGTCAGCTTTGCTACAGGCATTGACCCCAGCAAAACAACTTAAGGCAAAGCAACATGAAGATGGAAGCAACACTAAGGAGGCTAAAAGACTGTCTGTTTCACATCTTAATTGCTTGAGCTATTAAACAAACACATCTGGTGTTGATGTCTCTGGAATACTGTACTTCTTGTGTATCACATATGCCTCTGTGTTAATGCTTTTATGAGCTGCTCATTTTGGGCTTGGAGAGTTAGGCTGCTAGCTTTTTTTTTATTTTTAAATCTTCTAATGCAAAACTTATAGGCACTTATTTAGTGATTTCATTTTATAGGTTTTTTACACTCAGACTTTTGGGGTTTGCCTATTTCATTGTCTATCCATTCACCTCCTGCTGCATCTGGTTTCCCATTTGTTCAAGAGAAATTAGCAAAATTAAATAAAGAAAAATTCCACTCTGGCAGGCATGAATTTGTTAGAGTGAGTTAAAGGAGACAAGTTTGCACAATTTCATTATGAAGCCAAGTAATTGTTAAAAGAGATGCTGCCTCTTATTTTCTCAATAATGCTTTTATACATTTCAAGATTTATGAAGGATTGATTTGATAAAAACATCCTTGGAGGATTGTGACCTTGACTTGCCTTTTGTGGAGGAATTTTCTGGGTCTAACCTAAAAAAAAAAAAAAAAAAGGAAACGGAGAAGGTGATAAATTTGTGCAGGCATACAGAATAAGAGTTATTGATATTTTTTTCAGTGTTACAGGCTATGAAAGGCATTTCCACTTGGATTCCTGAAAATTTCTTATACTACTTAACCTTTCAAGATGTAAAGTAACAATAAAAATCACATGAACAATTGGGGGCTGAGATTGTTAATTACTTAGGAGTCAAGGAAACTATAAAGGTGCAGTCCTGTGTTGTTATCTGATAACATGAAAATTCCAGACTACAGAAGGTATTTTGGCTAATATAACACTTGGGTCTCTTTTTGTGAACTAACGCATAAAGGACTGAATTTCCCCCAAGAATGGCCTAGCTTCTTATTCCACAAGAATGGAAAACATTTCTTGTTATCCCAATAAAATATGGTGTATTATCCTACCCAAATTGTATCCACTTCATGGGCTAAATATACACCAATGATGTTTTGTCAGCAATAGAGCCGGCAACATTTTCTCTGAACGCAGAACATTTACCTGAGTAAAAGTGTCTATAAATAGCATATATGAATCTTTTTTTCCACTTACAGTGATACAGATAAAAGAGTAACTCAAGATTCTTGAAAGTCAATATAATATGTTCCTGTCGTTTCAATATACTTGTTATAAATATTTTAGTGGCTTTATTTAGTTGTCTCTCCTTCTGCAAAGTTGCTAAAAGAGCAAATTATGTAAGAAAGTTATAGTTTTAAGGTTTAGGTGGGGAGAGCAGAGGGGAGGGAAGTTTTTCCCAAACGTTATTTCTAATGCGGTTAGAGTATGGATTATTTATTATAGGATTTAGAAATAGATTCAGACTAGTAATCTAAATTTTGGGGTACTGCATTTTCAGAGTGCAATTATGCACTTTAACTTCCATTTGAGCTTTCCTGCCATTTACTCTACACTGAAAACGTTTGCAACATTCACAGTTTGATTGCATTTGTATCTATGAAAAGTTCATTTTAGCATTGTTTAAATGGAAAACAAATTTCAGCTGGCAATGAATATAATTTACACTGCTGTGTTATTCTATCATATTCATTCACGCAGTGGCATTTGGTAGCATTTGCATCATTTGCAATGGGGTTATGTTAGTGTTAATGAAAAGCTAAAGCAAATATTTAGTCCTTTGTTAGTTTGAAAGCTAACATGGAACATAAAAATCTAAGTCTGAATTTCTAGAATTGCTCTATAACAAGGTAATTTTTCAGCTATTCCTGTCCCCAGGACTTCCAAGGAAAATGCCTGGGTATAGTTGTGGTTCTTGTTTACAGAAAGGAGCAAGAAAAACGTAGATAAAATCATAACAAAAATTAGTGGTTATTATGTCAGTGCAGTTTCTGCCTGTACAAACACAACAGTCTAACCGAATCTTTAATGTCAGCTACCTGTGTCAACTCTTTGCAGCACCTGGAGATATGTAAATGCATGGAATTAGCAGCTGCCTTTTTTTCCCTTCTCTAAGCACTTGCTTTAATGAACTCAGTGTCTCTGATGACCACTTATGAGAATTACCTAAAGGTACACGGAATGAATTTGTATGGATACTCATTCCTCTATTTTGGCATCATTTTCAAAAGACCTCAGTTAAACAAGGCTTTCTGTAAGCTGCATTTGTCTCCTTAAAATCAGTTACATTTTTTATTGTCTTTTTCCTAAAATCTACATAAGAGATTAAAAGTCTTCAATGTTTATAAAATTAATAGCATTCAACCACTTATAAATTTCTCTGCTACAGATATTCCAGAATATCAAAAAGATATCAAATTTTTACTTTGTAGTAATTTTCATTTGTTTAAGAATTAAGAAAATATTGAATTTTTGAAGTGGAAATATATAGAGAAATAATCGGCTTGAATAATTCTGGCAGTTACACCTTGCCTGATTAAAAAACTACAAAACCACAGTCACACAGTCAATTCCAGTGGCAGCGAGGTAGTCTTTTTGAATGAAAACCTTTTTAGTACAGATTAATTTTATTCCATAGACAATAAACCTCATAAAAATATTGCTGACACATGGCATTTTAAGATAATTCAATACATTTTTATGAGAAGTCCAAAATTTGTGTGATACAATAATATACATAAATTGTAATAGTTGCTGAACTGAAAGACAAAACAGCATATTCCAATTTTAAAATGTCATATTTCAATAATATTTTCTATCATTTTGCAGCTGTACACACATGGATGATACGTCATCACAGAAAATACAACAGGACTGACAAACTCAGAAAGTGACATTGTTCATCCATTTAGTCTGCTGTTGGATCAAAATCAGATTTATCCTGTTTTCAAGGACAAGCTGGGAGAAGGTTTCCTATCTTTAGTTCAACATAGGACTCAGTGTGCGGGAGGTTACTGACACACAGCAACAGGCCCCTCCTGTTTCTTTCATCACTGTCAATATATTTGAGGACACCTTTCTCTCTGCAGAAGACCATTTCTCAAAGACCACATTTTCAAAGTCTCTGTGCATTCCGATGGAATGGGAATTGGGTTTTGTTTGCGTGTTGGAGGGAGTTTTTCAAGAGCTCCTGTTTTACTGACATTATCATCTCGTAAAATATAGTGCCCTAAGTAGAACAGAAAATAGAACCAACTGAGTAAGTACTAAGGGAAATGTAAATATTGCCTTCTATGTGTTATATATTACACTTCAGTAAATAAATATCTACATGGAGCTTACCTATTTTTGCAGCAAGATCTAACATCAGCTGTGAAATTTCACTGCACTGTACATTTCTGAAGGGTAATTTTGCAATTTTGCAAGAAAAAAATGTCTCTTAACTGTATTACCTCACACTTGTCTTCAGTTAATTCTTTTTGATATCCATTGGGTGGTACTTTTTCATTAGGACCATTTCCAATGTAATTTCCATCCTTAAATTTCTTACTTTATACAATGTTCATCTAAATGCAATTTTTATGATCCACAAAGGAATATGTTGCCTACTTTGCTGACCTAGTCAGTAAACAAAAGTACTGGAAGGAAGATCCTATCCTACTTCAGTAACAAATCATTTTACTAATTTCTTCTGGACTACATTTTATTTCTTTTAATATTAGAATATTTTGACCATCTGAAAAATTTTGCTAATGTACTACATATGTCTCCATCATATGTTTCACAATTGTCCTTTTCAGGAATTAATGTGGTGAGGTTTAAACACATTTATTCTTAGAAAAATCAGGTCTGCCTTCTCTGGGCTTCCATAAAATGATTGTTTAAAAATGTATCATAAAAAGTCTTTCATATCTTCACTGGTGTCCTAGTCAGATTGACTTGTCTACAACTCAACATTTTTGCTTACTTTCTAATTTCACCACCTATTTTTTAAAATAAAATTGTAGTGTGTTTGCCCTTCTACAGTCTTGTTGGACTGCCCTAGAATTCTTAAACATAATTAATAATGGTTCAAAGATAGTTCTGGCTTAGTTAATTTAATCACATCCTGACATCTTGGCTACTTCTAAGTTATTTAATATTCTCTAACCTGTCCTTTCTTTGTTCTGACCTATTCTCCTAACTTTTGTTAAAATTAATTGTGTTAAAAATTAGCCATTATAAATTAAGATTCAAAAATCACCTTTGTGTTCATGCAAATAATGTATGAAAGTCTTTGAAAAACAGGGGGTTCAAACTAACCTAATTCAACAAAAATGTCATACTGACAGCTGCAGCAATCAAAAACCAATCCCAATACAAATACAGGTAATGTAAGGTTCCCTATCCACCTATTAGTTCAATACACAGTGAGAGGATGAGGTCAAAAGGATCATTCATTCTTATGGGTCTGCAAGATCTTTGATTTCTCCAGAATTTGCCACAATGAACTAGGTGATTTATTGCTTTTTTCAGCATAGACATTCTGTCTGGAAAAATTGGTTTCAAATTATCAATTCATGTAATATTTGCTCCCCAAAATAGTAACAAATATTAACTGCCACCAAGGGCTGTATTTCAAATGGCACTTTGGATGTAAAGAACATTCTAGAACAATGAGCAATTTGCCAGGAATATATTAATTTTCTCTATCATCTTCTTACAGAAAGCCCCAAAACAAATGTGGTTACATTGCCTTTCCTCTCTTCTTTCTGTTATCCTGTGGCCTGATATCTGGCTGTATGGTACCATGCAGGTGGGGGGAGCCAACATGATTTGTCCTTTTATTATAATCCTTTACCTAAGTTATTATTTTGCTTTTAAAGAAGGAACATCACTTATCTAATGAACCCAGTAGTACACTGCAGCCTAACCCCAAACCTATGTCAGTGTGTGGAGTCAGAGGTTCTTCTGTCTAGTCCTGCCATTAAAATTAATCCTCACTATTAGACCCTCAACCACCACATCATAGATAATTGTTGTCCTTGTAGTTTACTCTGTGAGGGACATAATCAACTGCATCAGAAGTGGATGTCATTGGACAATGCACAAGATAATCAGTTATTTTGGGAGCAAGAAAGCACCCAATGCACCCCTTGATCTAATTCTTCTATGGAGAGAGAGGCTCTGAAAAAGTTAATGGAATTTCTTCTCCATCTTTGCAGGTCATCTTCAATTTATCACTATGAAATCAAATCTTTTGGGAGCACCACCATTAACCTTCACTAGCTTAGGTACATCCATCAAGTCCTCATTGTGTTTATCATTATTATCAGGGAAGTCATTGTTCTTCAAACCACTCTGTCTATTAATTTCCTACACATTATGAAATAAACCCTGTTTTATCCATAAAACTCAGAAAAGCTGCAACATCTACAGGTTTTCATGGGGAATATAAATTAGTATCTTGTGACTTTATATACTTTTGAAATATCATCTGTGGTAGTACATTTAGTATGTCTAGATAAAAAATCTACACTAAATAAAGGCCAAACTGCCTTTGAATAAAAATACTAGTTTCTCTCCTCCTTTAACTCTTCACTTTAAAGAATGTTTCAACAAAATATCATGTATTTGAAAGATATTACGAGTAATTGATTCGGCAACCATGTCATCTATTCTCCACTTAGTGAGTGCCAATAACTCCTTTTAATGTCAGTGAATGTTGTGTGCATGCATTTATAATAGAATGTACTCCCATGGTAGAGATTAAAGATTTTCATAGAAACTGCAGGTCTATACACTCTCTTTCTGTAATTAATATCTCTTAAAATAGCAAAAAACTTCAGCAACCTGGGTGTCAACAACTAAGGGCGACAGAATAAACTCAGCCAAACAAAAAAAAAAAAAATACTATCATCTTTTGACTTAATTGTTTAATCTCATTTCTCTTACACTTCAGAATTGTCATTAATTTGTTTTCAAACAATGAACACTTTAAGGGGCTCCTACTTACAAGTCAAGCATTTCCACAATGTACAATCTCTTATACCATTGTAATCTGACATTTAAACATTGCAGGTATAATGGGTTATTTTGTATTAGTTGCAAGAAAATTACTATAGCCTATAGACAAGGGAGTACACTCCGTCACATCAGCAGTAAGTGGTGAGAAAAGTCAACTTCAGCAAAGGCACTGGACTTCTATTTCCCAGCCTGTTAGATATTGTGCCCCTTTTATAGGCCCAGCCAGTGGCAGGGCTTAGTGCATGTACCAAAGATGATACACAGAATATAAGTACACACAATAAGGCAAAGAGAAGACCAAGGTCTTTACTGGCAGCCTCATTAACAAAATCAGCACTTACACAGTGGTAAGCAACACGGAGAGCATAATCTTGCTCCTCACTTCCAGACATTGAGGGTTAAAGGTCACAAGGACAACAATCTTGATTCACAAGTTTGCTGTCATTTCTGGATGATCTCTAAATTTTAGCATGGATTTGACATTTTCGGCCTCCAGATCTCACAGCTTTGGTCTCTGCAGAAGTTGGTCTTCTACTTTCAGGCTAATCCAGTTTGTTAACGTTTTTTAGGAAATATGCCCACGCACACAGCCAATCTTCTCTGTCACCTCTCATCTCTGTTTTTCGCACTTGTTCCTCTTGGAACCACTTCAACTACAAACCCCACTTCCCTTTCCCCAGCATGTGGCCCTTTCTCTGAACACTCTATAACAATTTTTGCACATCCTCACAGCCCCCTTTCGACATTCCATAATAAATTTTACACAATCATTCAAGCCCTCAAATACTACATATATTTGCTCTTTCCAGTAAGGCTCAGCATAATCCTGCTTCCACTTGTTCTCATCAGTTACAAAGTTCTAGTCTAATATCATAATGTTATATTGGAGTGGTTTTTCTATGGCTTATCAGTCCATTATATTGACCCCTCTGTACTGTTTCCACTATCTGCCATTGCTCAAGTTTGCATTTCTGAGTGTCTTCCATCAGTTGCCAGGTCAGGGCACATAACTTTAGCCTGTAAAAGGTTGCAGTAACACCTGCCCAGCAGGTGGCTGAGGTTCTGGTTCATTAGAGCAATCCTTAGAGTAGGACTTTCATACACTTCCATGCAAGAGACTTCATCCTCTACAGACTGAATATGATTCTAGGCTAAGATTGTAAAAGAAGATTTCTTGTGTTCTGGTAAGGTTTGCACACCAGGTGAGGACACCACTGTCAATAGAGGCCACCGTGGCTTTTAAGGGTAGACCTCAGCTCCACAGGTGAGATGTTGGTACACAGCACAGCTATAGCTGGTTTTGCAGAAAGCACTAATGAGATGTCTGATGTTAGAGTTATTACTTCAGAAGATCTGCAGGGGTGCATAGATAGCCTGTCAAAGACAGACAAAAATTCTGTGGGAAAGATTTTTCTCTGTTTGATTCTATGAGATTCTCAACATTACCTTAAAAGCTACTCCCCAGAGCAGTGGGTTTTGGCCCAGTGCACTGACATGATTACTCCTATTTCTATATCCCAGTTTCAGCAGAAAAAGTAAAACAACACAAAGAGTAATATTTCACAGATTGTTTCTTTGTTTCCTTTATCTTATGCAAATATGAAGCAACTAATCTGTTTCTAACACTGTCCTTCTTTTCCCAGCCCTGTAGTAGTATTTCACTTAGTGGTAATGCTACTAATTCTAAAAACCACACATCCTTGTGCTTTCTTTCCCTTCCTTTCTCTCACTCCTATTTATTTCTTCATCTTTTTTCTTTGGAAAGGTTTATTTGTCTAAGATATGCTTTGGTATTTCATTGAAATAAATTAAAACTACATTAAGGAAAAAGAAGAAATATTTTAAAAGAAAAGAATCCCTCTGAAGTCCACAATCCAATAGCCATTGACTTTAGTTGAAATATTTTTTTGTTAACTTCTGTTTTATCTCATAAAATTGCTTTGATTTTAAATGTATCATGGTGATATAAGTAGCACTTAATCAAATAAAGTGTCTCTGCATCTTTCCATTCATTTTAAGAAAAAAATCTATTAAAACCCAAAAAAACCAGAGTTTACAATTATAAAATTGAAGTAGTTGAATCTTCAGCTTTTGTAAGAAACAACTATCTTGTGATATTATACTTCAATTTGTCAATTTTTTTCAGGGTCATGAAATGTGTCTTAAGATTCTGATTTTTTTTCTGAAGGATGAAGAAAACTGCTAGATAACATGTGATTTCCAGCACACACAATAAGTAAATAAACTGCATATTTGATGCAGTTATTTTTGCTTCATTTAGACAAATGTCATCTGAAATATGCACTACCAAACAATGAATTACAGATTGAAGTTCATACTGCTTGATAGTATGGGCACCTTTTTTTCATACTTTCCCACGTCAATTTCATGGTACCTTGGAAATGATCAAAATAAAAATATTCTACTATTTCAGAAGTGCAGTAATGAAAAACAATCAGGTATCCTGAAATTTACACATTTTGAAGCATCATTGGACACAGAGATAAATATGTTCCTTTCAGTCAGGTTAAGGGAGTCTTCTGTTCTAGCAACTTAGAAACCTCCAGTACCACCACTGGTACCACCAGTATCTCCAGAGCCAGCTGTTCTTCTTTCTGGAATCTGCTCTTTCTCCATGGTCTTGCCTCATTTTCTTCTCTACAGTATGCAAAGAAGTGCAGGAAGGAAATTTGGTCTTCTAGAGGGGAGGGAACTTTCTTCAACTTCAGGAAGAGAGAGATGATTGCTTGGGGTTCAATCTCAGTAGAAGATGCAGTAGGAAGAAAGGAACATCTCAGCTGTCGTTAGTACCTCTAACCATCTCCTGGAACAAGCTGGTTCCTTCTCAATTTGGCTTTTCCTTAGTCTAGGAGAGTTATTCTGCGCCTGAAGCAAGATTTAATTTTGTCTTCCTCACTGCACAGCAAAGAAGGCTTGAGTCAGCTCTGACTCCTTTAGTAACATCTAAAGAGACTCTATTAACTTAAATATCCAGTGAAAGAATTTCAGAAAGTTTTTCCTTGGAATTACTGTTTATGACCAACTCTTGTGGCATGATGGATCATCCACTATGAAATGTATCATAAAGAATCTATGTTTTTTCTCCATTAACTATGAAATTGGTTATGGCAATCATTGCTGATTTCTGGTACATAAAATGTCTTTATTCAAGGGCCATAATAATTATGAGTCAACCATGATCGATTGTCTTCTAATAGGGATGTATATCTAGACTTGCTAATGAGATGTTAGCAACCTAATCTCTCCTGTGATCACTGTCTAGGCAAATACATTATTCCACCAAGTAAAGGTATATAAATAGCATTTTTGTTTAGGCATAGGTCATGATCACTCTGCCTGCTTATGATCTAATGGTCTAACTCTAATGGTAGGCTGTGAGTACATATACACTCTATAATCTGCTTTTGTTCATTACAAATATATGACATAAAGTAATCCCAAGACACTTAGGACGAAGTAGATGACACTGACTACTGTTTTTTATGACTGAAAATAAATGTGGAACTTATATTTTGGTTCTTTTAGTGTCTCATTCATCTTTTTCACCTGCTTGTATTATGGACCAACTCTGGATTCAAGATCATAAAAATATTAGGATGTTTTATTAGTTAATAGAGGGATCCATAAACATTAGATGAAGAATCGCTATCCAGATCAGAGTGTTGACATTATTTCAACCAAAGCATCTTGTTTCAGCCCAAACCTGAATTTACAGAGCCCATTTCACTTCCAGTTTAATTCAGAGTCCTGAAAATGAGCTGTCTGGAGGCAGAGACTGGAGTAGAACACACCTTGCTCTGGAAAAGCCAGTTCTAAAGAATCAGTGTTTTGAACTCATTGTGTAAAAGGCAATGACTCTGCAGTAAAATTACTCAGATAATATGACATGGTCAAGTATTGAAATGAGAAGAAAAGATTATCCATTTTCCTGCCCTTAATTCTTGCAATGCTTGGTAGACTACACTCAAATTAAACTGAGGTGAAATGGGCATGAAGTCATAAGAATTTGGGTTACTTCCTCACATGAAGTATTGTATAACCATTAAGAATAACTGTTTTAAATTACCAAATTGACAAGGTAAGGTTGGAGGACTGGCCAGTTTTACAGAGACTTTCTTAAAACTGGGTAGATTGGAAGGTCAGCAATTAAACATTATAGTAATGGATAACAAAGAAAAACTAAGCAGGAGAATTTCTGAAATGATAAGAGATGGATTAAACTGAAATGCAGATAGGTGAAAGGGAGCAGTGAGCCAGAAGAGCCCCAAACCTGCTCTTATCACACTAGTATTGATAGACAAGCCACATACAGCTAAAGTTTTCATTTTCCTTAGTGTGCAATGTTGTGCTATATTCAGTGACATAGGATTTTTTACTGTTCTATAAAGATTTATTCTTTAGATTTTGGGCTGCATTCCGAAGAATTTGGTAAATTCAACTCATGGGACATTGTACTGGTGTAAGTTTCCAATTATATAAACATAATTTTCCAGTTGCAGCCAGCTATTTTCATGACATTTTATATTGAAACAGTTCACCATTATCTTTCTCTCTCCCAAAATATACACCTTTGCAGTTTAAAAATAGTGAAAGTTGAGAAAATTCCTAATTTTTAAATTTCAAGAAGTAGATACCAAATTGTTATACTAACCCCGAAAATGTTAAAACAATAAAAACAAAAAGCCTTATCAATCTTATTATTGACATTGTTTACCATGCAAGAAACAGAATCTCTGTTGCATTGAGCTTTCCAGGAAAATTAATCAGAAATAATTGTATTTTACTTATTGAGCTGTGTTTTCTTGAATGCCAGCCCAATTCCCGCATCAAGACAGGTATTTTTCAGGCATATAGATTTGGTTATAGATTCTAAAGTTTCTAAGCCCTCCAATCAAGTCCCTATTCAACAGCTGTGATTTATGTGAGATTCTTCTCACATAAAGAGAGAGAACCCCTCCAGCTAACCAAGTCCAGCTGTTCTTCATCCCTTTTGCACCACTCATGAAAAACAAAGATCTCAGAATATCTGGAAATCTGATTTTTGTCCACTTGCTGCTATCAGCCTTGGCTTCCCTGTTAACGTGTGCCCATGAATCCATTAGCTGCATATTATGAAACTATATACTTTAGCATTTTTCTTGCTGTAGTTCTATCTACAGCTGGGACTACATTCACTTTTTCAGGTTGTTAGTGAGTTTAACGATATAGCAAACCACAATATTATCCCTCCTCTCTTCTTTTACTGTTAGCTTATCTGTTATGACTTTTTTTTTTACTTCAGGTCTTAGTTTGCTATAAGGTCTTGGCAAGTGTTTCACAGGATGTAGCTGAAGGGTGGCATGTAGTGTACACGTTCTGTCAGCACCAATAGATGTGTGTAGTCCTAGTGCAAAAGGAAAATAAAAGAATATTTAAACAGACACCTACATTTTGTCAGTACTACTCTTTCTCATATGAACAACAAGAAGTGAGTTTTTTCAGTCAGCTAACTGAAATATTTTTCTTTCACTGAAATACAAGCACATAATCTGTTTTATTAATTGGGAATCATTACCAAAGGCCATCATGCATTAGTAACTCTTGGACACAACAGATTCAGGATGGATTCAGATCTCTAAGTCACAGAAAAAATTTCTCAGTCAAAACATTACTTTTTGCCTAAGTATTCAAGCCTTCCAGAACATGTCTACCACCATGTCCACCACCTCAGTTAAAAAACACCTCAAAAACGTTCTTTTTCTTGTATTGTGAAATTTCTCAATAAAAACCTGATCTAATAATATCATGTAGCAGATTCCACAATCCATAGGCAGTTCTGTTGATGAGGTCCAATATGAGGTTTTACACATGACTGCTTACCCATAATCAAAAGCATGGCTTGCTGGGGAAGGTGTAGAGGATGACATTTTGATTGTATGAGAGCTCTAATTTTTCATAAACTTGACAGATAGGAGAAGAGAGATATGAGAAATGGAAGTTAGGCTGATACGGCAACATCTGGAATACAGAGTCAGCGGCCTTTGGATAAGATTTCCACCTCAAATAAAAGTAAGAGGTCTGAATAAATCAAATACAAACTGTTTAGAACTAGCAGGGGCACTGTAATCTTTTCCTTCCACAGCTTACTTGTCCTTTATGGACATGAATTAAACTACCTAAGGCGATATGAAGAAACTGTGTGAGATAACCCAAAAAAATCCCCTAACATTTCCAGATTCAGTAAGGTAGTTTTTGATAAGGGCTTTGAAGCTAGATGTATACAAACAAGCAGCAAATATTGCCTCCAGAACTACATAATTGTTCTGACTAGCTATACACCTACTCATTCCTCACAGCTCCAGGGCCTTCTTTTATATGTGAAATTTAATACAACGAGCATTAGTGCTGTTTAGCATTCAGGAATCAAGGAGCAAACTTTTTTAATCAAGGAATTATGCTTCCAAACTGAGGACAAGAGACTATGGGAGGACTACAAATGAACAAAAGTTTATTGATATCATGAAGACTATGCACTACTCAGGCTGCTTGAGCATGGAAGCCATAAATCAAGGATTTTATAAGAATCTCAACCGCCCTCCAATCCCAGATTACAGTTTAACATAAATGAGGTAAAATATCTCATAAGAACAATGATCTCAAAATCATTTCACCATACCAGCACAGTTGTCTCAGTTGCCTAACCTCTCCATGCTTTTTCCTTAAAACATTTGCATGGAGAATTGCTCTAAAAAAATAGATTAAATAAATAATCACATCCTCCCTACCCTTTTAATGTTCAGTATCAGCAACATTACGTAGTAATTAAAAAGGTGAAGACTAGAGCATGATCTGTTTTTTTAGAAGGCTGCTTTTGTCATAGTACTACATAAGATGTTGAGGTCCCTAAATAGCTGAGACCAAAGTACAACCTGGAATCTACCTATGTGAACTCCCCATCTCATATCTGAAGCAATGTGCCTGCCTCTGGGCAAGGCTTCCTCCCTCATGCATACCACCACTGTCATTCTTAGCTTCTGGTGTTTCACTTCTGAATATTTCTGTTAGTACAAACAAAAACAGTTCATATCTGTCTGTAGCTGAAGTTTGTATCTAAATGTAAATATGTCCTTAAGCTAGCTGGAATCTATAGAGATTAAATGCAGAGGGAACTGTTTAGTCAGCTAGTCTGGTAAATACTCTTGTATTTCATCCAGTTACCCTTTGCATATTTGAGGGATAATAGATAGCCCACACTGTCAGGAAACACAGTGAAACTAAACTGATTGTGTGCGTACCTATCTGCAGTTACAGGCAGTGGAATCAGATGGAAAAAGAACAAGGTAGTGAGTTTGAAAATTTCTTTTTTCCTGAACTCTGATATGGGTTTGCTTAAAATTTTGCTATGAAAATTTCATTACAATTTTCATTTCTCATGCATATGAAAATACGGTAGAACGTGTTCTTCTGGTAACAATCATCATCAAAAGCCTGGACCCTTTGGCTTGATTGGCAAAATATTTACACAGCCTCCAATGGAAGCAGAACACAGTAGGGCACCCTAAAGTTTTTATTATTCCTAGGCACATTTTTTGCTGAATCTGTTTCCTGCTAAAAGAGACATCATTTAAACCAGTAATTAGCTGTAGGGTACATAGCTTCTTCTACTGCTGTTATATTAATGGTAGCATCCTGTACCTTATAATCGAGATTATATTGTGATTTCTCTTTTGATTCATATAATTCCAGAATTATTCTTTTCACCGGGCAGAAAAATCTCCAGCTGTTTTTTCATCTAACTGCCAATAAAACATTAAAAATCTGTAAGGATAAATGCAGCTTTCTTCCCTCTAATTTACAGAGAGGAATCAATCAAAGGCAGGCCAGGTGCTTCTTGTGTTGACCAAGAAAAAAGCAGATTCTTTTTTTGTGTGTGGGATTGGGGATCCAGGGGTGACTTTAAGTGAAATGGTTCACATATTTAGTCAGTAATGTTCATTTCTATCTTTAAGGATCTTGGGAAAAATTAAATCAATGGAATGATTTCATTTAGAAAAGCACCTACTATGCAAAAAAGAAAAAAAATCCAATATTTATTAATGTAGTACCTAAGCATTGCGGTCCTATTGCCACAATACATTATGCTGGCTCTAGTGCCTCATGCACTGGTTGCAGGTTCACATTTCAGAATTGTTCACCTTAGGGAACACCTATGGAGGTTTCAACATGAAAGCAAAAGATCTGGGGAGAGGCTCAGGGGATTTTAATGGGCTATAATACTCCTGCTATCCATACCGTGTTAATAAACCAGCCCAAGGTGATAATCACAGAAAGGTGTTGCCACCTACTGACTGCTGAGTAGGGCGCATGAAAAGAATTTGGTGTGCCCAGGGCACTTCCACCTCTGTGTCAGCCGGGAGCCAGGGCATCCTCTGCCGCCTGCAGCCGTGTCCAAAAGGCTGAGATCTGCACGGCAGCCTGTGGCCACCCCACACCAGGCAGCACAGCAGTAGCCTGTTAGAATGTCCATAGTATGGCTGCTAAAGCTGATCTCCCCAGTGCCACAGCAAAATTTCCGCACCTATATTTCAGGCTGTTGATGAGCACTCACCTAGGGAAAGAAGGAAGAAAAGAAAGAGAGGAGAAAACAATAATTAGTGACAGAAACAAAGACGTAGCATTTAAAGTTTCCTGAGAAAACCAAATCAAGAAGTGCCAAGACACTGTTCCAAGCACTACGACTTAATTTGTCTGTGCAGTTAAATTTCTTGGACAGGCTCTGTAATACTTCTGGCTAGTTGGAAGGAACTTTGTCTCAATAGACACTGTTCATGTGTTAGCATCACACAGAGCCAACAACAGTTTGGATATGAGCACCTCATTTTAGGTTCTGAGGTAGTATCTATTGATATTGACACATTTAACCTATTTCTTTTGGTGTAAGGATAAGAATTATCCATAGGACTCTCTAACCTTGTGGACAGTAATACCTTTCTAATCTTTATAGCTATTAGCACTGACATAATCAATATCTGCAGCAAATTAGTGTAAACTTCTTTACATTCTGTTCTGTCTATCACACAATGTTATATAGACTAAAGGTTTCAAATGTGTCATAATGTGTGATAATAACAGTTCTGGAGGTGTTTGGCTGACCTTCTTGACAATAAATATGTGTTGTGAAAACTTTCAAAATATCATTGCTAGCCAAGTTGTTAAAAAAAAATTACCTGGAAAGAAATGATCATATTTCATGTGATGATTTTCCATTTTTCTGAATGTTTACTTTATACACATGCTCACATAAAATGAATTTCCAAAACATATTTATTATGAAACTTAAAGGTTAATTCTTCATTAATTTATACTGAGGAATGCCTGCGCACTTACCTCACATAAAGAAAGGTACATAGCACCTAATTATTGAATAGTCTTCCAAGTGGTAGAAAGAATAAATAGTTTAAAAAGATAAGGAGTGGTGGAGATCTGAAAAAAAGTCAGAGAACGAATATATATATTTATGGATACCTCACAGGGTTCTAATATAAGAAAAAAAATGAAACTGTAATCTTAAATTACTTGATTCACTACACATCATTGCCCTGTATATAACAAGTAGTGCCTAAATGTTCATTGAGTATAACTTTAGTTGTTATAGTTATCTGACAGATTTTTGTCTGGTATTCTTTTTTTAATAAGTCTAACAGAAAAGGAAATCAATTGAGGAAAATAGATCTTGTTTTTGCTGATACTAACTACGGAAAGCATTCAGTTCTGAATATCCACATTGAATTTAACTTGAATATATATGTACTGGGTTAGTTAAATGGAGAGAACATTCTGAAATTACCAGGCATGCATCTTTGCTCACTTCAGGAAATGGAGCTTAATCAGTGTGACTAAATAAAACCTCGGTGCTTTGCATACACTGTATAATAGAATTCTCCTTCCAACTGCAGTTTGAAAATAAACATTATCCCCATAAAAGTGATGTCATCTTTCTTTTGGAAAGAAGCATAGGAACACTGGCTTGTGATGTAAGACCTTGTAGTCCCCAGAGAAACAGACACTATCCGAGACAAATTCACCTTAAGATAGAATGATCTTTAATAAATGTTGGACTGTCTACTATGTCTCTCCATCCCATCAAAGAGGCAGAGACACCTAGGGCTATATTCACTTACTTAATGTAGACATCTAGAGGACAAATCAATTGCTCATTCACATCTCGTAACTAGGGCAATTGCACTGCCAGTGTCCTATTTGATCCAGTCTCTGGCTGCTCCTCAGGAAGGGCAAAGATGTGCCACAGGTCCTGTAACACAGGTCTGTTACAGCCCGGCAATGACATCCTAGAGATCCACAGACATTTGCAGATGACACTAGAAATTGGTGTGTACACAAAGACCTCCTCAATTCAGTTGACCAAATGGGTGTTTACTTTAGGATAACCTGAAGAGATTTCTGCATCTAAAAACTGAGTTGATCATGGGCTCACTTAATTTCTCTAAATACAGACAGGAAAAATGAACAGAACTTACTAGAATTGGCATATTAATGAAGTACCCTGGGATTTCACACATTTCATCATATAAAATAATAATAGTTGGGTTTTCATTATACATATATATATAAAGTAATTCAAGCTTTGCAACTTTTTAGTTTTTAATTTTAATTTTTTTTTCCTAAGTGCAGTGATCCGGCAGATACTTGGACTAACACATCTGTTCTGATCTATATGCTACAGCTCTCTCTAAGGATCAGGCCTCTCCTGACACCATCTTTGCAGTATAGTCTTTATGCCTATAATATTACATAAAATGTAACAGCTTATCCAGCTGGCGTGGTAACAGCTCACATCCATACAGCTTCCCAAGAAAAGCTGGCTGTGTGCAACTTGCTTTATGAGAACAACCCTGGCCCAAGCTTAATCTCAGTAGCCTGTAGCTTAACAGTATGGGTATTTCAGTCCTGCAACCTAGGTACCAGAACCTGGTACTGTTTGATTTACTGGGACAGCTATATTCAGAGAATGAGTGGGAAGTGGAATAAGAAGTGCTTTGATGCATCAGTGTGGTCCACGAGCCCAGAATTGCCTCTCCAGCAGAAGATATTAAAGTACAGCCTTGACCACTTTCTATATCCCAAATCCCTCATATTCTCCAATATCCAACATTGTTTCATTAGCTTTTATTGCCATTTATTTATATTGCCATCCTAGACTGTGTTTAGACATCTTCCTTTTCAGAAGACTGCTTTATGTTGTTTTTACTAATTCTCTCATTTTTATGTTGTTCTATGTCTCAAGTATTCAAGAAGAATGCTGATATTTGTGTGCTAGGTTTGGTCCACTCTCCCCTAAGACAATTTTCAATCAAATTCCTTAGTGACCACTATTAAGGAGCAGCTCTCCATTTATTCTTCTTGAATCAGGTCCTGTGTTCCAAGATACAGAACTGCACCTTTTCTTGTGGGGTCTGAATCAAGATTTTCCAGGAAGCAGTGATTTATTGCATTCATCTATTCCTGATGAGGCTCTGATCCAGACAATATGCAGGTAGTTTAAATCACTGACTATCAGCACCTGTGCTAAAGCTGCAGCTACTGTAATGTTATTTATCATATCTTGATCTCTATCAAGCTACAGTACAAGCAGAGCACTACATTTTTACTGTTGGAGTATGGGATTTCCATCTGCCAGTAATTTCCTCTATTCCCACAGTATTTCATGCTGCAACACCTTATACTATCTTTTGTGTACTGTGTCTGTACATCTCAGTCTGTCATGCCTGGAAAGTTAGCACCAGCATCTCCTACAGAGCTACACAAAGTCCCTTGTGAGATATTTAAATCAGCATTGTCATTTGATTCCAAGCACTCATTTCCTCATCTTATTCTTAGGATTCCAGATTGGTGTAGAAGCACTTAAAAGTTTTGCCCTTGCACTGTCACTCAATACCACATGTGCCAGTCAACTGGCACTGTAGGAGGTGTCATTTGCCTTCCATATTTATTACAATAGTGCTGTTTATTTCCCTCCTGATCCTTTCAGAGACACATGGAACACTAATCTTGTCCCCCCTCCTCTCTATTTTACTGAAATAAAAACAGACAAATAAACAAACTTCACCTTGAACTGTGCATTTCTACATAGACTTTTCTATGCTGAATTGAAAGAATTTGTACTGGGGAAATTCATTAGAACAAAAGTCTTAAAGCATCCTGATTAAACCAATTTATAAATCAAACCAACATACTCTTCAGAGATATTTAGAAATAAATTTTCATGTTTTAGTTTGTGAAAAGATGTCCTTTTATTTTAGAAATTACACGTGAAGAGTAAAGCTTTTTCCTGATTCTTTCAAAGAAAGTACAAACTATTTTAACTTGGGCATTTTAAAATCCTTCATAAAAAAACTTTCGCATAAAGCATTTTAATTCAATGTTACTTTTATGTTTTGAATTAATTTTGTTTTTTTAAAAAACAAAAGAAAAAGAAAACCCATTTTGTTTGGCCTCAGTTGAATTTGAATAACATTTGAATAACAGCAAGACTGACAGAGGCCTGAATTCTGTCACTCCTGTTGAATGAGGTTTTCTGTTGAGGTTTTCTATGAGTAATAACTCATATTGAAATCAGTGGGTCTACACCCCCCCAAAAAAATACTCTTCAAATTGCTTTTTTTTTTTTTTTATTTAATCTTGCTCCAGACAGGAAAGTCTGAAAAATATGAGCTGAAAAGTGACACTTTCAATCACAGCTTCACAATTCAGTGAAAGACAATAGAGTTCATCTACCAGAATCCTGCTTTTTTAAAAAACTCTTTCCTAAGCCCTCCAGCATATTAAGTACAGTGGTCTTGGAACCTGTTAAAATTTTGAGTACTGATCTCTACTAAGTGATGTGATCGGAGTTGAAACTGAATGAATGATTTCATGTTCAAAGACCTGAGAGAATTGACACAGATGAACATTAGTTCTTGCATTCACACAAATAGTTACAATTTCTTTGTTTTCACTCTTTTCCATACTGACAGACATTTAGCCCTTGGGGTCTACTATTATGTGCAAAGTGAGTGGTTTAGCTTTGTTTCCATTAGTATGAGAGACAAGGGAATGACACTGTGCAGAAAAGAAAGGCGATTCTGAGGTGGATGTTCAAAACAAATCCAATTTCAAAGGCCTGTGGTGCTGAAATGGAAAAGCCTGTGTGTGTGTTTGTGTATATGTGTGTGTGGTGATAAATGTGTGTTCCATTGCAATATGAGGTAAAAGCTATTTCAAGTGCTCCCTGAATGACAATGAAGTATTGGAAAGCAATGACATTCTAATCATTGCTGCAAATGTCAGTGCAAGAAGCCAGTGGGTTGTGGGTCTCCAGTGCACGAGTTAACAGCTTTACAGTAAAATCACCAGGGATCAATTAAAAGAAAACTGTTAGCAACCTGCATGCACTCTATTGCTGAAATGCCTGAGAAAAAAGGGGCTAATTATAGTCCTAACCTTTCCCAGTGGGCCATGAATGAACCTCCCAATGGTCCATGAATGAGCTTCCAAATATGGCATGGAATAAGAAGGTAAAAAAAAGCCATGGTGTGTTATTTTCACATGGTTAGGGTTTGTTATGCAAGGCACTCAATAACACAGCCAGTGACCAAGCAAACTGAGCTGAAATGAATGAATACACTGTAATGCTAAAAAAAAAAAAAAAAAAACAAACGAAAAACAAAGTGTGAGAGGAATTCAAGTTTGTTAAGAGACAGAAATCAACATCAACCTGAAAAGTATGAACAAGAATTAGATGTAAAAGCACAAATTGCACAGAAGTATTGTGCTAATAACTTTTGTGGAACTTTCTGCATTTTAATTTTACTCAGTATCATGCTTCATTTTAGCAACATTTTAAGACAATGTGAAAAAAGGAGTGAAGTGATTGAAGACTTCTCCAGGAAAGGAACAAGATTTTTTACCCAACAACTCTCTGAGATGGAAAGAAAACCCTAACTAATTTGCTTTCAGCCATTCACAACCTCAAAAATAATTTTGCAGTCAGGATAGATTACAGAAAAGGAGGGGCCTAGTGAGGACACATTCTTCATTTGGCCAAGCATGGCAATGTCTTGAAGCTGATTTTCATGCAGACAAAATCCAGAGGGACAAATGTGCCTGGATCTATCAGCCTTGCAAAACCAAGCACAAACAGATTCATGGAAAACAGACACGGTAATGAAATGCATAATGACAAAAAACCACTGTGTGCTATTACCATACACGGCCCAGTTCAATAGGCACCATACCTTCGGGTATGTCTCTCGCCTTGCCTTGGCCACCCCCGGGGTATCTCTCTTCCACCTGAGCACCAAGCAGAGCTAACAGGGACCAGAGGGACCTTTTCTAATTCTCTGGTCCAGGAAGATGTGGTTGAGAAGAGAAGCTTCCATATGCAGGTTTAAGCTCCAGTCTTTCTCTATTAACATCATGAGACAATGTGCAGTTCTGAGATGGAGGGGGGGGGGGGGGGGGGGGCGGAAAAGAAACTATATCCTCTTGGGATCTCAAAGACTTTTACCTCAGGTGCTGGCACATTGACATGTTTTGTGAAGCTGTGAGCTTATTCTTAAACAGTATCGACAGGAAACAGCAGATGGCCAAATTGCTTGCAAATGCTTTTATATTATGGTTTATATTCACCAAGACACTTCCACACTGACATGAGCAATGTCATTTTCTAGTAATGTTTGGAATTAGTCCCTTGGGTCACCAATTCCCAGGCATTACCAGATGATAACTCTAAAACTGTGATTACTTAAATATTTTCAAATCCTGAAGTACTCTTATAAGGATACAATTTGCAGCCATGGGAGCCTTGTTACAGTGTTGCTATCCATACAAATATCACTAGAGTCGTGTTTCAAGTCTCCATCAAATGCCCCCTGGTAAAAGAGTTGATAACTGGAAAGGAAGAATTTCTTTAGGCTGAAGCGTACTTTATAAGATCTTCATCAAACGTAGTTTCACATTACCCTTATTTTAAAAGAAAACAGTTATATTTAAACTAAAGCAGATGAATTTTAATTTCTTATAAATGTCTTATAACATTTTTGACCTTGAAAAACAGAATAACACACCTTTTGACACTACACAAGTATCAAAATATGCATAAGAGAATTAAATATTCAATTGCTGCTAACATTCAATTGTCTCCATCTCCTCCATAAAACTCCACTGCTGTTAATTCCACAGATTTTATAGATTCATGCTGAGTGTTTTATTTGCAAATCACAAACTATTTTCACTCATCTTCCTATGTAACTCTTAACTACACCTAAATATTATCCTATTCATACTTGTCTGAAAATATTTAACATAATGTGCAAGATAACATACAACTGAAAACTCACAAATATATATTTATTGGTAACATTTTGCCTTAAATTTTTACATTAGTAATAGCATTTTCCAGCATTAATTCTACTGTTTTGGTGCATTTAACAGTTTAGATTATTTTTTAGTAAGTAGTGTGACCATGTTTTAACCTATTAGAAAGAGAAAATATATTAGATGGAAGAATATTTACTTCTCTTCTATATATAATTTATTAAGACCATATAAAAAATTCAAGTCAACTACATTTTAGGAAGATTTTGTCTTTAGCATTGATCTTGATACTTATTCAGTAAATTTCTGGCAATCTGAATGGCTTCAGTGCTTTAGACTTGTATGTCTAGAGTAATACATTACAGAATCATGGCTCAAACCAGAATGTTTCAAATAAGCAGAAGAAAGAGAAGTGTGTAAGAACAAAAAGAATCATACATGAAGTAAGCTGCTTGAACCATTAATAGCATGAGTAGTGATATCAGAATATTTGATAGAGTACATAAGACACCTAAAATTCAAAATGTGAACATGGACAATATCCATAAACAAAAATTGAAGTCATCACAAACTCTTAAATTGCACATTCATTAAACAACAATAAAAAAAAATATAAGCTAAATTGAGTGGCATCACTGAAAAGAGATATGTAAAATACTCCTAACTTCCTGCTAATAAAATTCTAACATAATGCCAACGGATATATTAATAAATCAGCCGTGATATATTGAATAATATCTAGATAATAATGTGGAGTGGTCATTCATCATGTCTGTAGGAATGCTAGTGCTGATACATCTGAAAAGTTCTAGTTTCAAATGTTAATTACATTCTTCTGAGAGTTTATCAGAGTAATTCCAAAATTTTGTCGCAACACCTCATTTTACCAAAGCTGAAACATTATGTTGAACATATATTTTTAAAAAATCATAAGAGTTTTTTTGAGATTTCTGATACCAACTTTTTTTTTTTTTTTTTTTTTTTTTTTTTTTTTTTTTTTTTTTTTTTTTTTGTATGCATGTTGGTTAGCTTGAGTTTGATTTTGGTTTGGTTTGGTTTGGTTGGTTGTTTTGGGGGAGTTCTCCTTTACGAGACCTGTGATGTCTTGGCATTTCTTTCAAACTCCAGAAAACAGGAGCAATACGGAAGTGTCAGTCCCAGAGAGGTCTGGTTTCCATTTCCAAATTTATACTTGAAAGGTGGACTTGAGAAGGTTTTCTCAAAAGCCCTGTCTGAATTAAAACCATCTAGATATCACAAAATAATATTGTTTCTATAAGTGGCAGCTCTTCAAGCTGAAAGTTCAAAGTTTTCTTGTCTCGATGACCACCTAAAGGGCAGTGCTGTACTCTACAACTCCCTTCTTCCCCTCCAGCAAGCTGAAGCCCTTTACACTTTTTTTTATCCTGTCTTCTATGGTGGGTGTAAAAATAACATGCCCCACCTATGCTTTGTACCTTTCTGCACCAGTATCTAAACCACAGCACAACATAAACAAACCATAAGCTTTGAGGAAGGATTTAGCTAAATGTCATTAAACTTAGAAGAAATTTCACTGTAACTCCCTCCTGATATGGGATGTCCTTGACCGTATTTATCTGTTTCGGAAATGAGCAGTACAGAAAATAATTCATTAAAAAGTGATAAACTGCATTATCCTTCAGCAGTTGATAAATGCCATGACTCCCAGCTGATTGTAGCATATCTATAATGGAGTGTGGGGGTGTGGGCTGTGAATATCTTCGTTATTCATTCTGAAGTTTATAAAATGCCTACAGCCACAATACTGAGGCTTTATATACAAAAATTAAAGGCATAAATTTCATACACAGCCCACAGTGGGATGTGTTACCTAAAATGACTGCTGCTGCTGCAGCTAGAAATTCCTTGATAATCCAAGCAGGGATGTAATGTAGGCTGGAAAGGGACCAATTGACTAAAAAACAGAATCAAATATCTAAATTTCCTCTCCAAAGGATTATCCATTGTAGCATAGTTTTGATTCTGTACCAGGCTCAGGAACTAGCTGAGCTGAAGTTCTGGTTTAGAATGACAGAAGTAGATTAGGATGACTAAATGTTGCTCAAGGTTCTTTGCATCAGAGGTTTATACTAATCATATTCCACAACTGATTAATTGCTGCATCCCTTGAAGCACTACCTTATTTTCTCAAGTTTCTACCAATAGACCAGACACACATGGAGGTCTTAGGCACTGGTGAGGCAGGAAGGAAAATGGGACAGCCGAGAGTACAAAATGTTACAAGCAACAAGAACATCCATAAAAAGGGAACCTTGTTAAATGTGTGGGAGAAGTGGAGCAGGACACAATGAGTGACAAACAAAATGCAGAAGAGACACAAATGGGATATGGGTGGCATGAACATCCTGACTGCCGAGTAGTCAAACTTGGGAGAGGCAGTGTCAAAAATAAATGTAATGGAAGAAGAGGATGGTAATGGAGAGACACTAAAATGAATCTATAAGATATCCTGTGGATATAATGACTGGAGTGGGGGAAGTCAATATCAAAAGAGGAATTTCCTCCTAGCTTTGACAGTAAAGGAAGTGTGACCTCTAGAAAATGTCAGAATCTATATATATAAAAGACCTAACATTCCATAGATGTCTCATAAATAGTATTCAGGGAATTTAATCTGTGCAGTTTTATTTTAAATCCTTATCCTGATATTTTTGACGACTCTACAGGTAACTTCAGCTAACTAATTACCTAATATGAGAAACTGAATATGCTTATGGGCAATGGACAAGTACAGAGACTCCAAGGAAATCTGGTACAGTGCTTAAAACAATTTAATCATCCTTAGATAACACCTGAAAGTATTCATTCATTCATTCATTCATTCATTCATTCATTCATTCATTCACTCCTGCACATTATTTATTTAGCAGATTTACCTTACCAGAAGCCTGTATGAGATCTACTCAAAGCCTCTTGGACCCAAGCTAAGCTATCTCGTCTCAGTGATAAAAAGTAAAAGGAGACTAGAGTGGCAAACTTAGGCATGAGCTCCTGGCAAAAATTCATTCTTTAACAGGAGTAATATATCTGCTGTATTCCTACCTGCCTGTCATCTGATTTAAAGTGAGCAATTGGTGGTACCCCTCCAAAATAGGAAGTAACATTTAAAGCTAAAGAATTCACATGCTTCTTTAAATAAAAAAAATTACTTAACTACTATTCAAAATAATATGTATTACAAAATGCATTGTCTGTGAACCAAGGAATCAGTCAAACCATATTTCCAACTGATTTGTGCCATACATTTTGCATGTCATCTATTCCTTATTGCAATACCACATCTTATGTTAACACCCTTAGTCCATTACTTCCAGATGCTTCTCATATCAACAGACAATATCTTTTTTTATGTTTCCTGTGCCCCTCAGAACTCCTTTCCCTGTTTCCTCCCATGTGTACTACCTAAGTTTTTTCTTCTATCTGGACAAAAGAGAATATCCACTACAGCTAATCAGGTGCTATGTGTATCCCAAATGATCAGCTAATGTATACATGCTTACTGACAAGGGATTTGCTGAGTTATAATAGATAATGACTGAGTTCACCCTGTCGTTCCCACAGGGAGGTGCAATAAAAGAACATAACATTTTTTCAGGTACCTAACACATGTTTTAGTGTCATAAAAAGACGTCTAAATTTAGATATTCATTTTTCGGTATCTAAGGAAATATTATTTCTTTCAGCTTCAGTTGTATTCAACGGAGAGGTTGTCTAACTAGTCAGCTGAGCCTAGAGAATGATCCAGCTGAGAAATTTGCATCAGGACACCAGTCCTCTCCCTGGACTTTGTTAAACGAAGTGCCTCAAGTCATAATTCTGTGGTCAGGAGTCCACCACTATCTGAGAAGCGCTTGGTCACTGCGTGAGTTACGCAAACTGGACACAGGACCTAGGAGAGATGATTCTTTAGTGGCAGGAGGAAACCAGTGGGTGTCTATAAGTTAATACCAAAAGGCACTGAACAGTTATGCAGGCAATTGAATTGAGACTAGGTCTCCACCAACTGTACCAGGAGTTTAGACATCTACTCTCTATAGCTACCAGCTATCCTAACACACTTCTGTTTATATAGTTAACCTCTAACTGAATGTCTCCTTTAGCACTCCTGAAAACTTGCCAGGTTTGGCTGGATTGATGAAAGAGTCCCTGTAGAGAATATCTGATGACATAAAACCACGCTAAAGCTTTGGTTTCCGAGGTCTGAAAAAAAATCTGCATAGAAAACACTCAAAATAAGAAAATGTCAGAATCTGAGTTGCCTTAATCTGTCTCCCTCATGTGAATTCATGATGGTATATTTTTTAATTACATAGTCCGATTTTTTTTCCCAGAGGATCTCTACTTCATTCAGTGTGCAGATGAAACAGTGCTCATTTAATGAGCAGCACTTCAGTATTTTGTTTTCTCCTTATTCTTCACTGTGCAGCTCTAGGCCTTATTTATTGCACACAATTATAACACTGCTCAGAAGACAGAGTTATTAATTTCCTCATGGGCTTTTCTGTGTAACTCATCTCTATAACGCATTCATTTTCACAGCACCCTTTTGAAATACTTCCTCTATTCACAGCTGAGATGATGCTCTTGGAGAGATTAAAGTCCACACTATCCATAGATATGAAGTGGCCAATTTAAGTCACTAGGCAAATTATTTTTTTCAAGGACTTAACATTGCTTCACATTTATAAGCTTTGTACACACCCCTGATGGTATCATCCTTTCACAGAGTGCTCATCATTCCTGCAAATCAGATGCCAGAAATTAGGTAAGTACTTGCAAATAAAATAAAATCAGTAAACCATCTTATAAAAAAAATTTGGCTTGTGTGCCTCGATTAGCAATATAGGCTTCTTGACAAATCTACTTCAATTTTCCATTGATCTTCTTCACCTGTTTATTCTCTGTCCCACTTTCCTCATCAAATTAATCTTAGTTTTCCTCCTGACTTTCCATTCAAATTCAGCCTCTTAAAGGAAACACATAGGACCAGAAGTCACTAAAGACTTCTCAAAGCCTTGGTAAAATTTGATTTTGTCTTCAATGCCTAAAAAAGGCTGTCTGTGGAAGAATTTGGACACAGTTAGGAAAATTCAGAGATACAGGGTTTCTAGTACTGTCTCTGGCATGCTGAAGGGGTGTGTGTGGGTGTGTGTGGGTGTGTGGGTATGGACATGAAGTACCATTTGTTTTTCTCTCACGCCAGTAGGGTGCCATAGGAACTTGGCAAAGGAAGGATGATGACAATGACTGTTTGGCTATCTCCAGCTGTCTAATTCCCTGCACAAATGTGTATTTTGTCTATGCATGTAGATGGTCTTGAGTAGCCCAATCCAGTCTCTTGTTTCTTCAGCTCTCTCACTTCTTTTTGTCTTTTCCACCCTCCTCACTTACAGAAGAATGGCTTTATTGCTGTCACCAAGGCAACCAAACACAAGACCGGACTGTTCAGCACCATCTACATCTATCATGTGCCTCCCATGGCATTCCCACTGAGCGATATTTAAACGATGCTAAGAAATCAAGAACCATTTGGTGTCATTCCCATGAAGCTGGTGTAAGAGGATATTGATTTTGCAATTTGATACTGATAACCCTCAGTGCCTTCCATCCCTACCAGCCATGGATATCTGCCCCGCATCTCAAACAGCTGCCTCTTGTTTCCTTCACAAAGGACTGTCTGTTTCTTTTGGCACCATATTTTCTCTAGCTTTGGCAAGATCCATTAAATATGGAGCTTAATATTATGAACATCATATCAAATGGCAGCTCACTTAGGCCTCTTCCAAAAAACAGAGATATCTTCAAAAAAACACAAATCCTGAGAGTCTTCTATACAGTATCTCTAGGGACACTTACAAATAGTGGAGCAGTGGACAAATTTTCTTCAAGAAAAAGAAAAATATAAAGAGACAATTCTGACAGGAGTCCAAACATAGCACTTTAGCATTGTAATCTTTGCTGCAATGTAGAAAATATTGCAAATGCAGAATAGAAAGAAGATTATATTAGAAGTGAGAGTGATTAACAGTTTCCATGACTCTGTGCTAGCTAAAGCCTAGTAGATAAAGTCCCAGAAATAAAAACCCTCAAACTGAGAGGATGTTGAAAGGAAACTATAAGCAGCAGCTTCCCACAGTGAATATAAATAATGAATGTTGACTAATGAATATACTAAAAAAATAATGAGTAAAGGTAAAAGAAGACATCAGTTATATCAAAGATGATGAGAAACATTTAATTTAGTTGTTTAGAAGCTTATGCAATCAGTACAAACGGTTCCAGACTGAGAATTAAACAAAAGCTCTGGAAGAACAAATATCTATTGACACAGGAGTTACTGAGTTCATTTCATCCCAGTGGTGTTCATTTCATTCTGCTGGTGTTGATCTGTGTTAATACCTTGTGAGAACAGATTCCTTGTTAGTTTTTGCTGGAAAATGAGAAAAGCCTGATTAAGTAAATAGCTGAAAGATAATGTCTATGATCTCAAAAAAAAATCGGGAGAGGTAGGGAAAAGGATAGTAAAGGAAGGGAAGGGAAGGGAAGGGAAGGGAAGGGAAGGGAAGGGAAGGGAAGGGAAGGGAAGGGAAGGGAAGGGAAGGGAAGGGAAGGGAAGGGAAGGGAAGGGAAGGGAAGGGAAGGGAAGGGAAGGGAAGGGAAGGGAAGGGAAGGGAAGGGAAGGGAAGGGAAGGGAAGGGAAGGGAAGGGAAGGGAAGGGAAGGGAAGATAAAAAGGAGAAAATAAAGAGGAAAAAAAGAGAAAAAGGAAAAAACTAAACACAAAGTGAAGGAGAAACAGAAAAAGAAAGGGAAAGAAGGAAAGAAAATTCAACAATCAAATTGTATTTTGCAAAGAAAAACACTGTGACAATAAAAGCAACAAAGAGAGGCCAGTCCAGTAATCTTTTAAACCAGCAGAGAAAATTCCTTAGTTTGTCACAGACTTTGAATCTGGACTGAGGAGAGCAGCCAAAAGAGCTACAACACACCAGAATTAAAGGTCCTGTGGAAGGGAACTAAACGGCAACTGAATTGCATTTGGTGGAATATGACTTCTAAAGCATTTCTCAGTTGGGTGTCCACTATTTATTTAATGGATTGAGATTCCATAAATCAAATATTTGCAGTCAAGGAATCAAATCCTCTGGGCCTTGTGACCAAACAATCTCCAAATCTGAACCATGATAGGGCTGTTTTCTCACTCAGCTGTGCAAAGACTTCCCATTCTGATTACACCAGCTCAGCCTTTTGTGGGATGCAGGGAATATTTTCTTGTTCGTCTGCACCAACTTTTCAAAATGGTCAATGAATTTCCCCTTACAACTGAATAAAGGAAGTTTGAAAGCTTCAACAAATTGCCTTATACAAGTTGAAAAATATTGACACTGAAACTGAATCGCTTGGTCAGTGACCAAACATCCTCACTGTTGATAACAGCAAAGACATGGTTATCTTCTCTATGCTTTATTTTGCTGCTCTTTTAAAGCATTTTGACCTTGAGTGATCCTCCCCTGCAACTGGAAAAAGGTACTCCAGTTCAATCATTAATCTCGTAATGCAAATTGTTGAGCAGCCCTGAAATTATTTGATAATTTGCATAATGTTTTTAATGCGCTGGTGAAAGAAGGTAACTTAAGAGGGTATAACTGATAATACCACCACTCTGCCCAACTGCCATAAAATGCATCAACTTATCAAGCAAGTCAGGGTGCAGTTGGCCCTTCTGCTTGTTATGGAATGTAATTATGGTGCCATTGATTGCACACACTGCAGCATAAAACTTTTAAGGAGAGACAGATCAGTCAGGCTAAATGGCAAGCTTGTCTGCCACTTGTACCTTTAAAGTTGGAAAGTGTCAAAAATAGAGTGGACAAAAAGACAAATCAAAGAATTTTGTTTCACCATAAGTAGTATGTTCTGCTGGGAAACAGAGGAACACAGAATGGATGTAATAATGTACAATAATAAATACCTCATACTTCATATGACTTCTGTTGTGCCTGAAGGTATTCAGCACCTCCAGGGTTCTCACGCTCTACAATGTGTCTAGACATATCATCTCCTATATCTGGTTAAAATATTGGTCATTTATCACTGAACTTCATGCTCTCTAGAGATGGAAAACACTAATTAGCCAAGTATGACCTGACCCAGAGCCTCAGCAACAAAGGTGAAGATGTCCTGAGCTCTGGCATGGATTCTTGGCCTTGCAAGCTTCATTTTCTTATGCCTCCTCATGATCGCATTTTCATGATTTAAGGAAAATAGCATTTAATCGGCTATCTCTCCAGGGTATTTTAAATGCTTAACCAATCAACTATGAAGCATGATATTTTCCAGAGCTCTTGGAAACGTGCTCATTATTCTACTGATGAAGAACCTCTGTCCTCATAATACTGTGTATCTTTAGCCTTTTCACAACCAATTTTAAGGGGAGAAAGACATGGGACTGTTGCAAATTCAGTCGTCCCACCTGATCTTGTCTCGAAGTTAAGTACTCAAGGGCCAGTTTAGCACTCGCATGAGAAACCACTCAGGAATCCCACAGGCACGAGTCAATGAGCCATGTTAAATTACAGAAACTGAATTAGTTCAAAGACTCTATTAGGTTCTGCCTTCATGACTGAGTGTGTGAAAAACAGGAGGAGGAGGTTGGTTGCATAGCTAACTATAATGTCTGCCTTTGAAAAACTGCTGATATTAAAATCCTTTTCTACCCCATTCTTTTTCCCTTTTCTATTCTTTCCTTTCCACCACTTTTAGCTGATTTTCTGGCCTGTGAGGACCTACCCGTGCTCTGAGAAGGGGCAGGAGGGAATCAGCAGCAATTTCTGTTCCTGCCACAGGTCAGGGAGGAGAGTAGAAAGGAGCTCCTACTGTCCTGCTCCTCAGTCCAGTGAAACGTTCCCAAGCCTGTAATATTATCAAGCAAGCTGGAAATTTTAAAAAGTCAGGCAGGTTAGGATAAGGAGCCCCTGGGAACAAAAAGAAGATAAGTGGTGGCTTCCTGTCTACATTTTCTTGCTTCATAGCAGCTAACAAAGTAAGCATTAGTTTTCTTTAGGGGCATTGCTTCAAATCTCACTTTAATATCATGTTTAAATGTTCCAGTAAAATTCTTAATCTTTCAACAGTTCCTTCTCATGATACCATATTACTGATGGATTTTGGCAGTGACAAATGACAAAGCATGCCTGTATCTGAAACCATTCTCATTTTTATTCTTTCCAGTTCCTTATCTGTCCCATGTGAATAAAAAATTAAAATTAAAAGATAATATTTCTGAGAATAATATTTAAGTAACATAAACTGTAGCAGTGTTTTCATGACATTAAATTCAGTACAAAGTACTTTCTGATTCCCCCTGGATAGAAAGATATCTGGTTTAGACATAGCTGAAAGTGTTTTTGATTAAAACCATTTCTTTTTCTGAAGAAAAAAAAAATTAAGACAAAAATTGTTGCCTAGAAAATACAAAAACAGCTGATGAAGTTGTCATTAATTTTTTTTTGTTTGGTTTAGTTTTTTAAAACAAATGTAAAAATTGCAGTATTTTTACATTAAAGAAATGTGATAATGATTTAATGAAACTCTTAAGCACGTTTCAGTCAAACTCTTCAGTAGAACATAGGAACATTCTTAATGGTTTTCTTGATTTACAAAGTTGAGGCCTGTTTTTGCTTTTGAAATACCCACGCAAGAGGTAAAGTAGCAAGAAATTACTCTTTTTAGAGGTTGGGCATAGAAACATGTATCAAAAGACTTTCCTTCTTTCTTGTGCATTTAATTACATACAAAATACTAATAGGAATATTTATACAGCAGAAATTGTACATTTCTTGCTCTTTTTTCAAGAATAAAGCATTTCCTCATTCCATTTCATGCAAATATTTTCTCAAATTCCTTTTCTGAGTATCTTCTACCCGACTCACTGTTGTTCTTAACAAATTGTTTTCATGCTCTTCTGTCTGGTCTTTCTGCAATGTTGATGCCCTGTTAATGCATACACGGTGACACCTATGCCTGTATTTGTGAACCAAAACCAGGCATAAGTTGGACACCGGGCATGTCAAATTGCTTAGGAAAGATTAACCAAAATATTAAACAAAGGAGAACTGAATGCTGCTGTTGACACACCTGAAGGATGGGATGCCATCCAGAGGGACCTGGAAAAGTTCAAGGCGTGGGCCCGTGGGAATACCACAAAGTTTATCAAGACCAAATGAAAGGTGCTGCAACTGGGTCTGGGCTATCCCCGGGGTCAGAACAGGCTGGGGGATAAACAGATTGAGACCACTCTTGCTGAGAAGGAGTGGAGAAGAAAAATAAAAAGCTTCCGTGACCTATCTGCAGCCTTCCAGTACCTGATGGGACCCTACAAGAAAGATGAAGAGAGACTTTTTACAGGGGCATGTAATGACAGGTGAAGGAAGGATGCCTTTAAACTGAGAGAGAAAGTAGCTTTAGATTAGATATAGGAAGAAGTTCTTTACCATGTGGGTGATCAGGCACTGGAACAAGCTGCTCAGAGAAGTGCATGCCCCATCCCTTGAAATGTGCAAGGCCAGGTCAGATGGGCCTCTGAGCAGCAGAGTCTAATGAAGGTGTCCTTGGAAAGGAGGTTAGAACTGGTCTTTGAGGTCCCTTCTAACCCAAACCACTCTATGATTCTGTGATGATTCTATGAAATGTTTTTGAAGCATGTGTGCAGTAATCAATAAAGAAACAAGAGTAAGAATGAAGTTTCCAAGGACGAAATTCAAATAAAATCTGGAAGTACATGATGAGCTTTGGACAGGACCTCATGGGCAAGGGCTGGGAATTGCATAAGGAGTTTAGGATTAATACATGTGCATGATAAATGTTTTTTAAGGCAAGGTGTATTGGTACTGTAGAAGCCTGGAAAAAAATGAACAGAGCTCTAGGATCATAGTAGTTGCAGTAATTAAGAGAAGACTGTTGGGACAAAGGCCTTTGCTAGCAAAAATGAAGAGAGAGCAAAATAGTCCAAGGTCATTATGTGAGGAAAAAGTACACAACACTGGCTACTAGCATTAGAGAACATGGTAAAAAAAAAAAAAAAAAAAAAAAGGTAGTGATATGGAGAAGAATTGAAAGTGCACAAGAGAGCTGTGAAATACAAGTGTTCATACAGGGAGCTGGATGTGGAGTGGGAGAGCCAGAAAGACATTGTCGATAGTTGAATCAGTGTGATTTTGTTAGGTATGAAACAGGGAGTTTTAATGAAATGCAGTGAAATATAGGAAAAGAGAAGATATAATTACTAGTACCAGTTGCACTGTAACAAAAGACCTCACACACCAGGGTGTCAAAGCTGAAGTGAAACATATTCTAGACTGGACATCACTGTCAATGAGAGCAGCCCGTGAAAAGGATGAGGGTGAATAAGACATTTAAGTTGGTTGAGGAACATTAGTGGTGATTTTGTCAAGGACAGATCAGGGATGCAGAAGACATGTTAACAATAAGAAGTGAGGAAAAGACAAAGAAAGAAACTACTGAATATAGTATATAGCTTGTATTCTTTAGGAAAGGTCATTTTAGAAATAATTTTAGAACTAATTTACCTTTTTTTAAAAAAAATTATTTTCTAGATTCAAGAATCCTCACATTTTCTTTGATAAGGGTAGTTTAAGTGGAAAAGTACCTTTCAACAATGTGTGAGAGAATAGAAGGTTTTTATATGTTTTATATATTCCATAGCAATCTTCTATTTTATTCTGAACAACAAAACCCATATAGCCAAGACACCATCAAGAAAGCATGTTTTATTTCAAATATTTCCAAAAGAAGGTAGCTTAAGGGTCATGGAAATGCATTATGCAAAGGGATATGTAAATGAAAAAGAAAACAAAACATCCTCCTATCAACAGTGAACTATATTAAACTGTGGAAAATTCTTCTAAAGGAAGTGCAGAAGCCCTGTCCCTCAAGGTTTTAAAATTAGGTGGAATAAAACAGTAGAAAACTATGTAGAGTGTGATATAAACTTGCAGTGCCAGTAGGATAATCTAATTGATCTCTTCCAGCTATAATTTTTATAATTCAAAATCCATGGCTTCTGCATTTTGCTGCCTCAGCTCACTGTGGGTAATACAGTGATAGTGGGTTTGAAAGAGTGGTCAGCACAAAAAGAAAAAAAGAGTTAATGAAAGGAAAAAAAAAAAAGTGCTTCCCACTAGAGAGGTAACTGGCAGCACTAACAAATATCTCAGCAAGTCTGATTTCCCATGAGACAACCTCTGATAGCTAGACCCAGGCAGCCAAACCTGAATGGAAGGTAATAATAATTAGATTCTGATGAGTGAAGAACTCACAGGAGGACCAGCTTTACAGGATTTAATGAAAGGAGAAGGAAATATCCGTATTTTCAGAAATATCTAGAAGGTAATTTTATTATGGAACAGTCTTTTAAGTGGTTAGATGTTTCTTGCTAACCTAAGGATGTGTATTTATGTAAGGAAAGATAGATGCAGAGGAAATGGTTGGCACCTTAACAAAAATGATCACAGCTGGGGGTGTGACTATGAGTGCATTTCCAGTACAGTAAGATTCAGGGTGACCCACAGCTGTTATTCAAAGTCAGTATCAGACCATTTAATTTTCTGCTTCACTTCCTTTCCTCTTCCTCTCTCCACCTGAGTGTTATGACCATTCAGCATCTCCTCTTATGCTATTCTTCCTCCTCATTTGCTTTTGCTCTCGATGGTGTTTTAGGAGAATAAAGTCCCTCAGTGCAATATCCATCTTCTTGAACTAATCTGAACTTAGAGCTAGTGCTAATAGCTCAATAAGCATTTTCTGACCTGTCTCCATGAACAACTTGAACCACAAATGTGAATGTATTCACTGCTCAAAGTCACTGAACACTGAACAGGATTAATATTTGTGCTGCCGCTGTAGTGTCTCTTTCTTTTGGAACTAAGTCACCAAATGAACATTTAGAGAAACACCCAACATACATTTCAAGGGAGGAAAAATATCAAGTTACTATTAAGCTATCTTCCAGAAATTTTTGCATTTTTTTTTCCGAAAAGATGGTCATCCACTGGAATGAAATGGTTCACTTATATAGGAACACTTATTTTCAGTCCATATAATTTCTTTATTTACTTCTTTGTATCACCAAGCTTGTATTTAACAATCACAAAAAGAAATTGTATTTTATCCGTGCCTGCAAGCTACCTCTCTCTCATATTTTAGTTCGTGAGTGTCAGTTTGTCTCCAGGCTCTGCCTGTGTATCCACAGGTATAGGTGCCACACTAATCAGTATTATTCCAGCAAGACACTGCTATGCTGCTGTACACATTACTGTTGCTGCTGGGAGCAACAGCTGATACTTCCATTGATCCAGGAAGGGTTGTTTGTCCCTCTGGGAAGCAGAGATTATAGATTTGAACAGTGAAGGTAATTTGTTGAAGATTTTTGAAGGTAATTTTAAGAAGATTATGAAATTGCTACTGCAATATGCTGAATATATTTTAAATGAAATATTGCTTTCACCAGCTGAATATTCTTTAGTTTATCACGTAAAACAATTTGTATAGTTTCTTAGTACTGTACTGCATGAGACCAGAACTAGGAAGGTTGATAAATTAGTTGCATGCATGATAGTTGCAATAATAGATTTGCAATTCTGGAAAATAAGGTTCCACACTAATGCTTAACGTGGCATTTCTGGTTTTTGAGGATGGAACATTTCTCATGTAACAGAAACCATGTATTAGAACACGCCAACACCTTGACTCCAAACATTAAAGCAAACTTTTATCACAAGTTCACACAAACAGGTAGAATTAAGTGTTGTGGCATCTGAGTCACAGTTGCTTTATAACCTCCTGTACTGCTGACCATATTCCTGCCTACTTATGCTCTTCCCTTCTTTCACAATTTCTGCTATTCAAGTACAGAGAATCCAGTCTCTTGATAGATGAACTAGCTACCAACTCTTAATGTTATATTCCCACTGGAGAGGGTACTAAATCAACTAGCACTTCCCACTATCCTTGAAAACTTAATTGGGCTGGTACTTTGTGTTTTTGTGGGCTGGTTCTGAAATATTTTTCCAGATCTCCCAGAACAACCCTTCTGCTATGTTTCAAATCTAGTTTATCCTTCTTCCCTGTATGAGCTTTGCTGCCCATCTTATCCTCTGTATGATTTGATGCAGACTTCCAGCTCTTTTTGTAACTCAACCCTTGTGCTGATCAGTCCACAAATAAGACAGGTGGCTTTGTTTCTTTGTTTTGAAGTTGAACACTATTCAAAAGCTTCTGTGATGTAGAGAATGGGCCATTAGGTCTTAAAAATCTGATTTCACTTGTGAGTTATTTTATTTACACACAAATAGTGAGGTAACAAAATGTCAGACATCATTCACACCTGTAGAATAAAATACTTTTTATAGCCTTATACAACCACATACTAAAATCCGTATAATTTATGATGCATTTACAACGCTGTAAAGGCCATATTTGTTCTTCATATGTCATAATTCTCATTTCTTGGCTCCCAGGACTGTGAAGGGATTTATTGTGTCATCTCAAGTGTACTTTCCTAGGAAGAATGAACAGTTTAGGCCACTAGATTTACCATTTACATCTGTCCTGTGTGGAGCTGCTATACAAACTGTAATATCACACTGGGATTGATAGGATATTACAACAAGCTGCTATTTCTATATGGTAAAAGCATTGTCACTCTCTTTACTATAAATTTAAAAACATAAAACTTGATTTAGATCTTGGAGTGGCTAGGTGTAGGTCAACAGAAACACAGAAATGAAGCACAGGAAAGCTTCATGTAGAAAGGTTAATTGGGCTCTTTACCATGGTAGGAGAGAACATATGTTGATCCATATTGTCTTCAAATGGTTGGATGTTCAAGTTTTCCCATTGGGATTTAAGAACTTTCTCTCATGCAATCTTTACACTCATGTTGAATACTAACTTTTAAATGGAAGAGTCCTATTTCAAGGTTCTTAATAAGATTACTGATTTAAAAAATCCCAAGAACTTTGGAAATATCCCTCATCAGAATTAGTTGTGTCATTTTACAAGTGCCTGAAGCAGGACACAGAGGCTTGAAATAAGAAAACTCTTTTAAACTGTTTTAGAGTGCTAATAATTTTTACCCATTATTCATAAGACAGGATTGGATTCACAGCATAACAATGTAGGTATCTTAAAATTTTAGGATGGGATTCAGCTGCAAACGGATGAATGATTAAATGTCCTAGAAAATCTTCCCTGATCTCCAGTCGTGCAAGTCTCACATATCCTAGGGCAGTTCTGGTGTCAGTACTTTTATGTCTTCTAGTAGCTGAATACTACCTCTAAGTCTGTAGCCTAGGAAAGTCCTCTAGGTTCTCTCTGTCATCAGATGATGAAAGAAAAAATGTCCAAGGAGTTACTTACTTTAAGAAACTTTAAAGTTTATAACATTTATTGTCCTCTGAAGATACTTACTTGTTCATGAGCCAGAGGGAGTGTAAACAAGAAATTAAATTAGATATGAAACAAAAGGTAGCTAGGATAAGACCCAGCCTAAGACGGGTCATATTCATTTCTTCACGACTATACACTGGAGAGAAAGACCCAGGAGTCCTTCTTACTTGCTAAGAGGATCCTTTACAGTCCTGTTACATTCTCTGTATAGAGCAGACTGCCATAAGACTGTATTTTTTTAGAAGAGGAACCCTCCTAAAACACATAAGAATAATTTAAAAATTTAGCCTAATGTTCAGTCTTCTCCATGTACACACATGAATGAGTCTATTGTCCTCTCAAAAGAGTGATTAAAAGATTTTCTCAGAAATCTTATCAAATTCTAAGGGCATTTTTTCTCTGTGGTTTAGGTATTTCCTAAAAAGTTACTTATACAATTATGATGTCACTTTGAACCCCTGTCAGTATAAGAATTATAACTACTTACAAAGCTTAACTATACACAGTTTCTTTCAATCAGTGTAATATTTCAGTAGTCTTTATCTCAAATAGCTGCAATGTCAAAACCAGACAATATTAGGTGTGAGAGATTTGGGTCTCGGATATTTGGTCCCCATTTATAAGAGACAACTGGAAAGAAAGCACAAATCAAATGGCAGCTAACTTAACTCTTGACATGTCTGCAGAGTGTTACATGATGGGACCAGAGCATTAAGACTACTGGAATTTTCGCTTTAATGATGCATAAAATGTTTTGGTTTTGCCTCTATAAGGCAGCTGGGAGAAGAGTTTACAGGTGGTGATGAGCTTATAAATTCATAATATACTAGAAATGTCATAATTAATTCAATATTTTTTGCTAATTAAGTGCTTTCTGAAGAAAGTCCTAAATTAAATGGGCCCCAAAAGTGCAGTAGAGTTAGTAATGTCGTTTATACCAGTAAGGAGGAATATAAATCTTGTAACAGTTTACAGATGTTTTTATTTAATATCTCTGATCCAAAAGATCTGACACGATGAGGCCACCCCAGTGTTCTTCGATGGCAAAGCCCCTAGGGCTTCTACACTTTGCAACAAGTAGGAAATCCTTATTAATCCCTTTAGCATTTGTTGTAATGGCATTAATCATGATGAACTGTTCCAGTATTAATTCAGATGTCATATATAATTCCACAAGAATCCCACTGAAATTTGAACAGAGAAAACCTCATCTAATTGGAGTAGGAAACATAAAATAACTCAATGTTCCAATTTTATTGAAAATAACTAGCAACTCATTTCTGAAGCCTAGGCAAGTTAAGTGAATCTCTTAGCCCTTGGAATAGCACTGATTGTATTCAGCTTATTTGTGGAAGTCACATTTATGTGGGCTATATTTTGCCTTTCAATTCAGCATCTGGCAATGGATTATGTGAAATAAAGTGTCTGAGTATTTAAACATTAATTCAGACTTGTTATTTTTTATACCAGATTTTATGTCATTAGGCATTATGTTTACTGCATGTGCAATTTGCCTACTGTGTACTCAAAAACAATTCCACAAACCTTGTTTACACTATTGAATCTCTGCATGGGGGTACTTCAACTCTGCTTTTGAGGAGAACTCTGCAGAACCTTAGGGATAGCTCCCATCTTATTTTGTGGATGGTTTTTTTTGTTGTTTGTTTTTTCTTTTTTTAATTGCAAAACATGGTCATGCAACCTTTCCATGTATTACTTATACAGAAAGACTATATACCCCTAGGTATATAACTCACAGCAAAGAATTCAAAAGTTCAGTTTTGAAACATACATCCTCACTTCAGCACACCTCCTAACTGTAAGATACTCAGTCTATACCTTAACTGAGCTATGAGTGGCTAGAGGTTGAAGAAATAGGTAATCATCCCTTTGTTTCTGTTTAGTAACAAGCTGACAACTTTGCCAAGGAAAGAGAACCATGGCAACCAACCAAGAGTAATGAGTCTTGTTCCAGAGAACAGGAATTTTTCAGTGAGAAAGAAACAAGGGAAGATTTGTTCTCACTTAACACACTGGGCACAATATAGCTTTCATAGCTTGATCATGAACTGCTGGCCTCAAATCAAAACATTGTCATTTGCTTCAGTAGATGCAGATCAGATCACTAATTGGGTATAGAGACTGGAGTAGACCAGAACTTTTTCTTGCAAGAGAAAATTACTAAAATGTATTTGTTTTGTAACATAAGAGCATGTATTCTGCTATTTGAAAATAGCACTTAATGGGTTCTGAACATTTTAGTAGGACGTTTAACGTAATAAATTTGCTTTTTATTCATATAACAAGAAAAGAATGTTAGGCTAATGATTAGGTTCAGTGGGTTTTCCACTCTACTGTCAACTTTGCTTGTAATCTTGGGTGAACAATTTATGACTACATGCTTTGAGATATTTAATGCATTAGAGTGCAGAGCATAAGGGTTTTTCACTGGGGATTTTACTGTTGCAGACAAGAGAGTGCCCCACACACAACCATTGTGGAATAGCTCTTTGGAAACTAACTAAATGAGGTTGCAGAGGAAAAAAAACAAAAAAAAACAAACAAAAAAACAAACAAACAAACAAAAAAACCAAACAAAAAACCACAAAAAACAGGAAAATATTAACGAAAAAGAGATGGCAATTATATCTATAAGTAGAGATTTGATCATACTCAGGTTCTCAGGCAAGAAAGTAATCTCCATACTTCAGTAAATTCAGATAGATCCTCATACTGGCATTAGGAGAATCAGTCTTCCTTTCTCTCAAAAAGAGTTAAGACTGACTGTCTCATGAAAAAGGAAGATTTACTCAATCCATAGTATTTAATTTTTCAGCCAGCACCCCAGGAAAGCCTACATTCCTGTACCCAATCAGTCTGTGAGCATCCCATTAGGGGGACCCTTCCCTGAGCAGTCCTGCTGGATTGGTGGGTGGTTCAACTGACTTATTCAGGGAAATACACCTATAGCATAAGAGAGACCCCTCAGTGGGTCTTCCTCTTTATTTGAGTATGCTCCCTGCTGCCAGCAGTTTCCAGTGCCCATGAAGAACTCACAATTTATAGGTAACGCCCTTTATTACTATGAGATTGTGACAGGTTAAGGTTTGAGGATAATCAGTGATAGTATCTGACTGGGAAAACATATTCAAAGACATATACAGACAAGCCCTAATTCCCAGTAAAAGTATTTTTACTTCTAAGAGTGAATACAACACGGTTCTTACCCAGCAGGCATCCCTATGGGGGAGAAGACAGGTTCAGCCTGTCAACAGATATATGCAGTTACCACGGAGCCTTCCCTAACTTTTCCATCATTCTTAAATTATATTTATAGTATTTCTTTATGTTTAGGTGGAGCTTGAGTGATTCTACTCATACATACCTGTATTACAGACTGGTGCAAAATTCTCTCATTTTGTTTTTGAAGATACACTTAAAAATCTATAGAGCACGTGCCTGGTGAGGGGTGGCTGTACCTTGTAGTTGGGTAAATTTGGGATGGAGGTGTGGATTAGCATTACAATTAGGCTGTAATGAACCGAGTTAGTCTGAGGAAAGTGATTTCACCATAGTTGTTGGCTCAGCAGCAGGATGTATTCCCTTCTCTCCCCTGGCTGACAGGTGTTATGCAGTTTCTCAGCTGCAAAGTACCATGGAGTTCCCCTCCATGCAAGGATTTCCACAGAGCATGGCCGTGGTGTCTCCACTCTGCTCCACCCTCCCTTCCATCCCCATTTGTAGGTGCTGTGGCTGCTGACTGTGACTGTGGGTGTGAGGAATCACCATGGAATAGGTTCCAAGGATGCCAACCACATTCCAGTGAGTAGCAACTGTATTTTACCCTACAATTTCCATACCGTTATAACCTCTGTTAGGATGTGAATAAAACTTCTGCGTTTCCTCTAATTTTATCCCAGTCATCTTTCCACATAGACATAGACCATAATAATCAGGGAAGCCTTCTCACTTGAGACAAAATTAGAGCATTGATTAGAGCATCTGAGTCATAGAGAGCTCATGTTTATATTTCTGCTCTCTTTGCTTCAGCACAAGACAAGGCTGCCTTTCCTTGAGTGAGTAAAGTGGACCAGATTCCAATGTAGTGTACTGTCTTCTGTGAATTATTGCCAAGCTACCCAGAAAGAGCTGTTCCATTTTGCACTCAAAATTAAATATTCTTTAAGTCAGTGGAAAAGATTGATTACAAAGGCCTCTTTTTATTATACTGTGTGGAATATGGGAAAATGAGGTATCTGTCTGTGCTGCCTGGTTATTTACACAACACATACAACATCCTATAGAAGAAGATAGAGAGAACCACTCATAAATATTCCACAATTACTGGGCAGGCCCAATGCTTATGCTCTGATAAACTCTCTTTCTTCCTTTAAATCAAGCTCAGAAAATTAGTCTAGGTCCTTAAAATTTTGCAAGCCTCTTGCTTGGATGAGTATGCAAGAATACATTTTAATTAATGTCCTTCAAGTTTTCAGATTAGCTGAATTTGTTCATCTGAAGGTCCAGAAAAAGACCCATTTTTGAGACACTTTAGACTAGTCTTATCTCTGCATTATTAAAGGTGTATGATCATCAAATTTCCTTGGTTTTATTTTTTACAGATTAAAGGTCTATTGTGTCTGACTTCCAAGAACTCCATCTCTTTCCTAAATACTTTGGTGGAGGTATAGTTCTATTTTCAAATAGAATAGCTATTAGCTATTCATATAGCTTCTAGGATGCCTGGAGAAACTAAAAAAAACACAATTCAAAAACAAACAAACCAAACCAAGCAAGTGAACAAAGAAAAAAAAAACCAAAAGCTAAACAACAAAAATGTACAGAAAAAAACTTCCGATAAAGTAGCCTTCCTTCCTTCCTTCCTTCCTTCCTTCCTTCCTTCCTTCCTTCCTTCCTTCCTTCCTTCCTTCCTTCCTTCCTTCCTTCCTTCCTTCCTTCCTTCCTTCCTTCCATCTGAGGGTTGTTAGGATGAAGAATGACAGAATCTTTCTGCCCAAAGAGGTCCTCCTCCATTTCTATAGCAGCAGCTATGGCATGAAATCATGGATGAAACCATCTTAAAATTGTATTATTGGTCCTACTTTGCACTCATACATCTAATACTAAGGTTTCTCAGGTAAACTAGTGGATTTTAGAGCATTAGAAATAAAACAAGTGTAAGTATATGAGGGTTTCATACAGGTAGAAAGTAATTTTGTACTTCCTTCCATAAAGCTACTCACATGGATATAGACCAGGCACCTAACGATAGAGAAGTAAAAAGCCTGCTGCAAGTGACTTAGTATCACTCAAATATATAGAACTCCCAGGATCTGGGCATTCTGTTGAAATCTCCTCTGTCCCTCCACAAAATTTTCTTGTCCAGGCTTTGTCTCATGCCTTCTACCTCTACCTCTGCCCCATCCTCTTCCCTTATGTGACAGTCACATTATATCTTTCTTTGCTCCAAGCTTCATGGTATGGAAAATTTCAGACAAAACACTTAATGCAACACAATCTTTACACAACATCAACAGTGCTTCAAATCTCACTTGTAAAATACGCACTTTCAAATATTTGAATAGTTTAAGAAAGGCCAGCATGATTTCTGCCTGCTTCTCATTTATTAGAAAAGATTTTCCTGTCTTTTTTCCACAGTTGATCAGTCTGGTACAGAGCTGCTGAGGAGTGCAGGCAGAGCTAAATTTGGCCTGCTAATGCTATATCATCACTGATGTCTTTTGCTACTTTGAGTTGTCATGCAAACACTCACGTGAGTTTTCAGGTGCCCATCACTCAGTGTTTATGTCCTGATTTACAAAAATGTCAATCTACCACAGTTCATTCTGTCTCCTCATCGTTAGTGGCAGCAGTAGCAGTGCAGTATGAATCACTTCACAATCATCAGATGAAAAGCTCTTGGGAGCCAACTTCTCATTTGCACTAAGAGCCTTTACATTGCTGTGGAAATATGAGGGAGATTTAATGTGGGTGTAAATGACATTTTTCTTAACTGCAAATCTCTTTTTCATTATCACTGTCTTCGATAAATGAAAAATGTTTGTACATGTAGAATAAAACCTCTTTTTATTAGTGCACAGTGTCCTTTGTATGATTGCATTAATCCTACTGAAAAACCTTTCTCAGTTCATTTCTTGTTCATGGAGAAAGCCTGTGATAATCATGGATCATAGGCACTACAACATCTTCAACAGAATTATTAAAGCAACCACATTCCTCGAGATGATTTTTTCTTCTTCTCTCTCTCATCATGAAGTGTATCAAGTAGGAGTTATTCCCACTTAGTTCATACAAGAAAATCTAGGTGACTGGATTAGCCTTTTTTCTTCACCAATCCACAGAAAGGAGAAGGGTAATTCCAAAAGGAGATTCATCGATTGTGTTAAGATAGTTGGGATAAATTGCTTCCTAGAAATTTCTAGCCTAGACAACTAGATAAAACTGCTGCTTACATTTAGCAGCAAAGGTTATTGATCTGCAACTCACAAAAGGTGGACAAAAGGTATTTTTGGAGGCAGACAGTGACAACATTCTTTTCTGTATTTTTACACATTTAATCAACTAGCTTTAGGGGAAAAAAAGAAGACATATTTAAAAAACAAACTTTGAGAAATACTGTTCTTTACAAGAAAATTTAGCAATTTTCCTATGCAGCCAAGTTTCTGTGTCAAAGATATTGACAGTAAAGACAGGTACTTGTGAGTGAAACTAGTTGTAGCCTTTACGAAGAAAACTTCAGTTTGAACACTGTGAGACTGAAAGTTTACAAATCCTGTAATTAGAAGGAAAGAAATCACAATTGAAAAAAAAAATTACCTTATTCCTCATTCCATGAAATAAAAAAGGTGGAAAGATTAAAACATAAAGTATAAAACCTTTAAATACCACAAAGAATTCCATCAGAGAATTTCTTTATATAGATTATACAGTGACAATTATAAATGGAAATTGAAGAACAACAGATCAGAAAAATACATTTTTTCATGCAGAAAATGTATGAAGGAAGATTGCTTCTGCAAACATCCTGACTTCACTAAAGAAGCAAATTCCACTCTAAATCAGGTACAGTGATATGCTTGTATAATTTTGATATGCTACCTACTCAGAGACTAGGCTGAGCATCTAAATGAAAATGAGTTTCACAAAAAGTTTGCTCTCTGACAAACAAACCTAGGAATTTCATCATCTTCAATGAGTCTAGAACATGTTTGAAAATAATGCTGTTTTAAAGTTCATAAACTTTACAGAAGCCTTACAGATTCTTTTTCTGAATCTAAGCTCTCAGAAAATTATTTTCCACTCTGTTGGTTACAAACAGTTCAACAGGCAAAAATAGGAAAAAAATATAGATACATCAAAAAGAACTTTTATAAAACGGCAGCTGCTCGTGACTGCTTTGCCCATGTTATTCATTACAAGTATGGCTACACGGCATTTTGTTATTTCATATTTAACAGTTTGACAAAAGCAATCATAGGAACTGAGAAACATAATGCATCAGAGCTGGGGATGCTATGAAGTTGGAATTTCCTATAATAAGAGTTTCTGAGATTCTACCAGGACTTGAGAAAGTCTGCTTTATAATCATTTCTATCATTTCCTGTAAAACAAGATCTGAGCACATATTACATTTCTCACTGAGTCAGTAAACTGTTTGGTACTCTATTGATAGGCAATAGTCTAACTCAAGGCAGTTTCAAACTAGTGGATCATGTCCTACAGATGTCATTTTTTCAGTCCTCTATACCTTAGGTCTGTCACTTTACCGATTTCATACTTTTAAAATAAAGCACTATTAAGAATAAAATGAGCAATCAGTAACTAATACTTGCATAACTTAGGAAGGAGATAAACCAGCCCATTGCAATTTATATGTATTATTTGTTGGAGCAGTAGATATATACCCTCTTATAGGGAAAGTATTTTTAAATGCAGTTCTGTACACTCTGTCCTGTATAATATGCACCTGAAATAGAAGTGCTTAATAGTTTATGTTACAATTCACAAAGCAATTTATTTTGCATATGAAATGCTATGTGCAATCATCCAAAGACTGTGCTTCTAATTAATTCATTTTTTTTATCATGATCTTAGCAAAATCAGGTGAAGAGTAAAGGAAGGAGAAGGGAATAGTCACATTGTTAATTTGAGACAATTAGAAGCATGGGAAATGACAAACCTATATTCTATAAACAGTCAGTGGGGAGTGATAGGAGGCCTGATGCTAAGCAGTGTTGGACAGGCTGTTCATGCTCTATGGACTCTCAATGTCCTTTGCAATTCTGTAAGGAGCAGTTGTTTCCAAGTTTGTGAAATATTAAATGGAAGGTCTTATTCAGCCTTACTTTGTATATGCACTTTGATGGGACATCAAGACTATATTTCAACTGTAAAGTATTTCCATAGGAATTAGAAATAAAAGAGTAATTTGGTAATTTTGTTTTAGACTCTCTAGACCTTTTGGTGCAAGATAGACAGCATATTGGCTGAGTGAACTTTAATTTGTATTCTCTTAAGACTCTGAGTGCTTGATTCACATTGTCATATAAAATGTTTGACATTCTGCAGGAAACATGAATTTTTGCTTGTTCCATTTTTTGGGGGGTTTCCCACATATCAGCAACTGGGAAATTATCATCAGTCTTAAGATGAATTCTTAATGATTGCTGGCTAAGAAAATAAAATTTATTTCTTGTTCTCTTTTTCATCCCTCTCTCTTTTGAGGGGGTATGGTTGAATCCTCATACTCATAGCATCAGATAAGCATGCCATAACAGGGTGGGCAGATACTGTATAGATAATTTTTTACCCTCTGATTACCAGTAGCAGCATCATCTAGTGGGGAATGACTGCATGCTTTTCAGGAATGGTGTGGAGTGGAATAAGAGCTTTGAAAGCAAAATAAACACTTGAGGAAACAAGAGTATGTGGAAGAAAGATCTGGCTGCACAATGAGTAGTGAAGAGGAAACTTGAATAAAAGGAATAATAAAAGACTGAATGGAAATAAAGAAGAATCAGGCAACAGAATTAATACAAACACTGGTAAAGAAATTAACTATGGAAAATTCTAAGAAGATAGTGAGATTTATTTCTTTCCATGTTTCTACTTCCAGTTACTTTTTTTTTTTTCTGATTATCAAGAGACATAAAGTACCTGCTTAGTTATAAATATCTAGGGTTCTCTGCTCATTGAAGACGAACTAGAGTCAAGATAGTGCATCCAAACAAAAAGCCTGGATTACAAAAATGTTCAGTGTAACTCTGAATAGATCAGTATATTGGATAAAGTCATTTCATAACTCAATGCAATTTTCAAATTTGCTTTAGGCTTTGAAAATCTCACAAAGCTTTCATTATACCTTTAAGTCCCGAAGTATTACAGAAAAAATAAACACTACTTCTGTCTTTGACAGCTATATGCTACCAAAATTATTCTTCTTTTGATGTAACTACTCATTAGTCAGTTCTATTTTTCAAACAAAAGTTGAGATTTACAATCACAGACATCAGGTCACTCTATAACCTCTTGAGAGTAACCTGTTCTGTTTACCAGTCATTGACACTATGACTTAACAAATAAGGCACTTCAGTTCTGTCATGTTATTCTGTTTTTGAAAGCACAGGGAATTGCCTTAATTTAAAATTCCTTACCAGAACTTCAGCTGATAGAATTCAGGTGGGAACTCCACTGAAGAGTCATTAATTTCTGCTACCTCAGGACCCCAAGCAGGTGTCTTTTAGGTGTTTCAATCCACTCAGTGGCGTTATTTTAAGAAAACCTGTCTTTTGACTTGTCTGTAAAGTTCAGTGGATTGCAAAAAATAATTTGTTTTAGGAGGTATTAGGTATGTAGAAAAGTAATTTGTAATAAACTTCTATATCAAATGTATTCAATTACACTACTATATTCAAATATAAAGACATACTAAACGAGCACAGAGACACATGCAAACACACGCATATATTAAAATCATAAACATTTCCTCTTAAAATAACACATACATATACACACTACCATTTCATCTCTTTTGGATGAATTATTGTTTAGAAAGCTGATCTATTGCATGAAATTGCTCTTATTTCTGATTACAAGGCTTCTTAAATGGCTTCTAGATGAGTGAAAGAGAGACATTTGTCATAAAGAAAAGCTTGGGATTCATTTTTCTTGCTTGTATGTGGCTGCCAGGTTCAAACTAGGTGAAGTGTGTTTTAAATAGTTTGCCTTAAGCACTAGCATATGAGCTGGCATGAAAGATTACCGTCCAAAAGGCAAATTCATTTATTACTAGCCCTGGTAGTATTTGTCACTTTATTCACTTGGGTAGCAAATATGTCACCCAGACTTTCATGGGGAATTAAACCATTGTGCAACCTGACAATAACAAGAATATTTTTAGCAACCATGACAGGTATCTGGTACTCCTGTGTCTACACATTCTTAGTCACAATTCCCTTAACAGGTATTTTGAAAATAATCCCTTGGTAACACCTCTATCAGACCCTCTTGCTGCTTGATGGACAAACAGTTCTAGACAGTGAGAGCTGCACACCTCTCTAATGTCCCTGTAATGCCACTATAGCATGACAGCAAATTGCTACAACAAATTGCTATAATAACTTGCCATAAAGAAGAGCACTCTGCAGTAATCTACTCATACAGTGGCAAACTGTAGTGTACTGTGCTGTGGTTTTGATTCCATATCTGAAAGAAAATGTTGAGACTTCCTGGTCAAAAGTAATTAATGGAAGAGGATTTTCTGTCATCATGATGACAAAGGGCCTACAGATTCAATAATTGCCTAAATTTTGAATTTAAGCAATACAAGTGAAGAGAAAATCTGCAAGTGATATTCACTCCTGTATTTCTTTTTCCTGGAGTACTATTTTGAATTTCTCAGAGTCAGTAGTGTAAATCAATGAAACTTCAGTTTTTATGAGTCAAAACAAAAAAACCCCAAACTTTTAGCATTTTAAAAACTGTACTAAGTAAAGCCTAATGTTTCTATATTAGGTTAAAAATGAAAACCTTTTCATGTAACAAAAAATACTTGAAAAGTAATTTAGACTTCACCATTTTTTCAGATGTATCATTCATAAAGAAAATTTCTGCTATATGAACCATTACCTTCAGGCAACATGAGGTGAAATTTTATCATTTGCTTCTCTTATCCACCTGCCAGAGCATCCTCAAGTTTTAGTTGAGACTCTAGATATGCCTACCCATACTGCACCTTGTGATTTGGGATATATATGCCACAGAGATGGTGTGCACATCAACTTTTACCTATTCCTATTGAAATGTCACCTGACAAGTGCTGAGCAGGCAGAACAGTCAAAAGCACATCTTAGAATAGCTTTCCACATGCCCTAAATTGAGGTAAAAAACAGGAGTTCAAGCTGCCTACAAAACAAGCATGTAGGTCTTGTGGGAACTAAGGGTTTCAGGACACTCTTGGGATCTGAGAACCTCAATAAGTGATACATTAGAGAGCAGAGAAGCTTGAAACAGTCTCAAGCAAATGCACAAGTATTAATGAAGACCCAAAATAGAAGACAGAAAGGCACATGCCAATCATAGACTGCAGAGAGAGCTGCCAAAGGAAGGGGGCAAAGATCTTAGGAACCTCCCAGCAGGGACTTATTAAGTAAATACTTTGGTGTCCTCAAGGCAAAAAGAACTGAGCTAAAGTTAAAGGTCTCTGATTTTAGTGATATCCTAAGGCTAGAAGTGTCAATGTCACCTAATGATCCAGAAATACTGACATGGATACGTGAGTGTTACCTTTCACAGAGGATCAGAGCAATTAGTACAGTGCCTACATCAAATTCAGAACACTGGAAAATCAAAGTTGCCTCTGGACTTCAGGCAATTTTAAAACTACATTACAGATCTCTTCTCAGTGACCTTCAATCAGAAGGGTCACTACACCCTTTGAGGTATAAGACCCTGAGTGTCAATTGATGCACATAGATTTGCAACCCTCACAAAGCTAAGCTTTTTTGGGAAGAAAATACAGTGTTTCTTTTCCCTTTTATCCACAAGTTCTGTAGCACTTCGAATAAACTGCTGAAATATGAAATACCACAACACTCTTACAAGATAGAGATACACTATCTCTTGTCTGTCATTCCAGAATTTCTACTACAAGAGTGTGGGAAAGGCAGTCTGTAAGGGAATTGTTGACTATTTCCTCAAGCCAGCTGGCCTTGCTGAAGCAGTACAGAGTTCAGGGCAGACTAACATGTAATATTTAGCGCAGCTTTGCAGAAGGATTTTGCAGCCCACAGTAAATTCCAGACTGTTGCCAGCACACTGCTGCCAGTAAAATGAGAAAGTTACAGTAACATGATCTCTACTCACACCTTGATCTATGCTGCAGGTGCGTCACCGGGCTCCTAGGCTCCAAACCTGGTGTCAGAAATGTCAATAGGCTTTTTTACTTCAGAGGTTATTTTTGATGGCTTAAGATTTCACCATTAGAATCCAGATCCAACTGACTTCAAGGAAACTAAAGTTTCTACAGGAGGTTCTTAACTTTTGATGTGTACAAGTTCATCTGCAGAACCTCAGCCAGCCACTTCAATCAGTAAGGTGTTTCTAAGTGTGCAAAAGGAATTGGCTTCCTCCTATGCCTGTTTAATGGACCTAAAAAAAAAAAAAAAAAAAAAAAAAAGAAAAAGGGGGGAAAAGAGAGTCCTAAGATTATCAGTTTAGGCTTAAAAACATCTAAATGGTCAAGTTGAGTGAAATTAATTCTGACAGGTACAGGTGCTTAAGGAAGATTTAAGGCATATATGTCTGCAACAAGTGGATTGCTCAAAACCAGTATCTCACACATCTCAGGCATGAGCATTTTTGGGACAAGAATGAGAGTCACCTGAAGAAATAGCACTGTCTCAGGGAAGTCAGTCTATTCAGTCTGCACTGACGAAAGAGAAAAAGGGCTGATGGTCCCATGTTACCTGGAAGTTCCTCATTAGCCTCAGTAGGCTTCACAAGTTGCACTGGCCAAGGCAATCGTCTCCAGAAGTCACCTTTTCAGTGCTCAGAACTTTGTAAAAAAGAGGCACGTAGGCACTTATCTCTTCCTGCATCTTACAGACCATGGTTTGAATGGGAACTGACACATCAGCAAACTAAGTTTTTCAATTCATAAAGTTTCCTTTGCATATTTAGCTTTTGACACTTATATCACTTTTGAACATGGTTACTAACTCATGAGTAACACTTATCCTTTAGAAATCCAGATGTTTTTAAGGACTGTACTTAGAGTGAAAAGGAAGTACGGTAGACTAGATATGTGAGGCATTCAGTATCTTCCGTATTCATAAGTATTATAAGCTGTATAATATCCATAAAAACCGATGAGGCATGTATACATGAGAAATACCTATCCTTGCAAGATGAAGGTGACATTTTCTAAAGTAAACTACTGTAATAAATTAGTGTTCCCAGAATTTATAAAATTACTTCCAAATGGAGAATGGACATCTCCTGTCAAGATATTGGCCTTATTCAAGGAAACAGAAGGTATATGCACTGTGCTTGTGACTACACTGTGGTAAGCAGGCATAATACCGTCAGAAAATTAGGTCTTGACATTCTCCTTCAAAACAGACCCGATTATTTTCTCTGATGGATTTGTAGTTAAGTGCTCAGTACCCTGCTGAATTGTGCCCAGCCTGGGATTTCATTTTGAGTAGATTATGAATAACTGTTATTAACGCCCCCTTGTCCTATATAATATCCCACTTGGGGTTTTCGAACACAGGATTTTTTTCAGGTATGAAAAAACTGACAAAGTCTGCCCAGAAATCAAGCCATTTTTTAGTGTATGCCAGTGTTTCTGCCTTTTGCCTCACTTCCATTTGGGAGAGGTCCCAATGTAAAGGTGTTTTTCTACCTGCAACCGCTCTTAAACTATAGGCAAAGGCTGGATGTAATTAGTTAGTTTTGCTTTGTAGTTCCATAAATGTTAAAATCTGACTCTATATTGCATTGAGAACAGACAGTATATTGGCACATAAAGATACAGATTTAAATGAATATTTTGAAATGCTTATTTGCCTTTTCAAGCTCTGAAGACATATTATCCTGTTGGAAATATTAGAAGACTAATAGCAGTGGACATAGCACAGGTTCTTTATAAAGAAAACTGTATAAGCAGCAACCACAAAATGGAATTAAAAAGCAAATAATTCCAAATTCATTTTGACAGATTAAGAGTATCTAGAATATTTCTTAGAAAACCCCACCAATTGCAGAGCAATATTTACACAAAGCAACTTCTTCTTTGAGCAATAAAGGTTAGGATATCATTATCAGAAGACATTCTGCTGAAGTACTAATAATATATGCATAATTTTCTGAAATTTGGATTCACTTACTGCATGGTGGTATTTACACATTCCTAAAGTATCCATGCAGATATCCATTGTACCTCTGAATATGAAAAATTTGTGCATGGGAGTTGTTACTCTGAGAATCATGAGCACAAAGAAAAATATATATTCATCTTTAGACCTACTCTTTACTTTAGTAATACTAGTTATTTTTATGTGGAGCAAGTTTTCATTTCCACAAATTGCACCCCAAGATATCACTTAATGAAAAGGGTTTAACATGGTAATTGGGCAATACAGGAGACATAAAGTAATCTGCCCAGTAAAGAAGACATGGATAAGGCTAGGAAAAATTTTTATGTCTTTATTTCAATATCCATGTTGTTTTCACAGAATATCTGATATATTAACCATAAAATTTAATTCTGTTTCATAATTTGAATACCATGCCTATCTATCCAACTTCTAGCTCCTTCTGGAACTGCTAAAAATGTTCCAGGTTATTCTTGCATTTTGCAAGGACCTCTTTTTTACTTTGTGATTTAGTAGGGAACAGAAATGTGACGGAGTGGGAAAACAAACAAACAGAAAAAACCAAGCAATAAAAAAACCTCCAATCTTCTAACAGCATAATTTAGGGTTTCATTGAGAAAGTATTGCCAAAAGGCTATGGCATTCTTTTCCACTATTACAAAGGTGTAATACAAAAACTTAAGAACACCGTCTTCATGCAAATATCAGAAAAAGCAATTGGAAAAGGGAACAGTGACAAAACCAGCAGCAGCAGCCAAATAAACCAGAAATACCAGCCAAATAAGGTAGACTCATGTGCAATGACTTCACTTTGCAAGTGTTAAAAGACAGTCTACATTTTTTTTCCTTAAGTGGTTCAAGAAAGGCAGCATACTTTTTTATTCTCTTATCCATCAACCCTTGAAATCAGAAGAGTCCTGACCTAAAACATAGATTGAAATGTTTTCAGACCAAATCACCATTCCAACTAAGCATGTTTCACGACTCTTTAACTTCCTAGGACATTTCCAGAGTGACTTGGAACATCCTTTCACGTATCAATCTCCTTAAAGTAGTCCTTAGGGCTTGAAAGTGCCACCAAGGGCCAACACCAATGTGTTCAAGCAAGACTTGGTTAAAAAGAGTTTATTCAGAAAGTAAGAGAAAGCAGCAATTGAAATGAAATGTACCGAACAGCCGGCAGACTGCCAAATGCTGGTGTGTAAGTAAGTCTTCCCCTCCTTCTCAACTAAGGACAGAAAATGTAGTTAAGCAGGCCATTGTGATTGGTTGAAAAAGACACTAAAAAGTATTAATGTTCTATTTTTCCCATTGGCAATACATTTGTCCCAAAGTAGGGTCAGGGGGCTAAAGTCCACCTCACAAATTAAAAGGAGGAAAGAGGTTGTTTTGTTGTAAGTTTGAACAGTTTAGCCTGACCCTAGGTGTGAGACAGAAGGCAATTTTCACCTCTTAAAGAAGGTCAATTGCATTTGCCAAGGCACAGCAGATCATGAATAGGACTTTAATTGTCATGCAGCATGACCTTCCCCCAGAATAGGAGGGAATCATGCTGTTTGAGGTTATCTGCAAAGACCAGAGACAAAAAATGTCAGCTTTCAAGCACAACTTTGTCTGAAAAAGAATATTTGCAAGATTTATATTCTGTTAAATCATGTAGCATAGAATGATTCTAGAAGCTAAACTGAAAAACCCAGGCTTGTGCTATTTAGGTACTACAAAAAATTCCTACTGCATCCAGTAGTCCAAACCAGCAACTCCCAGGGTTTCTTTAGTTCAAGGGATTTTTTTTTTTTCTCATCATTCAGGTAGGAAAAAAAGGGGAATAAACTGAGTAAAAAACACCTAGAAGAAACATGTCTGACTGAAGGAACACGGTGCTGATTACCCTTCATAATGGAGGGAAGAGGAATTTGTCAGGAAGAAAAACAGAAGTTTGCACAGAAGCCTCTGAATAGTTCAGAGGCTCTAGATTTTTTTAGCTGTGTATGAATCCCCAGCAGGGCTGTTGCAACTGACTCTAAGGAAAGAAGCTGATGGTTGGTGGATTAGTCCTTATCAAAGCTGAAAATATGGAAGGTGGGGAAATAACTTTAAGGCACTCTCTTTTTTTTTTTCCCCTGTAAATATTGACATTTTCTAGATGAAGAATGGGCATTGAAGATGGAAAACTGCACTTCATTTTAAAAATCACATCTGAATTTCTTGCACCAAGTTTACCCATTAGTATTTCTACCCATAAGTATTTCTACTCATTTATTTGAAATTCCACAACCAAGTGGAATGTGTCCTTTTCCAGGAGAAAGACAATAAATTAAAGAAAAAGTTGATGAATCTTTCCCCTATTCTTCAATAAAACCAGCTGTCTAGAGAAAGGCACATATTCCCCACTGTACACACAGAAAGAAACAGCTGACCCAATCCATTGAGCTCTGTATCTCTTCAGTGTTATTTGTAGAACTAAGTCCTCATTGAATATTGAATTCATCAGTAAATGGGGCCACCAGTTTACTATCAAGCAGATTTAAAGTGAGCTTGGGGTACTACAGTTTTGTTTTCCCTGAAGTGTTAGAAACTTGAGGTATTAATCCAGTATCAGTTCATCCAGGCCCCCAATCTAAAGTTTTATTCAAGATGAGTATACTTCAGCTGAGAAACATCAAAGCTGTGACCTCAGAACTCTGACAGCCAAGAATCAATGGTAATTCGCTGGTCAATAGCTGGGATCTGAAGGTCACCCAAGGACAGAGACAACCAAGTCTCCAAGGTTGCAGAGCAGCACTGTGAAAAGGGCCCTGGTCAATGGCAAGTTGAACGTGAGCCAGCAGTGCCCTGGCAGCCAGGAGGGCCAACCCTGTCCTGGGGACATCAGGCACAGCATCACAGCCGGGAAAGGGAGGGGATTGTCCTGCTCTGCCCTGAGCTGGGGCAGCCTCACCTCCAGTGCTGGGGACAGTTCTGGGTGACACAATGTAAGAAAGACATTATTAGAGAGTGTCCAAAGGAGGGCAACAAAGATGATGAAGGGTCTGGAGGAGAACCTTTATGAGAAGAGGTAGAGAGGTCACTTAGTCTCACTCAGCCTGGAGGAGACTGAGGCCTTCAGAGGAGACACAGTGGTCTTCAACCTCCTCATGAGGAGAAGCAGAGGGCCAAGTACCAATCACTTCTCTGGTGACCAGTGATGGGATTCAAGGAAATGGCATGAAGTTGAGTCAGGGGAGGTTTAGGTTGGATATTAGAAAAGGATTTTCACCTAGAGCATGGTTGGACATGGAACAGAGTCCTCAGGGAAGTGGTCACAGCACTAAGCCTGACAGAGTTGAAGAACCATTTGGATAATTCTCTTAGACACGTGGTGTGACTCTTGTGATGTCATGTGGATTACTAGGAGCTGGACTTGATTATTCTGATGAGTCAACAGAATCATCAAAGTCATGAGAGTCATCACTACCTTCCAACTCAGCACAGTCTGTGATTTTAAGTCCTAACAAAATTGAAACCACTTTGGTACAGGATACAAAAAAGGTTTAAGATATAAGTAAATAAAAAAAGAGGTAGCAATACAGGAAAAAAAATCTCACCAGATCAAGTAGATACAGTAAAGTAAATAAGTAAAAAATGAGAAGAATAAAACCACCAATACTGTGGGAAGCCTTCTGATGACACTGCTGACACCTAGTAGGAAACAGTGAACAACCGGATGGTGGGTGATGAAAGATGGGCACAGAAAAGGTGGGAACACAAAAGTAAGGTTTCCTGACCTAATGTTTGAGAAAAATTTTAGACCTAGAAATGGAAGCAAAGCAGGAGCATTGCTGAAAAGCAGAAACCATGAAATAAAAAGTCTAATATGAGTACTCATAATTAACGAGCTGCTCTTGTTGGTTAGCATCATGAAAATGTGCTGTGGGGAAAATTTTTAGCAGAACCTGTTAACATTAAATTTTGTCCATACACCACAGTTATTTTTGCACAGTTAGGCAGTTACACTTCGTCTTTATTTTTCCCCCCTTTTTTTTCTTTTCTGTACTGCATTCCACCTGCATTTTTTCTCATGAGTGTCTCACAACCCAATGCAATGAGGATTATGGATATGATGGCTTGATGTTCACTCTATAAAAAAGCAAAACATCAGAACTATCATATACAATGCAGGGCAGAATTTTCAGCTTCAGCCTACTTGTCTTGACTCTTATCTTTCTGTTGCATCTCTGTCACCTACTATGTAAGTCATGCAGTGAGTTCTTTAAAACAAATACTTCACAGAGGTAAAGGATTGGAAAAGTCCTATATGGAAAAAGTGCATTAGCCCAAGACCCATCACAGCCAAATAAGTAACTCAGTGCAGTAGAAGTAACTTAAGCCAATAAGTGTCTTTCAACTTTTAGTTCTTAGTGTAAGAGACTACCCAATGGAAGTCTAACCCTGCTGTGGAGGAAAGCAGACTGGTATAACTGCTGTCCTTAGAGAGAGAGATACATGGTCAACAGAGAACTTACAGATCTTAGCTGTCAACCCTTTACTGGGCCTGTCAGCCATCGAAAAGATTTCTAAGGAAGAGCTTCGCTCTTACTGATTTATGATTTCAGACTTGTTCTAATGTAGTGGTAATCTACAACACTAGTAATGTGTGGTGTATCTTTGTTAAGGAGACCTTCTCTGTAAATCTGTGGCAGTTGCAGTTTCTCTTTTGTCTTTATTAAGTTGTAAGTTCCATTTTTTCAAGCTCACCCAAACCTACAGCTGAGCTGGCACATATGATTTACATTATAGATAACATTTCTGTACTCAATAAAAGGACCTGTAGGTCAGTTATAACATTTTAACATTAGTATCAAATATATGCTGATTGATACAAGTTTCAGAATGATGATTTATTTTTCAGGATTTAATATGGTCTTCTTTCTCCTTCTGTCCCATAGCCTAAGAGATAGCCTCTAATACTGGAATGAACATTATTCAGCATGCAACAGAGTTGTCACAATGTTTATGCTAATAATAATGGCATGAGGTGACAGAAAGAAGCATGAGGAGACAAGAAGAGATAAGAAAAGGACAAAGACTCCCTGTGTTTCCCTCTGTGCTCATCCCATATATAAGAATTTTTTGTTTTCTGCTTTTGAAATTTCTCTCAAGGTGAATATATATTAGTGAACAAGAAAGCAATTATTACTAATAAATATTAATAAACAATACCAGGATAGAAATTATGAAAAATAATTATATTCTAGTTCTCTGAGAAGCACCTGCAGAAATAGAACAAGTACATCACTTGTTTCAATATGGACAACTTGCCAGCCAAGGTATCTGCAACTAAAACGTATATTTTTTTAGCACACCATAATGTTAGCGCAATGTTTCAGTAGAGAGGCTGAAAAAATTAATCTTTCTTTGATTTATTTATTTAAAGGCCTTATTCAGTGCACCTCTTCCTCTGGTGATAACCTCTGTCTAATATGCATACCTTATTTTTATCATCTTCTATTGCTTGTCCACTGACTAAAACTGACCATGTAATCTCTCACTCTCTGTATATGTCAATTTTGCTGCTGGTAAAATGTACTTTAATCTTTATTTTTCCACAGCCAGCATTTCCTCATTTTTCTCCACATATATTAGTGACTCTTCCATGGCTTTTTCCTTATTGGAAGCAAACAAAAATTCATTGATTTCTTGAGGAGAGGATAAAACAGGTTTTGCACACATTAGGTGCAAACACATACAGCTCCTTTTATAATACCCATTATTTCTTTCAGATTGCAGAAAAAACACATGAGCTATTATTTTTATTTCTGAGTATTTGGGAGGCACTCATGCGCTACAGTGCAGAGATCTACTTAAGTACTTGGGCATAGAGATGATCCCATCAGCCTCTCCAACAATTCAAGCCTCTCCCCTGGTGACAAATAATAAGACCAGTTAAGAACAGTACATAAAAATGAGATTTATTCTTCCCTCTATGATCATGATTAAAGGAGAAGGGTATTTTTTTCTAAGACTATTAGTTGTATCCTTTTGCCTGCAAGTCACATCTCTGAAGCAATTACTTATTGACATATAAGTCTAAATCCTAAGTACACCTTCTATTCATACCCTCTGTGACCCTACAGCAGCCTGCAGACTGCTACTGTGTATTAAGAAACTCTGAGTCTGAACAGAGGAAATAACTAAATTCTTCTCTCCTTTATCTCCTGTACAATGATGTTTTCCACTCTGTTGAAAGGTCTCTGCTACATCTCAAAGCTGCATGTCTCATCCATCTGAAAAGGATTCATTTTTCTTTAAGAAGGTTGATCAAATACCTAGGTGACTTTTTCTTAAGTTTTGCTTTTTTTAAAAAATAAAATGCTTATGTACGGATTTTTTTTTCCTGGAAATGAAATTACCTAGGATCACAAAGTATATTAAAAGAAAGAAAGGTAAAAACCAAAAATGTTTCAAAGATATAATGTAGAGTCACATTTAAGTGAGAAAATGTCCTGAAGGAGCTGCTAGATAATCACGACTAGATAAAATCTGAGGATATTTAAGAAAGAAGAAAATCTCCACACTACTGCAGAGAATACTCGTCTTCTTTACATCCTCTCTTAATCTTCTGTACAACAAACACTGAAAGTTTGGGACAGGATCCAAATGGTGGCATTCCCGAGGGAGATGGGACAGCAACATTTCTACGAAAAAAAAATTGGATTGCTGACTTAAAAATTGCTAACTCTGACATGAATTAAAAAAAAAAAAAAAAAAAAAAAAAAAAGACTGTTCCCAGTAGCGTTTTAGACAACGTATTCAGAAGAGCAATGAATATGCACAGCATTTTGGAGGAAATGGCTGAGCCAGCAAACACCAGCACACACTGCTTCACAATAAATGGGTTCCAGAGACTGTCGTGCTTTTTGCATTCATTCAGTGACAGATCAGTCTAGAGAATGGTAGCATCTGGATGAGGGCAGATGGCTAAACTGTCAAATAATGACATTTTACAAAATTCAGCAGTCTAAGCGCAATATGGTTCCAATCCCAAAGGCAGACAGGTAAACAATGGTGCAGAAGTTATAGCACCAGCGCATAAGATTATTGATTATAATTATTCTAGGGGAAAGAATTCTTCTCAGAAGATTAGGCTGACAGGAAGATTGAGATTTCTCTCAGAAATAATTAGGTGACATCTCCTTTGTTTTGTTCATCCATCTATTTTGCTACATTTTCACCTCAAATGAGCTTCTTGTGATGTGCCAAAATAACATAGACCTTTCAGGGTAAAGATGTTCAAATCCAGCATTTTTCCATGATTCATGTTTCACTGCTAAATTTTTTATTTGGTTTCAGAAATTCACTGCTATCAAAGATAACCATTAAGAGAAATCTTTGCCCTTACAACCAGAAAGCACTTGGATCCAAAAAATCTTATCTTTATTGTTGAGAGGAGAAAAAACATTCACAAAAATACCATAAAATAGTAGCTGATCCTGTGGAGAGAAACTAAAACATAGAAACTAAAACATCTTTCCACTCAGTTTTTCTACTTCCTTTACATAGAAGCAAAATTTAAAGTTTTGAATAGTCCCACCTAAATCTGTGTAAGATCAAACTCCTGTAAAAAACAGGAGGTTTTTTTTTGTAGTAACTGGCATGTGTTTTGGAAGTTAAGTAACCAAATGGGCAAGTTAAAAGAGATTTTTTTCTATTTTATGTTGGCATTTCTGTTCCTTTTTCAGAGAGTTCACAGCAAGGTACCTTAGCAAGGATAAGTGAACCATAACCTGTAGTTCATAGCGTTGTTCTTGAAGAGCAAGTGAAGAGTTTAACTGAATTTTTTACATCTGTCAACAAACACTGACACCATTAGCTATGCAATTACATGAGTGACTGTGAAGCCTTACAGAAGTGACTGAGGAGTTCTTTCTCTTTCGTCCCTTCTCCTATGCTTGATGTACACTTGTTCCCCAGCCCTTAATATACTGGTGTGTAGTTTTGGAGGTTGCCAGCGTGTCACCTGCCTTGTTAAACATATGATTACCATGCTTATACAAGACCTCCCCCTGAGAATGGGCAGATAGGCAGGCAGACAGACAGGCCTATCAAAAGAGGAAGGACTGAAGGGGAGGAAAGAAAAGAGCTATTCTGCTGGAAATATTAATATTACAAATATAAAGTTTTCATCTGTTTTTCATTAAACTTTTATACATAAATTCTGTGCTTTACAGTGCTTGACAGACGCAATAAAATTACATGGATGGCATGAATTAGCTGAAGTTCAATCTAAATAAAACCAAGGTAATACTGATTGTCAAGGGAAAGAATAAGGAGTAAAGGTATCTGTTTTTTTTAAATTGTATCTTATTGCTGGTATGGCTCTTAATGTGCATTTCACACTAGATTCACTTCTTTCTGAGTTCATACTTGGCAACAGTAACTCAGAAGCTATTACTATTCCTCTCAGATACTTCTTTTACCATTTTTATTGACATAGGGAAAATACTGAGGGTATCTTTAGGGAAGATCATTCTGCTTGGATATATCACAGCAATATCCATAGCTTTGTCATCTGCAGAACAGAATTGTGTAACCTCGATGTTTGTTGATCACTGCAGCTGAATGATGTCAATGTCTGCATCAATGCATATGCTATTAATTATGTAATAGTTTAGAGACAGTGTGCTAGTTGTGAATTAAGTGCCATTAAACAGTGAGGAATCTTTTTTCCCTTCATAGTTATATTTTCATTCTTGATACATGCCTGCAACTTCCAATGTTAGAATCACAGTTTTCTCAAGAAAACCGTATTTCTTAGGAATTTCATTTTCTCAGTAGAATTGTCATTGTCCAAAATGAGACTTGAACTTCCAGAATTAGTTTGATAGAATGGATAACCATTAGGTTAGGTGATATAACTATACCTCATTGTATACAATGAAGCAAGCCCCAGATTGTCCAGGTTTTTTGCACCAGGAAATCAGGTTTATTTTTCAGCTACACAAATTCAGACTTAGCTATCTAAGGAATGACAGATTTGAGTTATCTGTTTCTTCAAAAGAAATAATGTAAGGTTCTATAGCATATATCCAGCATATATCCATATTGCTTTGCTTGTATTAATGAGTTATTTGGTGAGCATAGTATTTATGGCATGGAGTACACACATGTTTTAACTGTGTAGGGGTAGCAGAATCTGCCTTATACAGTATCATGGATTTTGAGAATTGTACTAGCTACTCATGGAAGAGCCATCAAATATGCTGTTACACATGTCCATAGTGTCGCTTGTTCTCATCAAGAATTTTCATACTGATTACAGAATCTTCTTTCTTCTGCCGTGAGCACTAGAATTTCAAAGCCATCATCCCATGCCTAAATTCTGAACTAACATTTATCATGCCTTATTGATCTATGTATAATCAAACTCGTAAGGTAATGTTACAGCTTGTTTCATATTTTACCGATTTTCAAGTCTAAAATCTCTATATTTTGCTTCTTATTTCTAAATTAATTTATAACCTCCACGTGGGGAAGGTAAATAAGCAATTTATTTCCTACAGACCGAAAGAAAGTAACACTGGCAAAGAAACCAGAGTGGTTTAATACATCCCCTTGCCAAAAAAGAGTAAACTACAGCTGAAGTACTAAACATTATCATGTCTAAACTTTTGTTAAAGCCTTGCATGACAGAAATTCCACAACCTGTTTTTATATGGTAATATATTTCTACAATCAACTACCTTTGCTTCTTTTACCTGTCCTAAATGTCACTAGCTGCAATTTAAGCCCTCATGGACCTCTTACTTCAATTAGAAGTGGGATTCCACTATCTCTTTAGAGAGACCTAAAACCAAATTTCAATGAATCAGCTTTAAAATTGCTTGCAGACTACAAAGAAATTGAAAATAAAGCATATGCATACACTGGTTATAGGTCCTGCGTTTCATGGTTTCACACAGCAAACCAGGGACAAACACCATGGTAGGCAATAGCAGAGTAACTTATTTTCTATGTTACTTTTCCTTAAAATAGAAAGAGATTAAGCTATTCGTGTATAAATATTTAAGTAAATAAACTGTCATCAGCTCAGCAATCAAACTGTGAAAATGGGAAGGTGGGATGAATCCAAAGTACATAGCCATAAGCTAATTCATATTCATAATCTAAAACTTTTCATATTTAAAAAGATTAGTGTTCCAGGGAAAAACATAAGAGAACTATATGCTCGATAAGGATACCAGTCGCAGCAATTGGCTAATGGAAGCATGCATTTTGGGGAATTTCAATGAGGCAGCTGAGTTAGTTATACATGGTTCTGAATAGTGATACACCCATATTTAAGTATATAAAAATGCAAAAACCTTATGAGAACTAGTTTTTGTCTACCAACCACACTACCCCAAGGAATCAAGTCAAGTTGCAGTTGTACCTTCAAATTTACAAATTCTTCTAGAAAAGGAGCACTTGCTGTCATGCCACACTGTATTAGCTCTGCGTCTGAACTTACAGCTTCTCCTTTCAAGTGTATTAGATTGTGAGGGAGATCTGATGTATTAAAATGTTACTAGAGACCTGTTTAGGCTTCCAAACTTCACTTGAGGTGTCTAGTTCAGAGCAAGTTTAATTGCACACATTTATTGTTATAAAAAGCTAAGGACAAATAAAAGAAACAAGAGTAGTTCATTGTAGAAATATATTACCTAGGGCAGTTTGTGACATTTCTATCTTGCAGAGTTTTAACAGAAGTTTAGACAAATGGTAGTGTTTATTACTTCAGCTATAGTTGCGGTCATCTCTTTTTGGCAAGGAAATGCATCTTGATTTCGTGCCTTGGGGCACAGGAGTGGATCACCTCCCATCTGGATGGGCCTTTTCCCACAATATATGTCACTATGAGGTCAGCAGAGTACAGTGAAGTGAATTTTACTTGCCCCAAATCACTTAATGGACAGATGCCAGAGGCATGAGGATGGTTTGGAAGGAACCGTGGTCCACAAAATAGCTGTAATTAATGTACCAGGTGAAAAAGTCCATTAAAATGTCAAGTAAAGAATGATTTTTTTATCACATGTGATAAAACAGGTAGAACTTATGTTCATTATCAGAAAACCTTAACAGAAAATTTAATTCCTTCAATTAATTTATTGAATGAGTAGTGCTAAACCTGGGTCACCAAAGAAGTCTGAATTGCTGGAAGAGGATACAAGATGAAGTTACTGATTTAACCCAAACACTGTGCAGAGCCTATATGATGATGTAAATTTAGAACAATACTTCATTAATGAACATTAGTATCTCAAATTCAGTATATCTTTGTAAGAATGAGAAACAAAAGAATTTATGCATTTTAGTAATATCTGTCTTTAGACAAGGTGAGTTTATCAAAACAAATAAATATATTAAGAGGATTTAAAGGAATATAAAAATGTTAAATACTTTGTGTGGGTTGGGACTGCTTAGAGCCATTGGGTTTGATGCTTAGAGTAATTGCATAGTGCTTACAAAAAAAAGAAGATTTTTTTAAAAGAGGATAAAAAACACTGACAGAAAAATGAGAGGAACAAAGAAGACAATAGAATTTAAAACACGATCTGTGGAAAATAAAAGTCTAAATGAGGAAAATAGGGGGAAAAAAGAGCATAAGATTAGGAAAGTTAAATTTAAAAGCATCACACAACAGTCAAGGCAAAATAATGGGAAACTCCAGGCAGAGGCATAAAACTAATAATAAATATTTTCCTTAAACATGTTTAAAACAGAAAGCTTGTCAGTAAGATGACAGATGCGGTCAAGGTGCAAAGAGTCCCCAAGGAAGGCAAAGTTGTAGCAGAAATACTAAATAAATTCCTAGTACTTGTCTTCATATTGGAGCGTAATCTATATTTGAAGAATACTATCTTGAACTTAAATGTTAATAGGAGAAGTTTTGGAAGAGAGCGATAAAATAAGCAGTAACAAATTTCTGAGACCCAGCACTATGAAGCCAAGTTCTAAAAGAATACCATATTGGTGAATTATAAACTCTGCTTGCAAGTTAAATTAAAACTGACTTGATACCAAAGGAATAAAAAATGCCATAAGGATGAATGTGTGAATCTTCATACCAGTCTGAATTCTTTAGTTAGCAAATTTGTCGAAATTAATATGAAGAATAAAATGAGTAGACATATGGATAAATGTGATATAATTGTGAACTGGGAGCACAGCTCCTGCAGCAGTAAGCCATGTTTCACAAACTATTAATCACATCCAAAGTATTTCCCAATATTTTAGGGCAGCATTGCCAGAGATCCAAGCCTAAGTCACATAAGCCTGAGTAAATGGCTGAGTTCAGCAGTGGGCAGACCGGGGAAGTTGCATTTCAGAAGCGCAAATCAGCCCAAGTGCAGAGCCATGCTGACGCTTCACCATGGGGTGAGAAGTTATTCTGCAAAATCTTGAGGTGCTTGGCATTGTAATTTGTAGCCCACTTTACATGATGTCTGTGAAATCAGGACAGTGATGAGTAAATACAGCAAAACACTGAACACCTCTTGTTCTGGGACATGTGCACAGTCAAACTAGTGCCCACACTTAGAAGAGCTAAGCTGTGTTAAGTCCATGAAAACCACACAAGCAATCTTAACCACTTAACCAATCACGGTGGCAGGATGTGGACCCTCAGAGAAACTTTTCAAGAGATCCTTGCATGAAACATACTGTCATTACAAATGAGTGTGTCATGGGCTATGTCAATCCTACCTGGTTGAGTTAATGTAAGAAGTTCAGGAAGTCAGAAGATTATCATGCTAGGAAGCCTTTGGAATAACAGCAGAGAGCAAGGGGGAGTCCAGTGGCTCAGCTGTCCATCAAATAATAAATTGGTTTGCTTTCAAACATTTTCTACTTCTGTCATGAACAAAGGCAGTGCTACTCAGCAGGGTGTACAAAGACCCACCACACATCTCCAACACCACCATGGACAACTCTTTCATCAGATCTAGTGGAAGTTTCAGAAACTTGCTTTATCTAGTGATTAAACAGCTCAGATTAAAAGGAAATATACCTGCTCCTTCCAAAAAAGAAAAAGAAAATCAACAAGAAAAGAAACTACTTGGCTTCCATTTTGTTTGCTGTCTTCTGTTTGGTAAACCTCTGTGCATTAAATTGACAAAGCAGAGAAAAATTGTGATGATACACCAGTGGTCAGCAAGCCATCTTTTAAAGAAAAACACTGCTGATAAGATAAACAACTTGTGATGTACTTAATTACAATATTTCATACTCATTTAGCCATCTCCACATCACAGCACTAACAAAGTGGATTTCAAACAGGAAGAAAGACTCCTTTGCACAAGCCCAGAGGGCTAATTATAAAATAGCAACCTACTTTTTTTTTTTGCTAGCATTTTTTTTCCATTAGAATTTATTGAGCTCATTACCAAGCTGCTTATGAAGTGATTTGAAATGAGGCAACATTAAAGCATTCTGAAAATCCCTTGTACTTAGTCATCTTGACACTTTGTTTGAACTTGAAGCATTAATATGAAATAACTGCAGCAGCCCCATATTCCTGATTCTATTGTTTGACAGTGCATTTAAAAGCTAAAAGATGATATGATCAAGGACTTTTAATCAGCACAGTAATTTGTAGGAGTGTCTCAAGTATTCATAACTTTGAAAAGACCAAAGGAACATGAATGTGAGAAACAAGACAGGTACAGTACATGTCAGACTAGAATAACACAGCAATGTGAAACCAGGAGTAAAAGCACTGCTGGAACTGAGGGGGTTTTTATTGCTTTTTATAGGCAAGACTGAAAATTGAAAGATACACATCAAAGCCACTAAAGAATTCCACACATTGTACCTTATTAGCCTGATTTTACCTTCTGTAATCACATTATATAATATGCATCACCAGATTAACCTGCTTGGGGTCAGCAGAAGGGCCATCATAAATATATTTGAAGTGAAGCCTGTGAAGATTTTCAAAGTGGTAAAAAAATTTATAGAGAGTAGTAAAATCCATGGAAATCTATAGCATATTAAAGTGAAATCTGTGAATAGCTTTGCTTTTCATCGTTCCCCCCACACACCCCCATGCATTAGTGTTTGAACTAATAATTAGAGCCAATGGAAATGCTCCTGTTGAAAGAAAGATTTTAAGATCATCCTTTGCTCTAACTGCATTCTAATGCTCTGCCTACCTTATTACAAAGCCTTTAAAGGAAAGGGGAAATAATTTGTGAAAAAAAAGGGCCATAAATAGTACAAACACTGAATGCATTGCATAGTGATTTCTCCCACAAAAGGGGAAGAAACCCCAAATGTGGTTTGCAACAAAGGAGGAGCAGATTCCAGACAAATGTATGCAACAAGAGTACAAGAAGCCCTCTCCTCCCTTCAGTATTTTTGGGTGTCAGAGAGAGAGTGATTCAAACCCTTCATGGAGTGCTCTCTGAAATGAGAACATAGAAACAGCTTGGAACCTGCAATCCTCAGCAGCTCCCTTAGCATACTTGACACCTTCTTATGCACAGCCTTAAACCAATAAGGAAACAGTGAGATAGATATGTTGGTCTGTAAGCTGGGAAGAATTCCTTAGCTGAGCAAGATCTAGCCAAGTCATGACTTAGGAGACGCCCCCAAGAGTTCCCATGCAATTTATAGAAATGGTGTAAGGGCCCTGTTTTTCAAACCTGCACAGTTCTGTTCATAAAAATGATGCCTGGGGGGGGGAAGCATAGTTCCTAAAAAGCCAATATATTGGGAAAAAAATATAGAATAGGAAACAAATATAAATACAATGGCTACAATGGCTGGCCAGCTCAACATTTGCATCTCCCCACATGTTTAGCTGCTCTCTGGCTGGAGAATTCAGCACTTGCTTTGGAAAGTGACTTGAGAAAGGGTTTCAGGAATAATGAGGTGATGCTTTTTCATCATAATTCCAAGTTTTGCATATATTTTCACCAACTAGGACAGCAGCTTCCCCCTTTAAATTTCTTACAATGAAGGTATGCTATCATTTAGAACAATTTACAATGGCATTTGCTCTCTTAATGAGGATTTCAATGAAACTGAAACATTGAAGGGAGGTCAGAGTATGGGTTGCATTTTTGAAGTTGTTTCCTGCTTCCTTGAGAGACGAGATGAAAGATCTCTATGTTGTGTTAAAGAAACAAGCATATAAAATAAATAGAAGGACCAAAGAATTTCAATAAAATGTGTGTTTGGTATTGCACATTAATTTTTTGTGAGAGCAGATAGAATAAAGGTGATAAACTCATACCTTTTCATTGTTGTTCCTTTAATTTGCATCCATATGGACTTCCATGTGGATGTGATTAAAAGCTGTGACCATCTTCAGTTCAGTAGCTGGAATGAGAACACTTTTGCCAGTTTTTTCTTTTGTCAGTTGTAGAATGGTGGTACAATATCAGAAGATCTACACTGTTGCAAATTATGCCTTTCTTTAGTAAGGAAAAACAAAGCTAATCATAAATATTTTGTTGTCAGTTCACCCTTTTATGTTTTTCTAAACAGTATTTAAAGATATGGATTTTTATTTTGTAATTCAGGAAAAAACAACCTTAACTTTTAGCCCTATTATATTCCTTTTGCCCTCAAAGCAAATACGTCTGTTTAGTAATCAACATGACATATTTTTATATGTGTTTTCTGCTTTTAAAGCAAAAAATGTAAACATGAATAAAGTTACCTATTATACATCTACTTACTTGAAAGGTTAAAATAATGCCACAACTTCCACAATACAAAAAAGTATTTTTATCTTATGACATAGTTTTAATTGGCTATTTTGTTTTGTGAAAGTTATAGTTGGTTTCATTTGTACTCCTTTGTGTGTTTTCCACACTTCAACATCATATTAAGGACATATTCAGCTCTTTGATTTCTCTTCTTAAGGGGAGCGCTAGAGTACTTCTCATCACTCACAGACCCCATGGAGGAACATGAATTAAATAAGAAGGGGTTATCTTCTAGATATGAGGTGTTACATCTCCTGATTTTAAAAGGGAAGTTGCTGTTTCAATGCATTATCCACAGTTATCTACAACATTGTTATTGCTTAAAATCCTTTCCTTTTTTTTCCAAATGAGATGTTGCCCAGGTCTAACCCAGTGGGATAATCCTTATGCTCCTTTTAATGTTTACTTGATATAGCAAAAGCTTAAGTTTCTCATTGATCTGGTAACGGAGTTTAACTTGCTGAACTGGTAGAAAACATAATGCTGGAGTTAATATATAAAGGTGAAGTGACAGTGAGTTCCTTGAGAGTGTAGCAAGAAAATTCTCTGGAGTACCAGCAGGAGCCGAGCTAGAGACAGCATGGACCAGGTTTGTTCCCACTCCAGTTTTCCCTTGACAGATATGTCAAACGGGGGTAAAAGCACATCCTCAGCTGCTGCCAGTCAAGATAAGGAGTTGCCAGTGAGGAGCTGCACCTGAAAAGTTCATACTCTCAAAAAAAAAAACAAAAAAACGTGGAGGTTGTGGCAGTTGGAAAGATTGCAAATGTGGCCAACGGGTGAGAGAGGGAGGGGGGTCAAAGTTTCACTATGGTTGAAGATGAAAGTATTATCCCGAATAGCTAATGTATGAGAATATATAATAACCTGTACTATCTTTTCATTTTTCAGATCAATGACACCTAGCAGTTTTTCCCCAGCCTCACGATCATCTGTTTTCACTTCTGACTTTTATGAACTATGGCTCAGACATTTTAATGAAATTTAGTCATGGCTTTGCTCAGCCTTTGACAGCTGACTGACCGGGAGAGCCAAGACTCGTTTTTTAAGAGCGTCATCTCAAGCTGAGGCCAACAGTAAAACTGGGTCCCCTGCCTCCTAAGTAAATGTTCCAGATGCAGAGATCCTGCATAAAAGACAGCCAACAGCACCACCAGCAGCTTGTGAAGTTTGGGCAGAGGTGAATACTGTTAGTGGGCACTTAGAGCCTGGCAGAGGGCTTAAAAGGTAATCTTCCCTAAGGGATATAATCCAGAGATATGCACCCAAATGCCCTGTTAAACAGCCATATACTTCCATACACTGAAATAAGACTTCTGTCACTTAATCTGGCTTTCAACTCAATTGTCACAGCCTACAGCTTTGCAAAGACAGGAGTAGATGGCACAGAGTCTTTTCACAGCGTTGTCTCTGTCTCATATGCCCATCTTCAACATTCAGGCAAGTGCACCTTTTACAGTATCAGCCAAGATGCTTTGGAAAGTCCCTAGATTAATATCTCTCCCCAAATGCAATTTTAAACCTTAACCACAGTCCAGCTAGCAGTCTGAGACATGTAAAAGATTTACCTTACTCATTTACTTTTGAGAATCTGGAAAAAACCTCAAAAACCTTTTTTTAGATTTAAAGGATTTTACCAACAAAAACGTACTAGTATATTACACCATTGATGTGTCGACCAAATGGAAAGAGACGAACCTTTTACTGAAATACTTAAAGCATTCTTGAAGGGTAAAAGGCACTATATTGGCACAACAGCTTCTAATTTTTGGTTGTTTTCTTTAAATTTTGAGTCTGTGTTGGCACTGTACCCTCTTTCTTGCATGTCCTTAGCCATGCAGCAGCATACCTCTACATATTCTAGCACAAGATATTTGCACTGGCAATGCCGAGTTCTTTTCAAGAAGTCAACTAGGTGTTGCTACATCTACTGGAAAAACTTAAATACCCTTAACAATCTCAGCCTAGGCATCTGGGCATAACAGTGACTACAACCAGAGCAAGCTGAGTGGCAGCCATCCCTGGAACCAGGATGCCAAGGTTAATTTAGTTTCAGAACCAGCAGAGCTACATAGGAGAGTTTTGAAGGAGCAATGAAAGGCACCACAAGTCTGGTTCATTTAAAATCACCTGATCTTCTTTCTAGTTAAACATTATATGAAAACTTTTTCAGCTCGGAAAGAAAAGACTCAAGAAAATAACTCTCCAGGTGGTTTTTGCTGATAACTAGAAGCACTAGGAGAAAGCTGTAACTGCATTCTCCAGGAATTCCTGACTACTAGCCAAAGCAGCACTCCATATTATATGACTGTAACAAGACTCTTAATAATATTGTAATACATGCATGAAGACACTTTCATATATGTTTCTTAGCTAACCTTGCTTAAAATACATATCTGTTTTGCAACTCTTAGAGATACCTGTTATGAATCTAGAGAAGTACATAATCTTCTGTTTAAGCCATCTAAAAGGCAGGTATTCAGAAATAATAAAAGCAAGTAAAATTATATTACATCTTCCTCAATGCCTCTTAATACAACACATTTTAAAAATTAGAATGGGGCTAAAAGACTGAAATTTTTGTCCAAGAGTTGTTCCACAAACTGATGTACAGAATTAATCTTTGAAAGCATGTTTGCACATGGGTTCAGCTGTGTCATGTTCATCAAGTTGACCATGCTTTCAGATTATTGCCTACTGCTCCCTCCTTCCCCTAAGAGAAAAGACTTTGTGATATAACCTATTGGTAAGAAAAAGATGGATAAGATAGGATAGGATAGGATAGGATAGGATAGGATAGGATAGAATAGAATAGAATAGAATAGAATAGAATAGAATAGAATAGAATAGAATAGAATAGAATAGAATAGAATAGAATAGAATAGAATAGAATAGAATATTTCATTTGGAAGGGACCTTCAATGATTATCTAGTCCAACTGCCTGGCCAATTCTAGACTGACAAAAATTTTAAGCAAGTTATTAAGTTATTGTCCAAATGTCTCTTTAACACTGAGAGCTTTGGGGTACTGACCATTTCTCTAGGAAGCCTGTTCCAGTGTTTGTACATCTCTTCGTAAAGAAATTATTTCTAATATCCAGTCTGAACCTTCCCTGGCACAGCTTTGGACCATCCCCATGCTTCCTATTACTAAATAAGGTGCCAGGGATAAGAGATCATCAACTTTCATTCTGTTTCTCCTCCTCAGGAAACTGTAGAGAGAAATGATTTTTCCCCTCAGACTCTTTCTCTGCAAATTAGACAAGCCCAAAGTCCTTAGCCACCCTTTATAGGACTTTAATTCCAGCCCTTCGTTGCCCTCCTCTGGACACATTCACATATTTTTTAACTTGTGGGGCCTAAAACTGCACACAGCACTCAGGTGAGGCTGCACCAATGCTGAATGCAGTGGATTCACCACCTCTTTTGTCCAGCTGGTGTTTCTGTGTTTGATGCACTCCAGGAAAGGGATTGCCCTCCAGGCTGTCAGGGCTCAGTGCTCACTGACACAGAGCCTGCTGTGAGCCAGCATCCCCAGATCCCTTTGCAGGGCTGTTCTCCAACCACTCTTCCAATTGTGCCCAGCATTATTCCATTCTAAGTGCAGAATCTAGCATTTGGAATCTAGCATCTAATGAGATGTTAGATTTCATCCCATTAACCATAGTCCAGTGCTCCAATCTGTCTAGATCCCTCTGGAAAGGCCTCTTGTCCCTCAGCACCTCCCAGTTTGTATCATCAGCAAATTTGCAACAGTTTGCTAACATAGAACTCCTGCATCCAGATAATTGATAGAACGATCAGTGAAGAGTGCTAGTCCTGGAATTGAACCCCAAGGAGCAGCACTGGGGACTGTTGCAGGCAACCAAATCTGGCTCTACTTATCATGGTAAAAACTCCTTTGAGCTCCGCCTTTCAGTCAATTCCACACTGTCAACCCACAGCCACGACTGTGAGGAAATCCCTACATTTCTTTGAGAAAATATGCACTAACATTATTCATTAACACATTCATTAATCTGATAGTTACCTTGATCTCGTGATTTTAAAAATCACATCCAAGTTGTCAAAAAACCCCAAATCATTCTAAATAATGAAGTTAATTTTTCTGTCTGCTGTGTAATGGCTCATAACTTGTGCATTTTGTAATCAGTGATCATTTGTATAATGAGTACAACTCTGTTTGTAGGTCACATAACACCTGCTCATCTGAAGAAATATACCAAAGGAAGGACTGTGTCTTAACTGTCCAGAATTTCATTGATACTTTACAACTCAGCCACTATGTTTTTCTTGTATCTTTATGGACCAATTTCTATTTCAAAGCCATATCTCCAACTGTTTAATTAGCAACCAGGTAGATTTAATTAATTAGCTAGTTAGATGTGAACCGTCAGGGGAAACTGAAATGAAAAAAGGCTTGGCTGCTTCTTCCCTTTCAAAAGGACAAAACCTGCTTTGCAAAACATCTTTCAAATATCTTTTTGCTTCCTATGGAAATGTCTGTGTACGATGAAGTTAAGGATCTATGAACTTTTCCATTATCAACTTTTCCATTATAAATTTCTGAGCTCCTGTGCCTTCTGAGCACTGAAATAATCCACCTCAAGCTGAAACAGCCTACAAGGTCTCAGCTTAGAGGAATTTTTTTTCCCCAGAGAACAGAGCAATTGAAAAAAAAAAAACTTCTGTAGGTATGGCAGTTTCTCTTTTTATCTTACCATTCTATATAACTCAAAACTGCTCATATTGTCTTTTTCAAAGATGACATTTTACTACCCAATAACATGAAGCAAGTTAGCATCTTGTGCTTAAAGTTAAAAAAAAAATAAAATAAAAAAGAAAAGAAAATGCAGTGGCTGTGCAGCTGGTGACATACCTTGAAATTCAATAATTCTTTGTGAGCAGTAACTGTTCCTTTGCAATTTTTATTGCACTGAAGAGCCTTAGGGATCCATGAGGCACACACCGCAGCAATGGGTTACAGTAAGGCAGTTTTCCTGAGATAATATTTTTCAAGCACAGACCAAAACAAATGAATACTGTAGTCACACTAAACTGTTCATCACATAGTAGCTTCTACAACTGATGCTGGGGTTTTTTTGAAGACTAGTAAATAAAATGAAATTTTTTTTTTTGTGAGGAAACACTTGGGTAACGAAAAAGTGATCCACGAAGTATAAGTGATTCTGCTTAAAACAGCCTGAATTTCCTCTCACCAATTTATGATTCCACTTCAGACAAGCCTGGAATTGTATTTGCTATTCTTTACAGCTATTCACTCTATAAATACTCTTTCATGTCCCAGTGATTTTTCTTCTGGTTCAACAAAATTCTGTTGCATTTCAGTCCTTTCTACTTTTTATTCTCCTCTGTATATTCATGACCTTCCTTACATCTGGTTAGTCCCATTTAATTCACCAGAAGAGGAAGAAAAGGTCACACAGTCATTTTAGGAGTTAGACTCCAAGTATGGGTTTTCTGAAACATTTTGGTTTGTGTCAGTGTCAAGTTTAGTCTTTCAAAAAATTTAAGTGTGTGTTTTTTCAGTTACCTCATGTAAAGATATATCCTTTGCTTTATTGCCTCCTTTTCCCACAAAAGCAGACAGAAAGTTGGTTGATATCTCAGAATGAGAAGAGGGAGCAGGGTGTATCAGCATATCCCAGGAAACAGTTTTTAATAGTATTTCTGTCTTACTGTTGCCTTGCATGTGCTCCAGGGCAGATCATTTGCTCACTCTAAAGTTTGGGTTTTTCTCTGTAACAAAAGGACAATATTCTCATTCCTGATAAAGGACTTCAAGAGCTCCAGGGCAATATTCTGTGTTATTATCAAATGTTGCTCTTTCTAGTCAACTGGGTATATATTTAAAGTGTTTTTGAAGCATTTGCACATGATAAGGAAATGTTAAGAATGCGAAACATTTGGCTGCAGATGTGCTACTTTACTATTGCTTTTTCTGGATATATTCCTGTTTCCTGTCCAGTGTTTCATACACAGGGATGAAATGTAGCCTTACAAATGGTGTCATGGAAAGGAGGAATCCAGCTCATACAATCATTCAGAGTTACTAGGTGTCACACAGTAAGAGAATTTCAGAATTCAGTGTTTGATCTCAGTAAGCATAATATACATCCTTTTATTTCACCAGAGTCACACCAGGATTACACTTAGCCTACATGCATGGGGTTGCATATTTCCACCTTGCCCATATAAAATCCTCTGTAAGGATCAAGCACATTTGCAATTCATCTATAGAGGATTATAGTATCACAGAATCATTTAGGATGTAAAAGGTTCTTAAGCTCATTGAGCACTTTGAGTAGCTCATTGAGTACTTTGAGTCCACATGTAAGCCGTGTCCCTAAGTGATATATCTTCATGTCTTTTGAGTACCTGCAGAGAGGACAGGTCCACCACTTCCCTGGACAGTCTGTTCCAATGCCTGACAACACTTGGTGAAGAAATTTTTCATTTCAGGTAGTTGTAGAGGGCAATAGGTCTCCTATCAGCCTCCTTTTCTCCAGACTAACCTACAGCAGCTCCTCATCAGACTTGTGCACCATACCCTTCACCAGCTTCATTGTCCTTCTCTGGACATGCTCCAATGCCACAATGTCCTTCTTGTGGTGAGGGGTCCAAAACTGAACAGGATTTGAGATGCAGATTCATAAGTGCCAAGCACAGGACAATGATCACTTCCCTGGTTCTGCTGGCTACACTATTGCTGATACAATTCAGAATGTCCCTGGACTTCTTGGACACCTGAGCACACTCCTGGCTCATGTCTACTTGGGTGTTGACCAGAACCCCCAGTCTTTTCCCACCAGAGATCTTTCCAGCCACTCTGCCCCATGCCTGTAGCAGTGCATGGGGTTGCTGTGACCCAAGTGCAGGATATAGCATTTTGCCATGTTGAACCTCAAACAATTGTCCTCAGCCCATTGATCCAGCCTGTCTAGGTCCCTCAGTAAACCTTCCTACCCTCTGGCAGATCAACACTCCCACCCAACTTGGTGTCATAAGCAAACTGAGGGTACATTCAATCCCCTTATCTGGATCGTTGATAAAGATATTAAACAAGACTGATCTCAATATTGAGACCTGCAGGATACCATTTGTGACTAGCTCCCAACTGAATTTACTTTCATTCACCACCACTCTCTGGGCCCAGCCATCCAGACAGATTTTAACGAATGAACATTGCACCCACCCAAGCCATGAGGAGCCACTTTTTGCAGGAGAATGCTGTGGGAAATTATGCCAAAGTCCTTACTAAAGTCCTAGTAGACACCTAGCTGGCACAGCCTTTTCCTCATTCCATGTACGAGGTCCAGATCAGGTTGGTTAAGCAGGACTTGCCTTTCCCAAACCCCTGCTGGCTGATTCTGAACCCCTGATTGTCCTGTAGGTTCTGCATGAAAGCACTCAAGATGATCTGCTCTATGGCCTTCCCCAGCACCATGGGCAGGCTGACAGGCCTGTAGTTCCCCAGATCTTTCTTCCAGCACTTCTTGTAGATGGGTGTCATATTTGCAAACCTCCAGCCCACTGGAACCTCCTTGGTGAGACAAGGCTCCTGGCAAATGATTGAAAATGGTTTGGTGAGCACCTCTGCCAACTCTGTCAGTATGTTTGAGTGGATACCATCTCATCCCATAGACCTGTGTGTGTCTGAGAGCAACAGATCACCAGATCATTTCCATTGGGTTATGGGGGCTTCAATCTTCTCCCTGTCCCTGTCTGCCAGCTGAGGGGCTGCATCCCTAAAGAACAGCTGGTCTTACTATTAAAGACTGAGGCAAAGAAATATTGCAACCTTTTCCTCATCTTTTGTCACTGTGTTTCCCCCTGCATTCAACAAAGAGTGGAGAGTCTCCTTTTATTCCTGACGTATTTCTAGACCCATTTCTATTGTCTTTTAAGTTCTGTTTGGACTTTAATGCTTTTAATATCCCTCTGTATAACCTCATGATATCCTGGTAGTCCTGCTGAGTTGCTGCCCCTTCTTTCAAAGCACATAAATTTATTTCCTTTATTTCCTGAGTTCCAGCCAAAGCTCTCAGTTCAGCCAGGCTGTTCTTCTTCCACAACACCCTATCTTTCAGCCTGCTCTTACGCCTGTAAGATTTTTTCTTGAAGAATATCCAGCCTTCCTGGACTCCTCTTTGTCCTTCAGTACTGCTTCACAAGGGACTCTCCCTACCAGTTTCCTAAGCAAGCCAAAGTCTCCTCTCTGGCAGACCAAGGTAACTGTTTTGCTACTACTCTTATAAAGTTTTTGATTTCTGTGCCCAGGACAGTTTCTAAGCACCATATCACTCACCTGTCCTTCTTTGTTCAAAAGCAATGGGTCCAGCAGGGCATCTCCCCTAGCTGAGTCACTTATCACCTACATTAGAAAGCTTCACACACTCCAGGATTCTCCTAACCTGTTTCCTCTCTGTTGCATTGAATTTCCATCTGTTAAGTTGAAATTTCTCATGAGAACAAGGTCAGTAATTGTAAGACTTTTCCCAGCTTACAGAATATTTCATCTCCATCTTCATCCTGGTTGGGCTGTCTATAACACTCCCACCATGACATCTTCCTTGCTCACCTTTCCCCTGATTCTTACCCATACTCAGTGCTGTTGACACCATCATTAAGCTCTAGACAATCAAAATTTTCCCTAACATACAGGATTATTCCTCCTTGCCTAGCCCTTCTGAAGAGTTCATAGCCATCCATTGGAGCATTCCAGTTGTGCAAGTCATCCCACCATGTTTCTGTGACGGCAACTGTGTCACAGTTCTGCCGTGGCTCAGTGGTTTCCTGTTGGTTGCCCTTGCATTGGCGTAGATACGCTTCAACTGAGTCATTGATTCCACTGCCTTTTTGGACAAAGAAGCCCTAATTCCTGCATAACCATTCTCTCCACACTAACTAGCAAGTAGATTGCACCCAACCAGGTAACTCTCAGGTCCATTTTTGCTGTAAATCGAAGAATTTTTCTATTATATTTCAAGTGCATGTACTTAGTGTTACAATGCAAATCCAGAGTTTAGCTTCGTTCCCCACTCATCAGCTCAGAGCCTGGATTGTTAAATGTGTATTTAGACATTCTGTTATTAAAACATAATTTCTATTCAGCCAATGCTATTTTTTCTCCTGAAAATTTGACAGTTTTCCTACGAGATTTTTAGACTACATACAGTAACTTTAGGGGGAAAAAAATCTTGAAAGCTACTCCAACTAGTTTTCTACACCAGTTCCTGAAGACATTTGATTCAACCTCAATAAAGAGATTCTCCTGGCATTGAGAACTGTGGGGTAAATTAGAATTTTGAGTGTTAAAACTTCATATATTGTGTCAAAACAACTCAATATCAGTAAGTGCACACACTTAGCCTGTTGGAAATGCTGGCTGAAATTTGGCCTACTGTAAACCCCTATACAAAAGGCAGTAATTTTCAAGGCCCTTAGCTTTTATCGAAGGTAGAAAAAGCTACAGGATACAGGCCATTAGGGCCCTCTGCTTTCATGCTTTTTTTTTTTTTTCCCTCAGAATAACATAATTTAAAACAAAACATTTTCTCTTTTCCTTTATTCCTATTAAATGAAAAGCAGAGAAATTAACTTCCAGCTAAAACTGTATTTAATTCATAGTCCTGTGTCTAAAGTAACACAGCCAGGCAGGAAAAGGTTCTCAAGTCTTCACACAAGGTGCCTTTGGGACACTGCCCAGACTACAGTTGTGTGATTTTACCCTTCCCACAAACGTGAGCCCTAGGGAAACAAGAACTGAACTTTTGGTTCATTACAAAATAAATAAATATAGCCAGAAGCTTTACCATTGGAAATGAAGAACTCATGCTGGATACAGGAGAAGATTGGAATTGGAAACTCATCACAGATAAGGAAGTAGAATATGGTAATTTCCATGTTTCGTCTCTTGAGAGCTTGTCAAAATAAATATATTCAGAGACCACATGCAGATGCTCTCATCATTTTAGGCATTGTGCACAACCATATGAAAAAGGATTAGCACAACAGAAATAAACAGGCCTTTTCTTTTCTCCTTCTTTCAAAGACTTAGTGGAAGGAAGGAGAAGAATCTCCCTCTTAATTAGAAGGAAAACGAATAAAAAAAATTACTGGACTAGAAAAAAATAAAATAACCAAAAGCAGAAGGAACATTCAAACTTTTTACTGAACTTTTAAAAAGAAATCAAAATGAAGGGATTGTAGTAGATATTCTCAGAGATAAATCAAATTTTTCTTCACTCAAGGAAGAGCAATTTTTTTCTGTGTCCATGCTAGCATCAATGCTAAGACATCAGTTATATTTTCAATGTATCATTTCTTTTTCATTCTAAGATAAAGAACTTTCTTATTACTATGTTTTAGTGATGTTCACATGTTATTTTGATGAAAAAGAATAATTTCTGAGTGTATGTAAGATATCTCCCCCGTTTTACAACCTTTAATAAACACAATATCTGTTTCTTGTGTCTTGACACTATCAGCAGTACATATTGCCATACTGTGACACAATTTACTATTAAAAAATATCATACTTCATAGTTTTGAAGTAGTTACTTTTGCTTTTTGTTCTTTTGCTTAAGAAAAGAATTTGTGAGAAATAGTAACAGGTCCAGCCAAATGCTGATTCCTGACCTTCATGGTGCCTAAGCAGAGAACACCAGTGTCCCTTACCTATCAGTGAAAGAAAGGGTGGCAGCAGCTTCACCATCACTGACTCTGTGTTGCTGCACGTCCAGAGCCATCCTGCCTTTCCTGCAGTGGAGCAGAGAGTTCCCTAGGAACTACTGTAATTCCTGTTTGTGAACTATGGTGGAGACGGTGAATTCCTTGGCTTTCCCAATTATGCAGCCTATATATATTGCATTAACTGATGTGAGGTTCTTGGCTAATGGCTCACAGAGTCAGAAAAAGGGACACCACCACAGGACTTTTGATATACATTATTTTTAAATGGCCCATAAGAGAGAATATTTGTATAATGTTACATCTGAGATGTTCCAAAACACGTAAGTAACCCCATACCTCTGATCTATGTTCACAGAACCATGGAATGTTCTGATTCGGGAAAGACTCTCAAGAATTGTCATCTCTAGCTCTTAAATGAATGGCCCCCACAGGGATGAAATCCAAAACTGGTGTTATTAGAGCCATCCTCTGACCAACTGAGCTAAGAGCTCTTCCACAAACCTTTTAGAAGTTTGCACTCTTTCAAGAGTAGCAGAAGAAGCTTTCCTTAACACCTTTGTAAATCCGGGCCCTAACTCACATAAAACTTTAATTAACTGCAGGATCCTCTCTTTGTAAGGACTTTTTTCATAACTGTGCAATTTTTCATAGCATCAGAGATGATCATAAAACAGGGTGCTGTTATTAGAGTATAAAACTTATTTTATAACCTTAATTCATGAAGGCCTATTGGAATCAACAGAATACCTCTAAAATTCATGCTTCACCATTTATTGTAATTTTGCCTATATGTAAGAGATAAATACTACTGGATTTCTTGTAGATCATAGGTCACTAAATTTAAAACAGATACCCTTCCTTTTGCCCTTAATGAGTTCTGCTTGACTGAAACACACTTTCTGGAAAGACATTCATCCTTGAGATGAGGCCATAGTGAACCTAATATTTCCTTCAACAGTATGTTGTATTGCTCAATATCAGTCCCATGAATATTCTTCAATTTTTTTTGCTTTGCATATTTGGCTTCAGCTTTCATAAATTGATTGTGTCTTCTCCTACAGTACAACCTTTTGATGTCAAGTTTTGGTCTTTTTGTTGTTTTGGGTTTTTTTCAAATATTTCTAAGCTATCAATAAACACTCGAAGTTGCTTCACTGACATCCATTTTATAAGTCAAACTGATTGAAGTCTTCAGGCAAAGCTTGCAAACTTTGCAGTCTTCCTTGCAAAACACTTTTTTTTTGGTTCTTTTTCCTCCACACTCCAGTTTCCATCATCACCTTGAGGATCTGGACACCAGAACACTGTGAAATACAGACATTAATCCATACATCCAATTGTTTTAATTCTACTTACTGCTTAACCTGCTTACACATGCAGAATCTCCTAAGGCCTTTTTTCTCATAATATTAAACTCCCCCCAAGAAATTTTCAACAATGACTTTCTCAAATTAAATACTCACATCCATATCCATATCCACTACTTCAATCTGGCTTTAACTGACACCATTTCAGCATGATCTGTGTTCATGAGCTCTATATTCAATAAGTACTTATCAACATCTTGACTTACATGATTTCTTATTTTTCAGAGTCTCCCCTTTGATCAACTCCTGCATGGTACACCAGTCTCCTTAACAACAGTGATTTCAGAACAGTTGTCACTTAATGCGAAATGAAACTTAAATACTTTTAAACATTCATGCACATATGTTAATGATTCTTGGTTTATTATTAATATAGACTCCAGCTGGGAGAAGCAGGATCAGTGCATAAACCCTAGTCTATTAATAAAATGGACCAAAAGGGGGTAATCTCTCTTCATTGTGGCTCTCTAAGCTTCCCAGAGTCCTGGATCCCATGGAAACTAAGAGCTAAACAAAAATACATATAATGGGATAGGAAATGGTCCTGGGCTCTAAATAGTGGTTTTAATAAGCTTGTATTTAAATGTTGAATTCAAATTTTGAAGTGTAAGAAGTTCTCCATTTTGCAAAGAAACCTGAACGAACTTGGAACAAGCTCACTCTCTTTTCTACAAGGAAAACATTCATGGGCCCAGCCCCAAGTAGACATCTCAAAGGAGTTGTTTAAAGCCATCAGCCTGTCTGGGCTTGCAGGACTGAGAGCTGGGGCTGCCCATGTTGAGAAGCAGGTCAGCCACATTTACATACACACTCAAAAGACAAACTCCTGTTGAAGTTGTAGCTGAATACCTATCTCCCAAAAGAGGATCAAGGAAGCAAATTTACACAGGCAGTGGAGCTGGTTCAAGGTCCATCCAAGTAACTCACAGTAAAGTTCTTACACAAAACTGCTGGTAGAAGTGTCTGGGGATCCCCTTCATACTCATGGGGTTGAGTTCATAAGGCATCTCTCATCAGTGACAAAAGAGAGATGCATTTAATATGTGGGGTAGAGGAGAGAAAAACTTCCTGAAAATCCCCTGTCATTTACCTTTTACAAGTACAGAAGTCGAGAGGCTAAAACTCAGTAGAACTAAACCAGAATTAAAACTTTTTTATATAGTGTGACTTGATTCTCCTTCATAAAATGGGACAGCACCGCCATGAAACCCTGGCTGTTTTCCCACCTGCTCCCTCTGCCAGCGTTTTTCCAGGTTCCAGGGTCAGCGTGCCATAAAAACCCCTGACCCCTGGCCAAAATGGTCTCTCACACAGTTACCTTCTAGCTCTAAGTGTATTCATCTTATGCTTTGATCAGACCTTTGTAGATCAATAGAACTAAGCTTTTCTTCACTGGGAGATATGTTTGCCTTTATCTATGGCTGAACGTTTTTTGAGTATTTCTAGGCTTATTTAGCTCTTCAGCTGAAAACAAAGTACCCTGTCAAAGAGAAGACAAACATTTGAAAGAAAACTGTGCTTTCATCACAGACTTTCTTCTATAAGCTTCAAATTTAGTGAGAGACTTGTGGCTCCATAAGTGTATACAAACAAGGAAAAACTTTTGACCTCTGTCCTTTCTCATAACTATATTAACAGACAAAAAGTTTTAATCTTTTTTTCCCATGAGGAAGATTTCCTTCCTTTTGAAGATATTCCATCAAGATAAAATTTTCTTACATCAGTATACTTTCACATAAATATGCTTCATTTTGTTTTCGTGTCAATCTGAAGGGTGTAAGAATGGAAAACTCCAAAGCTTATTTTAATAAATTAATAATAATCATGCTATCCTTTTTAAGCTTCTGCATGTGCTACTTGGTATAGAATAACCTCAAGCAAAGAGAGTCTTCAATGAAACCCTTCAAAAAGGCACATGGATTTGAATTTAAGAATGAGAAACTTTATATTTACACTATGGCAGATGAAAGAGATGCTATCTGTAACATGAAAGCTTTAAAAACATGAAGTCCAAGGTAAACAAAGAGAAGTGCAAGCAAGTGTTCAACAACTACATTGGAATTTGCAGTGAGATGTCAGTAGTCAAAGGAACATCCGTTCAGGCTGGTTAAGGACTGTGACACCGTGACACCTTCCATCTGCATTTGAAAATGGTTTTGGCCCTAAGATCCTAATTTTTCCTATATGAAACCCGAGGGCAGAGATTTCTCTCTTTTTTTCAAGTCAGAGAATGAGGAAAGAATGCACTTCATGAATCAAATTCCCTTTTCTTCCATCATCTGCTTCTGTGTAGAAAATTTAAAGTGGTAACATGAGTGAAAAACAGAGCTTGTAGGACCTGAGGGTTGTCAAAATTATGAATAAGGGAGAAGCTTCCTTGTCCTTAAAAATTATAAAGGACATCTTAAAATATATGATCTCTGGGTAGCATTAGCTGAGATTCAAAGGAAAACTGTCTGTAAAGGCAAAATTACACTAAAACGACATGATGGTCAGGATCTAACTCCAATCTTGGCCAGAGTTTCTAGCATGCCTGAGATTGGATTAAAATGTCCATTTCTCTTGTAGTCCTTCAAACCAATCTTTTCCTAAAACAGATAATTTCAGAATTCTTAGAAGGTGACATGTATGTATTTGCTTGACTCAATTAGAATATCTCCACGTTGAATTTAGAATTGAGAAAGACCTCTGGTATTTCTTACCCCTTGACCTCTGTGACAAGGATAATTTTTTTATTGTGCTCTATGGGTGCTTTCTGCAGTAAGTGACGTTGTTTCAGCATTTATAGGCCATTGGGTTGGAGACCATTTTCCACACCTGCAAGGAAAAAAACTAAAGTTAAACCTCACAAGGGCAATTCACTTAGTGAAGAGGAAGTTTTTTACTGCTCAACAGTGACACCTCTTGATATTCAGCAGAATATTACTGATAACCTTCAAAGATAATTTAATGCAGTTTGCAGGACAGAGTACTGCAGGCAGTGCAGTTTCTCCCAGAGGAAAGGTTTTGCTTTCTTGGTTTATACAGGAAAAAGCAGCTCAGCATCCAATCTATTGTACCAATATGAGACGCTCAGGAAATGAAAAAATTTATAGGGGACCAGCTCAGAACAGTGAATCTGTATCCCTAGAAAATGCCTTTGTCATGAAATTACAAAGTTTTAAAAATGTGACAGAAGGAAAAATACTGGAAAAGATATTTTATCAGCTTTAAGCTTTTCTTCTGAAATGTTAATATTTTTAATATGACTGTTGATATCAACATCAACCTCGAAATTTTTTTATTTATTCAAACCCTACTTTATGTCAGAAATTTTTTTTGCTATCCAACTTTTCATATGCATAGCTTCTGCAAAGACCTATACTCAAAAGTCAGCAAGGAATCTGGCTACTTGCATATTCAGTTAAATAGAATTTGTAACAGCAAAAACTGAATTTATTAACTCTTTAAAGTACTACTATAATGCAAATGAAAATTTAGATTTAAAAAAGCCAATGACATGAACAATTGAACTAAAAATAAACCAAGTCTATCAAGTATCCTTCCAGCAGGATATGGAATATGGCCTACCTTCCTGGTAGCTGCTTTAGCTGGCGCTGAGACTGTATTTGGGATCTAGCCATGAAAAGTTTAAATAATCATTCTTTCTAGGCCAAATGCTGAGCGTTAGAACAAGAAATTTTGGCTCACATTTATCTCTATAACAGATGTTGATTGGCCAGCTGAAATTTGTTCATGCATTTTACGAGTAAGTGCACCCTTTTGCCAATTCAACAGAAGCATTTGTGAGAAATCCAAACACATCCATTTCTGTTGGAGCTCTAGCTTTATTCTGCTCATGGTACAAGTTCATTATTGAAATAGCTGTAGATCAGCTGAAAATAGCTTGGCATTTAGGTATCCTCCACTAGCACCAATTAGCATTATGGAATAACAATATCTATGAAGAAAATCTCTGGGGACTATAGCATAGATAGTAAATGTCTGAACAAAGAGTTAATTTCTACCTAATAAATTCTGAAGACACTGAAATGACTTAATTGTGAAAGGGTTTAATAATTTAGTGCCAATAATAGACAGATTGTAAATTGGAAGGTTTATTTCAAAATCAGCAAAAACTGCACAGAGAGAGTAACAATAAAAGAAAAAGTGCTAACCTAGAGGGAAGAGAATTTGAAAGCTATAGGGAAGATTTAGGAGCAACAATGGTTTTAAGGGCACACTCTTTATGTCTGTCATTATTTTTTAAGTGGAGCTTTAAACCATGCCTACCAGTAAAATGTTGATACTTCATCATTTGTAAGCAATCAGTTACTTTATTTTTTTGTAAGAAATCAGCTGTTACTTTTGTCTAGTAGTAGAGCAGTACTTGGTGCTAAAAATCTGGGATGCATGCTATGCCTGCATACCATAACAAAACCCTGCTGTCCAAGCTTTACAATATGTCTTAGAAGTAAACAAATGTGAAAAAGCACATCAGACATGAAGAAAACAAAACCCCAGAGGTGAGACACACAACTGAAAATGCTCCTTATTTCTGGGCAGTGAAACTTGCCATTTTAATGATGACAGGGTTGTCTGTTGAAATATTTTGAGAAAAGCTATTTGAAAAATCTTTTGGCCTCAACCTCTAGCTATATACACATGGGGACATTGAAATAGAGCCAGGAATATTTTAATGCTGATTTTTGGAATCACATTATAGCACCCTACCTATTTTTAAGGTCTTAAGGAATTAGGAGGATAAAAGTATTTCATTTCGTGAGTTGAGTTCTTTATCTGGAAGTGGATATATTCCATTTCTCTGCAACCAAGATGGGAACACCTTCATATAATGAGCCTTGTAAACGAGTAAAGACCCATAGACTTGATTTTTTTTGGTTGTTTTTTTGGGGAAGAGACTCTTCTTTCTGCTCAGTCAAGATAGCTAGATTTAATTTTTTGAACAGATTTCATCCTGTGAACACACACATACACATGAAAATTTGTGTCCACGTAGGAGAGACGCATACACAAAGGAAAGAATAATAAATTGCCCCAGCATATATAGAACCATATAATACTTAGAATCAAACTGACACAAAAGCAGAGACTAAATAATCTAATACCAGTGGAAACTCAAGGCATCTAAAAGCCAAGAATGCACCTTCAGTAAGAAGTATTTTCTTTCCTTCTTTGGCATCTGTTGACATAAACATCTGATAAAAATGATTATTCTTATTTCTTTTAGATTATTCAGAAAAGCTCAAATTCTTGGCTGTAAGACAATTTGCCAACACTCTATTAAACAAAATACCTCTTTAAACATTTATGTAAACACAGGGTTATACCAGCCTAGTTTTCTAATGGATTTTATTTTCCCTAACTTTGGACAGCTAAATAAAAATTAAACACCTAGTCTAAGCTAGCCATCTGGGCTACAGTTATACCCAAAAGAGAGACAGACAGTCAGGCAGAGAGAAGGGCACCTCTAGAGTGCCTTTGTCTGACATCCCTTTTTGTTATGAGCCCATGGATAAAAGAGCTATGGATAGCTCTGCCATCTCCCTCTTTCACACGTCATTGAAGTGTAAATAACTGAACTACGTCTGCCTTTTGTTTACGTGAGTCCAGCTACATAAGATGAATTTCCAACCTATGAGTTATACCTCCCTTATTACTTTTTGGCACTTTTATTCTTTGCTAAAAGCACAAACACATCATTATTTAAATAGCACAAATGGAAGAGCCAAATGAGGACTTTACCCAGCTACTATATCTCTCCCTTGCTCCTTCTAAACAAAATATGTGAGAGGCAGGCAAGATAAAATGAAACATGGAGTTTCTTGCTTTGTGCGGTTTCTCCTGCTCTGGATTTACCATGAGAATTGTGCCACTACTCATATTGTCCCTTTGAAACAAATAATACACTTTAAAAAAATACAGTGAAGTCAATTCCTCATTTGGAAACTTGAAAAGTGCAGTTTTGTCCTAGATATGTATAATTAATCAAAAGCACAGTTAAAATAAAGAAAGAAGAAAAAAGTTAAAGAAATTCACCTTTTTCTTTATTTTAGACAGACCTTGAAGTTATATAAGAACAACTGACCTGTTTCTGATGAACCAGATATAATATAATAATATTAATACATTTTCTTGAAATCTTTAAAGTTTTATAAATTGCCCATGGAGGTTTGTGAACCAAGGTCACTCTGTGTCTTTTCACTCTTTTAATTATCTAGTTACAGCCTGATACACTAGCCTTGCTAATTGGACACAGAGAAATCCCTCATCAGTGAAGTTAGAAAAGGACCTATGAAGAAAGTGTGGGAAACTGCTGTAAATCAAAGAAGAGGAACGGAACAGAAGGAAAGCCAATCAACTGTACCCCTCCGAGCTGTGAGTTTATAGGAAAAGCTCAGCCTCATTGGATGGAGGAACAAGTGGCCAGCAGGTAGTTACACGTCATTGACCTCTCCCTGATAGATACTCTTGTGAGAGGAGCCAAATGCAGATTCACACCTGCCCTTAATTTCCTGGGGAAGGGAAGATTTTAAGCAGTAGCTTGAGCTTGTGCTTTGGGGTGTGTAGGTGGTAAATCCAGTGATATCCATTTCTATTCCCATATCCCCAAGAAGTTCATCCATACCCTCTCAAAGCCCAGTGAGGGAATTAATTGTCCTGTCTGCTTTTTACCATTTTCAAGTACATTTGACAGGTGTGATGCACACCAGAAAATCTGTAGCTCTTTCAATCTCTATTTGGTAGAATAAGAAATATGCATATCTGTACTATGCTTGACTTTCTCATCCTTTTCTTTTCCCATCACTTCACATTCTTCAAGGTTGTCAGTGATTTTTCTTCTCTAAATCATGGCTTGTCATTTGAATCACAGCTCCCTTCCATCTCAGATCTTCTATTTTGAGTTTGGATGGTCACTTTAAGCAATTCATTTTCCCCTCTTCTTCCTAATTTTTCAGTATGAAAACCTGTTTGCTCATCACCTTTTCCATTTCCTCTGTGTCTTAATAAGCCTCTGCAGTGTATATGCCAGTATCTAAGATTTATTCTTCCTCCTCTTTTTTTTTCCCCAGTGCTCAAACATTATCTGTCCATAGAAACATCCAAAACTATATGATTTTCACAAGTTTTATCTAGTCCACCATCATAAAATGTTTCACCTAAAAAATGCATGCGTCCAGCACCCTAATATTTGTTTTTAACATAGAAGGAGTGTATACACAGACTGTTTCACAAATACTGAAATCTCTATTCATCAGAAGATACTACCAAAGCAACGAAATGCCATTAGAACACTATGCGGATTTCTAAAGAATCAGTTAGGCTTCCAGAGAAAACACAGGGGTACTGCTGGAGAAGAGACAAGATATTATCTTGTCAGTAGGAAGAAAATAATTACTGATCCATATGTAGGAAATTTAAATGCTTCTGTTTGGTTTTGAGACATGAAACTGAAATTCTTGACATTTTAACTGCTAAAATTTTCCATGGCATTTCCATGACATACAAAAGGCATAACATTGCCTTGGCATGTTGGCAAAGCGCTGATCAAAGTGCAAAGTGGAGATCAAACTGGATTCACCTGCAGTTGCTTTAACGTTTGTTAAGCTAACGTTCTTCTGTATCATATTATTGTGCGAGTTCATAATACACTCAGGAGTTTGCATCCAATGAACCCCTAGCTTCTATCACATCCAATGTTTTGAAGGAAAAAAGCCTGAAGTTCTGCACACTTGGAACGATGAGAAAGAACACATATATATTGTCCATTTTGGTACATAACTTATCTTAGTTGTTTAAATGCTACTGTCTGCAAAACTGTGAAAAAGATATCATTACTGTTGACTGCAAGATCTTCTTGTCCAGAAGCATCCCTTCATGTCAAATCGTTTTCATGATAATGATATATATTTGAAAAATATCAGGTGGCAGAAAGCAACAAGTTCCACACTGGATACTGGCACCGAAATGTCTCTACCCTTTGAACACCGTGTTTGGTCTAGCCAGCAAGCACCATACACACAGATAAAGGAACAAATCCATCATTGGAGATCACATCCAACAGGCAGGTTTTGTGCAGCCATTTGTTTTGTAGAGTAAGAGGGTAGTTATGTACAAAAAGCTCTGTGCAACTGGCCTCTGTGTTAGGGAATAGTCTCAGCACATTTAGCATCATCTTATGGTAATCCAAATAGCAGCTAAAAAGAGCAGAGCTGGTTCTATCCACTTTATTTGGTGTACTTCTACACTTAAAAAATTTAAAGTCTTGCCACCCCATAAATTCAATTTTACCCTAATTAAATTAGCAAAACATGCAAATACATGAGACTGACGTAGCATTATGAGAGACAATCAGAAAGCTTTCTGCCTTTTTTTCCCCAGAAGCATAGCGCTATTTCACTTTTTTTCAATCTTAGATGCTTTCTTTTAAGAAGCAGTTAATAAATTGAATACTTTCCAGAAGGTTATTCTTCCTTATGTATTTCATTCACACTGCTTCGCAGACTTCTCAATATCTCTTATTTTGTTTTGTTTTCCTTCAGTATAGAGGAAACAAACAACATTAGACAGAATATTTTAAGGTGTTTAACTCCAGGACAAAACAATCATAACAAACTACATTTTAGAGAAAGCACTATCAGGTCCTTCTCTTACTTCTTGTCTCCATTAAAAGGAGCCTCTCAATGAATTGGAAATTTCTTCTAGCAGAGATGCATCCCTTAACAGTAAAAGTGATATTTTGCCCATGCAGTTTATGCTGACTACATGCATAAAAGTTGAAGCTACGAATAGAGTTGCTTATGTTGCTGGTTTTGTTAAGTACAAAAATGTCACTAAACATCATATCCCTTAACTGGTATAGCCATAATGACAAAAACGCTAACATAGATGTGGGTTTCATTTCCACTCTAGTGATAATAAAATGGCACCTGATTTAAGCTGTTGGCAGAGTCCTGAGAGATTTGAAAGTTGCAAGAGGTCCATGGCAAATAAGTATCAGAAGAAAGATTAATGTCTATTAATGTCAGATATTTAGACTAATGTATCGTGCATGTCTCAGTCAGTGCAAGCTCTTTTTATCATGTAAAGAGCACATTTACACTTGTTCAGACTTGGGTTAACTTGTCACTAATTTAGACTAGGAATAGTCTTACACATAAGGCCAATAAAGGCTTTCTCTTTTAGACTTGTAAAAATTACAAGTAAAGTAGACCTCTTATATGCACTAGATGCAGAGAATAGCCTCAAATTAGTAATCTACAGTGTACGTACCTAAAGGTACCTAAACCCTGTGTGGTTTAGATTTCTATTAAGTTTTATTCCATAGAAAATGAAGTATTTTGGCAGATATTCTAGCAGTTACCTAGATAATTTACAGCTTTTCCCATTTTATTTCCTACCACCTTCAAGAAAACTTTTTAAACCTGAAATTTAAAATTTACTGCCTCATCCAACCTCTATTCATTGGCAATTTGGCATTTGGCAATTGTCAAAGATTTGGTGAAACCATAATAGTGAAAGGAAAGACCAGCAAACACACAGACAAAATTTGAGGTGGTTGTTAAACTATGTTTGATGGAAAGTAGTAATGAGTGAACCTTAAAAAAATCATTCTCATCAAAATAAATATATGATGCAGATGTTTATCTGACACTTTCATTTCTCATTCTTTAAGGAATAAGGTTTAGACACCCTTTGATCTCCTCAACACTGTTTGGCCTAAATTTAAAACATTAAAAACTACCTTTTTTATGGTATTTCAGTGCTTCTAATGCCTGCAAAGGGAGAGAAAATACTTGGCAGGTTTATTTTGGGTTTTGGGCAAAGGCTGAGAACTCTCTTAAAAACAGAAATTTAGACTCAATGGCTGAACAGTGACAATATCTTTCCGCCTGAGCCCCTCGGCTCCCAAGAGGAGATAATATCCCCCCTCTATTACAGTAGCCAAGAAGAATGAACAGAGGTTCCAGTAATAAATATAGACAGAGAGACGTCTGGTTTCTTTTCTGCCTCAGAAGCTATCAAGAAAATTTAATCAGGCTTTTCTTTTCCAGTCAATCCTCTGGTTATTTTAATACTTTCACATTCAGTATTGAAATTCTGTCATCCTCGTCAGTGTTTTTTCCTGATGGCTGCATGCAGTCATTGCTAAACAATTTGTTAAAGTGTTATATTTTTAGAGAGGTCTTTTCGTTCCCATCCAATGGTAATACCATTTTGCAGGGATCATAAGGAAAGAACATATCCATGATGAGAAAAAATCAAGCAAATGGTAAGACATAAGCATGTTCCTATCTTATTCCCTTTGCCTCCCTATCCTCTTCTAAGCAGAGAAAAAAAATAAGTCATACCAACCAGATTTTTACCGTATACCTAGCCTGGTGTTTTCTTCCCTACACTAAATTATGTAGTGCTTCTGCAGAAAGTGTGTACAAGAGCTGAATGTAAATCAGAAAACGATGCAATTGTGGAACTAAAAGGCAGTCGCTTCTCTCTAAAACCACGTTGCTATATGGCAGGCTACTCTGCTCACCTTATAAGATCATGGGATTGTTGTAGTACCTCAGGTATCTGTGCATGACAACACTGAATTTAAAATACATCCTGTCTTTCATATGAAATAACTGACACAGACCTGAGCGAATGGGGAGGAAAAAAGGGGGACTACTGCTAGAGAGATAAAAGTATCTTCTACATTAAAATTAATATAATAAAAATCAGCTCAGGTTTTCTGTGCAGCTCAAACGCAGAGCAACATAGCAATCTGTATGTTCTGCCCCAGTCTGGCAGGGGGCTGAAGAGAGAAGCTACCTTTATTTCTGAATTGGAACATAAATAGCGACAAAAGAGGAAAACACTACATAAAATGTTGACAGCCTTGACTGATCACTCACTTTAGCTTATAGCTTCCATCTCATGAATTTCATTCATTGCTCCCTTTTTTATCATGTGCTTGTTAAAAACAAAACAAAATCAATTGTTTAACTAATTGCCAGGTTTTAAATACAGCAATAGCTTTTACTGCCAATCTTTACTATCACTTTGATGGTGCACAATACTTGCATTACAGTATTTTACACAAAACAGAACAGACTACAAAAGAAGACAGAATATCCTTTAGCTACTCTGTACTACTCATCATGACAACATTAGAGCTATTTTTAAATTTATGCCAGAATAGCCAGTACATGTGTAATTTTCATCTTGAACAAGCCTTTCATGACCTTTTGAATCTATAGGTATTTATGGAGCCTGGAAGGAACATTGTTTAAATTAAATTGTGTTTAGCTGATTCATATTTTCACATTGTACATTCACAAGAATGGGGTTCTTGCTAGGACATGGGCAGAGAAGAGGGTAAAAAAAGTGTAAAGCACAGTCTCAGCTAATAATTTTTATGTTGTTTTACACCCCTGGTAAGAAAAGTCTAGCACAAACTTGCACATGTACCACACAAGTTCCTACCGAGTCAATCGCTAGTCTTTCAAAAAATTCATGAGTATTAATGATTTCACTGTTTTGACTAGATGGCTATTGTAAGAAAAGCACTCAGCTTCCTTTCTCACATTACTTATGAAACAAAAAATGCTTCCTCCAGTTCATGGGAGAGTTGTGAAATGGGGTGAGCACCTTGCACTGACTTTTGGTGAAAAGTAACCTCTTCTGCTTGTTCTTTTTCTTTTTGCAGGCATGTGGAACCATCTTTTCAACTCCAGTTTCTAACAGACCTGAGGTTTGTAGAAGCAAATTAAAGTCAAGCATTCTCAATGCAAATCTTGTAACTTTAGAAGACCAAAGAAGTCTCTGTCATCCCAGTGGTCTGAGCATGTCTTGTAAGATAGAAGGTAATGGGTCTGGTGAAGGAAGGAAAATTTGTCAATACTATGAATTGACAATGAACAGCTCTTGAAGGGTCATTTGCGCCTACAGTATTCTTTAGGAGCTAAAGCATCACATTCCCACATGCAAACCCAGACACATTCCAGTGGGTTGGGATGTCAGTTCATATTTACAGCCATCATATTTAGTATCTAAGTTAAGAAGGCCAAGTCTGGATTTACCCTTCTAACATCAGTATGTATGTAGCCTGATGTCTGAATTAGACTATTATCATCACTGAAATTTAAAAGAAAGACAGTCATCTCCAAGATCAGTCCCACCCACTTAGAGTGTTTCTCACCCTCTTTTTGTACTTACAATATTTTTGAGGTTTAGTGTCCATCATAACCATGGGCAGTGTTGCTAAAATTACAGAATTGCATAGATTTCATCCAGTAACAGAATAGCTGAATAGTCCAAAATAAAATATTTTAATCCATATGTTTTGAACACATTACATTGTTTACGAAACTGCCAGTGGATGGAAACAAATGTTCTCAAGGGTTTTTTTTGTTGCAGAAAAGCAATTGTTCTCCTAGTCACGCTCCCTCCAGGGATGTGTGTGTATGAGACTGATCCAGTGATTTCTTATACAACACAGCAGGAGCGGTGATCCATATAACCAATTATTTCTGTACCTTTACTGACATGGTGAATCATGTAAGTTTTTTCTTCAGATGATAATTTCATTGCTCTTTTAGTTTGTGCATTTATTTCTTTATTGTTTCCCTTAGCTGAACCTTTTGTGGCGTGAATTCATTAATGTTAGGTAATGAGGTGGAGATTCAGGCTTATAAAGAGGAATTAACACAGCCTAAATTGCAACTATATTATAGTACCACCATCTGTTTTACTCTTACAGAAAATTTACACATTCTCATTTCAATTAAGTGTGATAGTCAAAATAATTGTAAAATCATTCTCTCTCAGACATTGCAATAAATAAAGACAGCATTACTTCTCAGGGACTTAATAACACTTAGTGTTAAAACATGTAGTTCAATTCAAGTTTTATAACCTTATCTTTATCACCTTTTTTGATAAATATCACAGCATAAATAAAACAAATGGAACAGTTTCATTTTGTCAGCTAGGATCAAGGTAATATATTTAAGACACAAATGGCCCACATAGTGTTGATTTAAGAGGATTGATAACTTTTCTTTTCTTTTTCACTTGTCAGAGTCTTCAAGACTCTGCAAATTTTTTAGTCAAGCTTAGACTGAAAACTCAAAACTTCGTCTATGTTTAAGAGTCAGAGCTGAGGTTTAGGGTCCGAGAAGAATTTTCCTTTCAGCTACTTCAAAATTACTCCATTTGAATTTTGTTGGTTACGTTTGCTCCAATTTGCTCACATTTTGAATGACATAAAAATTGAGATGCTAGACACCTTGTAAAAGTGCTGAAAGGAAATGTGATCTTATGATCTTTTAAATGCTTTTCTGTTTATGCACTATTTCAATTTGACAGTTGGTTTGGTTTGTGGGTTTGTTTTTTTTTCAAAAAATCATCTCCTTTAAAAAAATAAATACAAAAACCAGTTCATTAACAAGCCTAACTTGAGGCTCAGAACTGCACTATCCATCCTTGATGGATAGCTGTTTATTTTCTACTTTAACTTTACAAATAAAAAGAGTAAATTTGCACTGCTTCTAGCTTCACTTTTAATATGCTGCATTTTGTGTTTCTTCCTTGCAATTCTCAGAAGTATTTCCAAACTCTTTTCTTATTTGGTTTTATAGTTTCCTTGGGCACAGTTTGTTCGTCTGGTCAAAAGTGTGTTTCCAGCATGCCTGCTGATTTCTGCAGCCACTGGATTAGGCACATATATTATCTGTGTATTTCTTTTTTGCCAGCAATTCTAGAAGATTCACAGGGCTGATTTAAAAGATGCAAACCTCTCCTTTATGGCAATCTATTCCCATACCATACAGTCCTTTTGTTAGAGTAGAAATGTAAATGAAGAAAATATCAATAACTTAAAACTAAAATTGTTTGGTAAAATCTTTTAAACCAGACTGCATTTTTAATATCATGTACTTTGGATTCTAACAAAAAACAAAAAAAATAATAAACATCACTAACATCACTCAAGTCTTGGTCTTTTAATCAGAATATAACTAGCAGTGAAGGGATCAATATTTTATTTATGCTTCTGTGATCATGTTCAGATGCCTGAATGCAGTTGCTGAAATATCAACAAAACAAATTGAATCCTGACCAATCATGCTCCATAATATGAGTGGCATCTGTGAGGACTTAGAGAAGCACAAGTAACTGTCTCAAACACTGTCAAAGAAGGAAGATCCCACAAAGCAAGCCACCACAAGAGGAACTTGAGATGAGCACAGATAGCAAATAAGACCAAACCTAAATGGAAGTGAAGGTTTGGAAGTAGCACACTGGACAAAATTTCACTGTGTAGACTGTGGTAAAAGTGAAGACAGCAACAACGAGAAGATGCTGGGCCTGGTGAGGCAGATCTAGGCAACCTAGCTGACAAAAACTCCCACCATGGCCAGCTGTGAGAAGGGAACAGTCAGTTATACACATCATCCCAAGTTGTGGGAACAGCATATAGACCTCATGGATTCACAGTGCTCTGATTCAATAAAAGTAATATCTCTAGGACACTCATGGGAGCCCACCACAAAGCAGACCAGAGTAAAGAAGGACCAGCAGAGCACCACAGGAACCCACATGGTGATATCTTTGTTTAATCTCTCTGTCTCCTGTTCTATTTATATCTCTCTACCTCACATTTACTGTTATATAAAATCTGTACTATTGACTTTGGTCTCATTTACACCTTTATTTGGGCAGAGGCATTTCTTAATAATCAGATCCTAACAGCATCCATGAGGCACTGTTCCTGGGGAATATTTTTTTCCTTGCCTCAGATGTATCAGGGAATTACTTATTCACATTGACAGACAATTCTAAGACTTCTAAATGAAAAATCCAAACAGCTGGTAACTGTGGATGACCTTGAAAACCCTCATCAGCTACATTTTGGAGATCTGAACAAAACAAAGACTTAATTCTATCTCAAACTAACATAACTTCAAATCTCAGATCTTTTTTAGATCTCAGAAAACTTTTATTAATTATAATGAGCTCAGTTCGAAATGTTAAGACTTTCAGAAGATATATTTGTTGAGTTTGACTGTAGGTGAGAGGTACACAGCAAGACTCACTCAAGAGTATTTCCTATACTTGCTCCAGACTATTTTTCCACACCACTTCCAACTCCTGGAATGACTAATAATCCACAGACCATCCTCACCTTTCCAGATTATTGGGCATTTCATAATGAAATACAAAATCAGTAATCTATCAATAAGACCAGCAATGATAAACCATGACTACAGCTTTGCTGATTAATGCACTCTTTAGCAGGTTATCCCTCTAGAACTAATTGGAATATTCTGTTTCTGTTGAACTGATACAATAAACCTGCATCTTCAGAAGATTTGAACTCAGAATTCAGGGTCTATGGAACAAAATACCCAAATCCCCCTTTCTTCAAGACACTGTTTGTAAATAAATAAATGAACAAAGAGCTCTTAATCTTGCTTTGAAGACTTTATGTCAGGTTCTAGAAAGAAACCAGGCAATTTTCCAAAAGAATTTTTCACAGTCAGCACAATGAACGCAGTCTGTCAGCAACAAAAAGGGGAAAACAAATTAAGCTGAATTAAAACTGCTCCAGAAAAAAAAAAGGGAGCAAAGACAGCAATGATGATTAAGAAAAAAAAATGTGGATATTCGTCACGTTATTCTACTGCTAAAGCATGTTAGTCAGTCACAATGAATTTGCTCAGTTAAAACCAAAACAAAAACAAAAACAAAAACAAAAACAAAAAAGCAAAAAGCAAGCAAACTAACAAAAAAAACTAAACCCACAAAAAATCCCACTGAAAGTAAATGTTATAAGCTATGTGCACCTGGGCTGCTGGAAGAGTAGTCAATAAGAATAGTTAATATATACTAGAGGTATATACATTGTCACATCAGGAGTTTTACAACGTAAGGCATTGCTGGGGACTACAGAAGAGAGAAGAATGGCAGGCAATAGTTTTACCAAGAGGCTGGGGAAAAAATTACTTACCTGGGATTAATGAAAGCTTCCAGAGGCACAAGGAAGTTATGGAGGTATCCTGTGAAATGGCACTACTCTGGAGTCCTGGAGGAGGTTTTTTTGAAGGCAGTCCACTTCTGAAATATATACTTTTTGGTAAAGCACACTTTGGTTAAGTTTCTCAAGACTTGTCCTCCTGAAAAGATTACAAGATGCACATTATAAATGGAAAGAAATCACAGAATTTATACAAGTCCAGATTTTTACTTTTTTTTTTTTTTTTAATGAAAGGACACTGCATCTGAGTCTTCGTTCTCCTTATTATACACTCATTCTTTCTCCTTAGAACCGCTGCTGTCACATGCAATCACATACAAATTAAGGCTGGCAGATGAAAAAATTAAGGAATTCAAATGCAGAATCTGGTTTTCAGCAGGACAGCTTCTATTCTTAGTGAAAACATGCAGAATTTTAACTTATTTTACCAAAAGCAACTCAGATAAGCACTAAAAATCTCTATACATCTACATGCACTCTATTTTTTGCTATCTCTGTAACCAAGACAGAAAAATATGTTGACAGTCACCACTGCTTTCCTTTAGTCTGTTAGCTGTGTCTTTGTCTCTTGCAAAAGCCAAGGAATTATGTACACAGGGATCGTGGTCTGATGTTACAGGGCAGACCTGGCCAAAGAGGAGCCCTGCCTCTGGAGGTGCATAGATTCAGTGATCTAACACGATATTTCACAGTCTGGTTTTGTGACTGAGTTCATGTTGGACACGACTCCTATCTATGTGCAAATGCTCCCCATTCCTCATGAAAAAATCCACAAACATTCACTAAGCTTCTGTGGAAGGAAGAAAATCCCACACCACAACCACTACTCATAAAAGGACTGGGAGAATTTGTCCTGCTGAAGTTTGGGAACCTTGTTATTCTCACCCAGTTTCCCTTTCTTCTTAATGGTTGGTCTTAATTTAATTTATTGCACATAGATTAGTTTATAGTTTATATTAGTTTATTTTATTTTCTGATCCTCTCTACTCTTTTTGATTAGAGTGGGAGATAGAGTGGAAGTATCCATTACATTTAATCAATAGATCTGTTACGCACAGAAAAATTAAGAAATATCAAAAGCAGTCACCATTTGCCTAGTTTTGGGTTTATCAGTTTGATATAATCAGTAAAATTCTTACTGGTTTCAGTAAGTTTGGGGCAATGCCAAGTCATTTTAAAAGTCCTGTTTTCCCTTTCTTAAAATGTGCCAAAATTTAAATTATCTTGCAAACATGATCAATTTAATCTTTCACAGAGAAATGCTAGATTTTATCACTCCATGGAAGCATTTTTTAAAAATCATAACACTGCCACTGCAAGAAATCTGTATTAGCAGAGAGAGACACTTTTCTTATTTGTATCTATAAATTGTAAAAAGTTAAATTCACACACTTGACCACTTGTAACAATGTTGTCTTAACCATCTGTGGTTTTCTGGGACATTGCAGACTCAGTATCCCAGAACTCTGCAATAGAGAAGTAGTCTTATGTAAATGGGGTATTAGCGCCACTTAATTAGTGACTTGTCTGAAGTTTCTTTTGTCTTCACTTAGGGCCAGGATTAAAAAACACGAAGGAGACGAATTTTCTCATGTTTGGGCTTGGTTATTTATTAAATCTTATCTAAAGTACAGAGAGTTAAGCAACACTTCTGGCTACCAGCTAAAAACAAGCAAAATGGAGGTGAATCTAGCTAGTTACAAGGTCTCTTAAAGCTAAGCAGTCCAATAGAGAATTAACACCTCTATTATTTATACTTTTGACCCAATAACCAAACTCCTGTGACCCGCAGTGTAGCACCTACTGTCCAACCAGAAACTTCTACCTGAAAGCATGAAGAAAAAGGAAGAAGACCAAAAGTAGACAACACCCCAAATCCTCCATCTTGTTCCATACCCATTACTATATTATAGAAACCTCAAATTTAAAACCCTTCACCATGTGAAATCACACACTTCTATTTTAACTACACACCCGTGACTTTAACTCTATCACTCAATTTTGGAAGCCTTCTCCAAGGCCCCAGGCCAAAGGCAGTGCCCTCCAGGGGCTCAGTGACAGAAAGCACAAAAAGCCCAAAATTCCAGGTTTCTCGGATCCAACAGTCTTATTACCCATGGTTCTTTATTTTCTTCTTTCTATGTTATTTCTGTTACTGTGGCAATTCAAACAGGAAAATAATATTTTCTGATCCTTAAATAATAGGAAATAGAGAAATACGTAGTTATAAAATATGATCCAGTCTATGTTTACCTGAAGTATTCTTTTCTGATGCTGTTGTTTAATCAGCTACCTCTAACTAAAAAATAAACCTGTAGAAAAGAGGGTGATATTTTTGTCTGAATCCAAAGTTTTCATAACTTCATGTTAAGTCTAATCTTACTTAACAGCTCTGATGATGGCCATTAGGATGGCAGCAACTGAATTCTGTTATTAGAAGGGCTGGCAAATATCAAAAAAGACACAATATCCACATTTATTTGAGGCCCATTTCCAAGAAAAATAAAGCTCCCACTACTAGAGGAAAAATGCATGTCAATTAAAAAAATGTAAAAGGACTGTCCTATACCTAGTAGAAAAAAATAATATTTGCTAATGTGTGCCAGAACAGATATCCATGTTCCACAGAAGTGGAAATTGAAACAATTAAAGAATAGATTCTTACTTGGTGAATCCCCAAATTGGGGCAGAAGGACGGCCAAACTGCCTGTATATCATACAGGCATTCCTTGTTATATGTAAAAGGGATATATTCTGGAACCTGAAGGGTTTTTTTGTAATGTTTAAAGTAATAAAGTTAGTAGCATTAAATCTTCTTGAAAATATCAGAATCTTATGCATTCATTATTTTGTTACACGGAATAGAAAATAATCTATTGTGGTCTTTTTTCAGGTATTTGTCTCCAAGGGCAAAAGGAAGACTTGCTACAATGTACAAGAACTTAACTGCCAAAATCACCCCAGAATGTTCCAAGGCATGTCTCCTTTTTCTTGAAGTCAGTTTCTAGTACCCAGTTACAACACCTTTCTTTAAAACAGGGTATCTGTGGCTTTGCCAATACAAAAGGCAAAAATTAATTTCAACCCAAGTGCTTCTGCCTCATCCTGTATGATCAAGCTAAATTCTAATCCTGAATCAAACACTGAACTTAGAACAGCAAAGGTTGAGTCCTTACCTGAACATCTGTGTGTAATTCCCATCCTCATCATCCCCCACAAAGCAGCAGCCACTACCCTTCCACATCCAGAAGCAGAAGCAAATGCTTACACATCAGCATTCTTTCCAGAAACCTCTCTCATCAGCCTTTCATTATAAACCTTATTTCAGGGACTACACATTGGCTAAATCCATGGCAGACCAGAAAGGAGGGGGAAAAAGAAGGTGCCTACATAGTCCATGAACACACAAGAATATGTGTTAAAATTTAAGTCCACGTTTTGGGCCACAGCTACCCAGAAAAATATGTTAGATACTGGGAAAGCAGAAAAGGATCCAAAGAAGCAGAATGTTAAGGCCCATTCACACCATCAGAATCAAATGAAGGATAGGGAAAGGTATTCCAGCCCTCAGACTTTCAGGAGGAAATTTTTGAACATCAGGTTCTGATGTCATACAAGAGCTGGATATATTTAAATGACTGCTTAAGCATAAGTACTGAAAAGCATTATTTTATAGGTAAATTTTACTTTTTTTAATATACTGTATAGTAGTTTTGTATGCCCTTCCATATTTTGTATATTTTCTGGGTAGAGTTGATTAAAAAAGAAAACACTGATTTTGGACATTTTTGCAAGGAAATTTCCTTCAGATGTTTCTGGTAGAAAATTAGTGGACTTCATTTATTATCCCAGATCTAATGTATACTTGCTTGTAGAATTGACTACACAATGCAGTGTGGGACTTGGCCATTAGCACCTTTAAGTCATTAGCCACTCTTCAATACTCTGTAAGTAATAAGTAATACCAATAAAAATTAAAAAAGGATTTCTCACATAGCAAAATGTGTTCACATACTCAGACCAAGAGACCAAGAACAGATGAGGGAGTCTGGGCTGCATTTTTGCAGAATTAGAACAGCTTTTTTGTCCTCTTTTAGCTTTACATATTGTATATTTCTGTACATGCTGTGTAGCCTTTCTCAACTGATACTGCAGAACCAAAGGGAAGGAAAGTACCTAATATTGAGATGTGAGTCTACAAGATCATTTGTTAAATTTACTTCTGCTAGCACTGAAAAACTAACCAATTAAAAATAATGCTTTTTCTCCAAAGGAATTTTGTAGCAAAGCAATAGAAAATAGCATGAAGTAATACATATTGAATTCCAAGTCAAAATTGTAGCAACAAGTATACATTAGAGATGGGGGAAAATTCAAGTCCACTAATTTTCTACCAGAAACATCCAAATTAAATTTCTTTGCAAAAAATATTAAAAAGAGTGTGTCCTTTCTTGAATCAACTCTGCCCAAAAAATGCACAAAAATTGGAAGGACATGAAAAACTACTAAAAATTTTGTTTTGTTTTTGTTTGTTTGGTTTTTTTAATTGAAATTAGTCTATAAAATAGTCATGCTTTTCTTCACTTACATGTAAGCGGCCTCCCAACACCAGTTGTATTAATCTTAGTGGCATAAGTATCTTATAGACAGAAAAGTTGTCTTGTCATGGTATGAAGCAGTTGGAGAAGGCTGGCTATTTCTTCAAGAGAGAATTAGAAGTGCAGTGTTTAGTGGACTACAGGCAAGTGGCCCACGAGTCAGGCAACTTGTCCCAAACATCCATAGATAAATTTTTCCTGCTTTATACCTCCTTCTGCCACATGTTCCTGCCCCTGTGGCTGCTCTGGCTCTCACTTAGCTACCTCATGGGCACTGCAGACTGGGTTTTTTCAAGAAAGCAATGTAAATATTTCCAAAATAATAGGAACTGTACCGTTACAAGCTGTTTTAAGTGTCCCTTTTAAAGCCTTTATTAAAGAGAAGCATGGAAAGTATAAATTCTGATGCTTCTTTCTATACAGGTACATCAGAAATGAGCCATAAAACATTCAGAAGGGGTTGACTTTGTCACTGCAAATACATTTACTGCAATACAAATCTGGATAAATTAGAGAGGACAATAGATTTCTCTGATCTTGATAAGCTGATAACAAGAGACATCTGAGCTCTCATGTTTCAGGGGATGCTCAGTCCCTAATTGAATTACTGTTATTTTTTCCAAAGCAGCCAGGGCATTGCAAGTTTGACTTCATGTGACAGCTCAAGCACATGTTGTTAACAAAGGATAGGTATATGTTTCAGATAGAAACACAGACACAAAGACACAGAGAGTCTTGAAAACACGGGAACAAAAGGGTTTTTAAGATATGGCTAATCAATTACTGTGCAATTCCAAGTTTAAAAGCAGTTGCTTAATACAGTCCAATAGATACAAATCATGGCATAGCCCTAGAGGTTAGACCATGCATGTGTGCCCATACAGTAATTTCAGCTGTGAATGACAACCAAAATGTTCAGATTCAGAATATTTAGAGTTTTTGAAAAGTAAATAAAGTAGCTCAGGTTCTCACTAGGAAGCATGTGAAACACAAATATCCTTAGTGGAGAAAACTGTCACAACTCAGGTATCCCAACATTGTCATCAAGCAAGGAATATGGAGAAAGGTAGAAAAGTAATAAACTTGGACAGACATAGCAACAAAGTGTTCAGAAACATTCCGTGCCAGGGAGTTGGACAAAAACATTATTGATGCCATACCACTTATATGCATATAGGCAAATATTGGAGTTTTGTTTACCAGTATTTTAGGTAATACTTTACAAATGCCATTTTTCACTGCTGTGTTTTGTATGTCACTGAAAACTGCTAATGTTCATGCATATTAAACTGTTATCTGTTGCAAAATGTTAAAAATATACTTGTTTCTGTATATGTGCTCTTTGAGCTAATTCTGGCTTCTAGCACAAGTATCTCAAAGCAGCAAGAATAAGCATTCAAGATAAGAGTTTGCTTTATGGATCTTCTTCTCTTAGCAGTGCAGCAGATGAAGTAACAAGGAATCTGCCCAGCAGGTGAATTTCTATTAAAGGCTTTCTGTGTCTTAGCAGTGGCTCACAGCATTGACATTCTTTCACCAAACACTTTGTATCAAGGAATCAGCATTTTTTTAGTGACAAGTCATTTAATAAAATTCCCGACGTGGTCCAAGTGAAATGCCTAAACAACAGTGATGCAGTTAGGATGGTTTAAAAGGTGTGCCAGAATGTAAGTTTATTGCCATCTGTAAAAAAATCTGCAGCACACAAAAAGGATGGTGGCTCACTGGAGAAAACAAGAGGTTATTGTCTTTGCAGCCTCATGACTTTGTTCTCCGCCTCACCCTCTCATGAGGCAGAATGTTTCCTGCATGTTCCAGAATCACTCTTCTGAAATGGGAGCCTTATGCTTTCTGAGCTAAACAACCTCAGCTCTGGCTGACACCAGTGCCTGCTTTTAGCCTGTCATTAGTCAGCACACTATCAGACCTGCCCTGTAAAAGCACGATCACATCAAACTACGGTTTCACACCAGTGGACACATCCAATACCCTCATGTGAAGAATGTACTTGTTTCACATCTGCCCCAACCTGCTCTTATATTCCTCAGTGCTTAGCAAATAAAGCCTCCTGCAGCACAAAGTACACTCCAAGCTGATGCTCAGCATATTACCTCTGTGGTGAAAAGACTTGACAGACTGTCAAATAAATTCTTCTTAGGACACCATCCTAAATTCCCATTAAGATATAGGAAATAAAATATTTTATAATATAATTCCAAATACATAGTCATTTATCCTCTGAGTGCCCCAAGAATGTTTACAAACTGCTATGCAGACTGGATAGTAAAGAAGTTCTGGTTAAAAGGTCAGTTTAAGGGTTTAGGGCAATAATGGCTGAGTTTATAGACTTGAGGAAGCAGAGGCCATAGAAAGGTAAGGGCTGAAAATGAAACATAATAAAAACTACAATTTCACTCTGTTGTTCTACAGGAATGAACAACATCATCCACTTCTACTTTCCCCTGCTGCCTAGAAGGCCCTTGTTACAGCTTCGGTTTATAAGGTCAATCACTTGAAGGTAGAAAATTTTCCTTACAAGTATGCAAACTACTCAGGTAAGTTTGGACAACTGACTTGAATACTTCAGCAAAATTTTTAAAAAATTTAAAAGTGTGGGAAAGAGAGGATCTTCAATTTATAAAGGGAAGATTTTTTTTTTATTAAGTGTATAACAAAAATCTGAGACTTTCTGTTCCAGCTCTGTCACAGGCCCTTTTGTGACCCTGACCTGTGGTCTGAATGCATTTCTCTTGAAGTCAACACGAGTTTTATAACTGTCTTTACAAGAATCAGCATGATTTAAGAAATTTCAGCAACACTTGTTGACCTCATATCCATCATGGAACAGCACGATGCAGACACACACCACTGAAGCTGTGCTCATGGCTTTCAGCTGGTGCAGCCTGGCCCCTTCCCATGCAGAGATCCCAGCTGGGGAGGAAAATAGCATTACCCAGTGCCATGCTGTGCCCGTGCTAGTAATCTCTCCCTCTCAGCCTATCTACACAAGAGACGTCTTGACATTATAACAAAGAGACCAAATGAAAGACAGACACTTGACAACTGGCCCTGGCAGCTAGCCATTCTACAGGAGTCAGTTCAACAGTGCAAACTCACGCATAATCTAAATCATCATTGCAGAAGTTTATCTCATTTTTCTTTCCTTCTGTAGGAATTGCTCTTTGTTACTGTGAGTGTGGGAACACCAAAATCACCAATATTTTACCTAACCAACTGAATTTAGATTACTACACACTTGACCTGATTGATGTTAGAGCTGAACACTTTCTGACCACACCATTGTCTTATTTAGTTTTATTTTTGAAGAGATACCTTCCAAATAAAAAACTAATTTAAGTTGAAGGAAAACATTTTAAATTTAGGTCTAGTACAGCCTAGAACAAAGGTTTGAGCCTTGTCTCCATTATTTTCACAGCTGTCCAAGCTGCCAGCCTGCAACATCCTCTTGCTGGGGGCCCAGCCTTCTCCTTTACCGCCATCCCACCCCACACTGGCTTTATCTACCACAGCAACATCATCCAGTCCCTGCACACTGGAGGGCAGGGAGGACAGCTTCCATGAGGGCCAGGATGGGAAGGTGGGGTGTGAGCTGGAGGAGGAGATTGAGCACAAGTTCTACAAGCAGCAGGAGCCCGCCCCAGTGAAGCCTCTCCCAGTGCTGCTGGATGGGCAGAGGGAGAGGAGGGGAGGCTGACGGCACCAGAAGATGAAGGAAAACTTTGGGGCTGACAGAGATCCACAAACTGGCCAACAGGATGAGCTCTGGGGAGATCAAGGAGGACTCCTGCCATGAGGCCTGGGCTACCTCGGCAAGGCCGGCAGTAGCCACATGCTCCAGACTCAGGTCTACGAGGCCATCAAGGCCCAGACCAGCCAAACCCTGCAGAGGACCCTGCAGAGGCAGAGGGACAATCCATGATTTGGGAGCACAGCTCGGGCATGGCCTTCAGCCACCTGTAAGTGTTCAAGACTATGAACCCACAGGCAGCCAAGAAGTGGCTGGGGCGAACCAGAAATATTTCTCCAGTATGGCCAAGTTCCTCAAGGTCAAGAGGGACAAAAGTGGCGTCCTCATCCCCAATGAGCCCCCTTGAACCCCTAAATCCCACCCCGTGTCACCCTCCCCCCTTCCTTTTCCATCAGAATTTGGGGAAGTTTTGGGGGTTCTTCAAGACCAAGGAGGGAAAAAAGATGGTCACCACCCCCTGACCCCACCGGGACCCCCAAATCTCACCCTGAAATCTCCTAATCCCTAGGGATTCCCCCCCACTATTACCTTCCAGAATTCTTTTATAAATATTGGAATTTGTAGTTGAAGCATCTTGAGCTAATTTTGAGGGGATTGAGGGAGGGTAGGGGGATCCTCGAGGGATTTTGGATGGTCCTGGATGGATTTTGGTGGGTCTTGGTTAGATTTTCGGGGTCCTGGGGGGAAAAAAATAAAAAAAATAATAATTATTATTAAAAAAAATCAATAAGCATCAAAATTACCCTGGAATCTGCAGAAAATTTGTGCCAGAAGACATACTATGCAACATAGGGACCTCTGGCTTCAAGTAAGATGTCCAGCAAATCTGAAAAATATATTGCCCAATGCATCAAATGCAGCTGAATATTCATAAGACAATATCAGTAGCTATTTATCTGCTTAATTTATTCTGCTCAAATGACAGTTCTGCCTTCAACAGCATTTACACAATTGTATGATAATAAAGACCTGGGTCATGAAAGTTTTACTGGAAACTAAAACACTGAATAAAAATATATCATGTTTATAAATGTTTTCCAGGATTTCATACTTTCTCCAGCTCCAGCAATAATGCTATTTTCTGTTTTGCAAGCCAAATGCTAAGAAGCTTTTTCCCCAGCTTGTTTTTAATAATACTTTTTGTATGAGAGTTGAGTTCATGACCCTCTTGGCTGGTAGGAAGGGACTGTCCTGTCAAGAGTCCTTCACTCCCTGCTCTGCCAGAGTGATGTGTGTGACAGCGTGCTCCGCTCCCCTCCTGCCTGGGGACCAGAGTAGGGACAAGAGCTGGGACCCGGTCATCTCCCTGTGTTCCTCCTGCCCCTTTCCTTCCCTCTCAAGAGGGCCTGAGACACTGTCTTCTCACACTTTGGCTGGGAGGGAGACTTCAGCAGCAGATAAAGACACAGGGGACTTAAAAGATGGGAAGTGCTTGCTGGTTCCAAGGTCTCTCTGACTAATGGGGCTGCCTGGCCCTTTTGTGGGAAGGCAAAATGTCCCATTAGACCAAGGCTGTGACACTGACAGCAGAAGGCATGGCTTCTCCTTGCCTACAACCTCCTGGTGAAAACTCTCCCCTTCATCCCCTCTGAAAAGCTGCTCATGGCCACAGTGTCTCTTGAATCCTGTGAATTACTCAGTTGCTCTCCATGAAATCATGCCCTTGATGACTGACACAAAATGCAACAAGAAATGGCTTTTTGGGTTAGAATTTCTTCCTGGCCTCCTCCATACAGTAGCAAGTGCCACGGACTGGGAGCCATTTGTAGCTGTCACACTGTGTCCTGCCATTATTGCAACATTAAACTTGAATTATGGAGCTGCAAAAAGGTGGTGGGTTTTTGAAAGTATGATGATAATCTTACACTGCATACATTTACAAACTTCCCAAGACTCCAGGTAAATACTGAAATGTAATTTGTTTGTTTGTTTCACAACCACAGTTCTGAATTGCTTCGTGCCAAATAGCAAAGCTACTAGGAAATCTTTTCTGATAAATTTTCAAAAGCTTTCTAAAAACACAGCACTTCCTAATTGTAGAGGGTATACCTACAATATATCTACAGCAAGAGTGTCTACAAAATGAGGACTTGAAATAAATCTATAGTCCTTCAAAAAAGCTTAATAGAAAAAAAATCATTTTCTGTCCCAGGAAAAACAGCTTTTAAAGGGGGCTTTGTTGGTTTGGTTTGCTTTGCTTTGCTTTGGTTTGCTTTGGTTGGGTTGGGGTTTTTTCCCTACTTTTTGCATTATTTTGTTAACGAATCTGGAAATAATCTTTTCAACACAAAATAATTTTAATTTATGGATTTGATACAGTGATCTGGGATATCTTGTATTTCATGAACACATTTTGCTTTCATCAGATACAGACATTTGTCATTACAGAACATTTACTATTTAATAAAAAAATAATTTAAAGGAAAAATTTTGTTCTGACTGTTTCTAAGATTAAATTCCCCTCTGGAATTCTGACTGCCATTTGAAAAGAGTTACTGTACTTCTACTTATGTAGAGCCATAAGAATTCTAATAAGAAATACTTTCTAAGAATTCAGTAAAAAGACATTCTCCAGGTAAAAAATCTATCACAATTTTCATTAAAATATTATAGCCTGACTTTACAATTTGCCTATCAGAATTTTTCAAGAGAAACTCACAGCTAAATAATCTATGCTTCAGAGAATGGAAGCCATCTGCCTAGGCAATGGATTAGTGATAGCAGATAATTGATCTGGCTAAGGAATGGATTATAGATAATGATATTCACAATATTCAAAAATAATCCACAACAAAACATAACACTGATATTTTAATGATAGGTAGTTAACACCCAGATCAAAACTAATAAAATTTATTTTTACAAATTAATTATCTGAAATTTTTAGCAATAAATTATCTGTCGATTTTCTGTGATACTTTCATAGTGTTTAATGACTACATTTTAGCCTGGGGTTTATTCACAAACTGGTGAACAAGAACTCATTATTTATGACTGCCCTGTGAATCACACAGGACAATTTCTGTTCCAGAATGGGAGACCAGCACTCTGTAAAACAAAAGAAGAATCCCATTTTCCTACTGTGACATGATTTGCAAAATCTCAAGCTATGTTCAGTGAGCATTACAGCACCAAAATAGAAAAGGCTTCCAAAAAAATTACCGTGAGAGGACATTTTTGTACAAATATTTCTGTAACAAGTTACTTAGTCTTCCTGATACTCCAGTTTTCGCATATACTCATAAAGTCTCACACACCAAAGTTGTGCAGGCACGCAAATAAAATGCTGTAGGGCAATAAGCTTTTCTTGGCAAGAATATTTACAAACATTATTTGGTGACTGTTACCCCCAGATGAGCCTTACACACCTCCTGAGCTGCCACACACACACACACCAAGGAAGTGCATCAAAAGCATTTTAGAGGCAATTACAGCAGGAAAGAGGAGTGAGGAGAAAGGTGTGTATTATATACATACAGAAAAATAAAAATAAAACACTTCAAAACAACTTCAAGATGACTTTCATATTCTCTGGAAAAAAAATTCTCTCTCCAGACTGCAAGTTCAACATTTTGAAGTTCCAAGGTGGTGGAAACTTAGGCCTGCAGGGAAATTCCTGGCACAATCTTCCCATGGCAGGGAATTGTTTTTCTGACAAGAAGCAAGAAGTGATGAAAGATGTTCTTAGGCTATGAATTAGTTTTGGTTTCCTCGCTACTATCAGATACTGAAATTAAAATAAAGTGCTTCCAAGGTCTAAGAAAAAGAAAGAGGCAAAGATTTTCTGCAATAAAACTAGATACAGGAATTACATTTGTGTTTAAATCTTGTTTATAATATGCTTTCATACGCTTAAACTAACATTCACTTGTGAAAACTCATGGAGTCATAGAATCATTAAGGCTAGGAAAGATCTTTAGAGTCATTGAGTCCACCATTCACCTGGCACTGTCAAGTCAACCTCTAAGCAATGTGTCTAAGCACCACCATAGCACTAACATGTAAAAAATACACTCTATAGACAGCTGAAGAAAACCGCTATTCTAAGTCTCAAGATCTTTGCAGAAGTTGCAGCTCCATTTCAAAAATCCTTTTCTCCAAACTATTCAAACTTATCTGAAACTATGTGAAAAGACAGCAAGACGTTAACAAGGATTCCATCAATGTAAAGATGACTTCAAGGAATATTTCCTTTAAATCAGTAACTAACATGATCTCCCAGCACTCATGACTGCACAAAGCCAGCAGCTGTTTGGGCCATGGAGAAGACAGGAGACGATGGAAGCCCACAAGGAATTTCCTTCCTTTATGACTCTAGGATCACTGGATCATCACAAGCTAACGGAAAAACTCAGGCTGGAAGAGACTGCAGGGGGTCTCTAACCCAGGTCAAGGCTGGATCACTGATGTCGACAGACCATAAACCAGCTCACAGCAGGGACTATTTTCAGACTCTTATGTACTATTATCCCTAAAAAATTGCCTAGTAGACTGTACCTCATCCTATCAGACTCTGACCCTGTCAGTCTGACCATGGTGACCCACGACTTTGTGAACACCTGAACAGGTCAGATACATCTGAGGATTTCAGTGAGTGTCAAAAGCAATACTCTACTTCCTTCAAAACTCCCCACAGGTCTGTCACCCTACATTCTCTTTGTTTAAGGCAGAAGACAGACACTAGCTGCCCCAGAGCCTTCCTTCTTCTCCATGCCTAGGGTTTTGTATAAAGGCAGAGTTTTTTTACTGAAGTGCTGAGACTATAAATGAAGGGATATAGCACAGTTAGATGCCAGTTCTGCACCTTGATTAGAAGAATTATTTTCTTCTAAGATAAAGCCAAGGCACTACCCCTCAAGGAATTCTTTATGCAAGTAATCATATACAGCCATGTATACTCAAGCAAAACATGGGACAAAGAAAAAAAAGGCAAAATGAAACCACAACTGTGTCACTTGCTGACGGAAGAATAGATAAGAAACTGGAAAATGTCATTAATTCAGCTTGCAATATTGAAGAGGAGTTCATATAAACTAAGAACATGGGAACATGCATAACACCACACCATCATTTTTACATTTTATTTGAAGAACAAAATCGTACCTGACAATTTACACTTGGCCTATTATCACTCTTTTCCTGCATCCTCAATGTCTTCTTTTCAACAAAAAAACTGTATTTATCTTTCTCCCTTTGAAATCCTGTCACTGCTCTAAAACTGAGAACTACTGGAAAATATCAGCACGCTCACTTAGAAAAGGCTGATGGTCTTCCATCTCAGGTGAGATGGCAAATAAGACATTCATGGATTTCAAACAACATAAGCAATTATGCTTTTGTTTTGTAGTTAAGTATAGTTTCTGCTGCTTTCTCTACTCCCTGTAAGAAACTGATATTTTTCTCTAGTGAGCCAAATATTGTCTGTCTGTCTCTGACATTTTTATCCTTTTTGGAGAGACATTCCCACCTGATAAAAACTTCATATAAAATTGAAGGAGGAGTTTATAGATAGCATCTGCAGTATGTAAGCCCCAAAAATACAGCATGGGAATAGGGAGCAGGAAGATAGAAACACAATGATAAAAGGGATGGGGGTTTTTTTGTTTACTGTAAATATATAGCAACTCTTTCAGGGCACCCCCAACAGCTGACAGAGGACCCCATACACCTCATCTACAAAGGATCTCTGTCTTACATTTCTTATGTAGGGGCTAAATGATCTGTCAGGTTATACATACTCTCAAATTCTAGACAGAGTTCATTGGGGTCATATAAGGGAAAAACAACATTAACTTACAGCTCTAGCTTATGATTTAGGACAAGGGGAATTATTTTCTTTTTCCATTGCAAACTTGATCTTCAGTAAGTTGTCTCACCTTCCTGTGCTTCCATTTCCCATCTGTAAAGTCAGGACAATAGCATTTTCCAGGTATACTGTGAGGAAAAAATACATTAAAGACTGGGAGATTGCCCTGGTAGTACAGTGGTTGGAACATAAAGGAGCCAAAATAGAGTTTTGCTATTGAAGGTTGTCATTAAAATACTGAGTAGTGCTCCTTATTAGAGCTGGCTGGAACACTTCCCATCAAATACATACTGATTTCATCATTCAGCTTTCATCAGAGCCAAAAGCTTTTTAAAAAATCTCAGTTTTGACAATGTTTTTGAAGGAAAGGTTTCTTTAATGCAGGCTGGACACCTCAGTTATTTCCAGAGACAGGGGTCATGCTTTTCAAAGCATCTAAGAGGTTTATCTTTGACCCTATGAAGAAGAAAAGGTTGAAACCTAAAAGGCTACTATGCTACACAATCACCATTGTCCAGCCGGTCCTGCCACTCCTGACTCAGAACACAATGGGGAGAAGAACTCCTGTGCAAAGCAAAGAAAGTGCCTCTTCCAAAAAAGCCATGGAAATGAAACTGTTGGGCAGGGTTTTCAGCAACTGCCAACTAATCCATTCAGAGTCAGCCAAAGTGCTTGGTCTGACCTACCAACTTTGGCATGAGTATGAGCTGCAGCCTGATTATTCAGACCATGATTATTTAAACCTGCATTTGCAGGCCCATGCAGTTGCCTTCAGTCTACACTTTTTTTTTTCCCCCCAATTCCACATCAAGGATATACAATTCCACTTATTCAACACTGGAGTAGTTTGATCCAAGGGAAGTTCTGCAACTTTTTTTTTTTTCAGTTCCTCTATGCACACTTTGAAGAATTATCCCTCATGCCCAACAGCCCAACACTTCAAGCAATTTTTCCCTTTCTTTTTTTTTTTTTTTTCCCCTCAAGGAATTAGCACTAATATATGTGTAACCTGATTTAAAGCACATCTATGCCGGTACCAGCTGCATCAGAGAGCATATGAACGGATGCGATGGTTTCATTGTCTAGCTTAATGTACAACAGGCATTACTGCGGAATTTTTTTTAAAAATTAAAAATAGATTTTAAAAAATCCCCAGAAAAAATATCTCATGACCTTCCTACCTCCTACAAATGCTTTCAGGTTTCTATCTAATGCTTGGACTGAGGCAGGCGAAAACCCCTCTGTTCAGGAGGGGGGAAGGAGCGCGAGTGCGGGACCGAAGGGTTCAGGCTCCACCTAGTGGGAACAACCTCCCGTCCCTTGTAAAAACCGCGCCTGGGTGGGCAGACCGAGCTCCCACACACGGCTGAGGACAGGCAATCACCCCCAGAAAGGACAGCTCGAAGGACTTGTTTAGAAGCTGTGTTCCTCCCGGGCAGCCCCGATGGCACAGCTCGCTGCACTCAGCATCCCCATGATGCTCAGCATCCTTTGCTTTTCCTGCATCCCAGCTGATGAGCCGGTCCCTCACCATAATGGGCCAGTGGGCTGGAGGTAAAGGGGACAATTTGATCTAAACCAGTTTACTGGGATCTGCACATTCCCCAAAGGTCCAAAAATGACTCTCTACTTCCAAAGTATTTCAGGGCAGAGTGATGCATCATAAGCAAATGTGGACTTTCCCTCCACTGTTTAATCTCTGTCTCCTTTCTCCCTGAGGCAGCAACTCAAAGAAAATGACCCTCAAAGGGTATGATTTTCTGCTTCATACAAAGCTTGTTATCCTGGGGCTGCTTTTTCTGTTTCCTCTCTTCTATTCTCTTTCTCCCCTCCCCTCTCCAGAACAAAAAAGATCATACATCTCATCAGGATCTGTCTTCACGGGAGATTCTTTTTTTTTCTCCTTTTGACAACTTTCTTTTCATAAGGAGAAAAAGTATATTTCTTTTTTTTCAATATAATTGTATTCTGCTTTGAGTACTTTGATATAGCAACGACTGTCATGAAGTAGATATGCTGCTTGCTGTTTTATGAAAAAGACATTTAATCTGAAGTACTAATCATTTAGTCTCATGACTTTTCCCATCTGTTACAAGCTTCTTATTTTTGATGGGAGGGGTTAATTCTGGACATTTATTTTGTGGGCAAAGTTTCAGATTAATTATCTCTAGTGGAAAAAATCTGTGCCTAGGATGTTAAAAATAGCCCTTCTTGAATTCATTTCTCTTTTTAAGGAATTTTAAAGTCCTTCGTTTTCGCCTCTGTAGAAAGCAATTTTTTGTAATTACAATCTAAGGATAGAAGAGAGTCAAAGATTCAGGAAGATATAACATCTTTTATTAGACTGAAATGGATAGAAAGAAGAGCCAAGACTTCACACACATGTACCTAACACCTGAAGGATGCTCTGCAGATCCCAGAGCACGTCTTTTTTTGCAGTGAAAATAATATGGATATTTTTTAACTCCCATTGTATCTCTTCAAACAACTGACAGCATTGCAAGGAGTGCCGTCACAGTTTTTGTGTCTTTCCAGCTAACAATAAACAGGAATAAGAAATCAAAATCTGAACACTGCAGATCTGTTTTCCATACACTGTTAAGTCAGACTCCATTTTAAAAATTTAAGTTATGCAGTGAAATTTTTAAAAAGAAGGTTTCATACCCACATCTTGACAAAATTAAAGATCATGTCTGACGTTGCAGAGATCTAACAGTTCAGCTGAGTGTGTCAATAGCTTCTCTGCTATCTCCCTGCATTGGTCACATCATTTATCTGTGTGTGTTTGGGCCCCACTATGGCTCTCTTACAATCAGAAATAAATTCCCTCAGCTTTCAGCTGAATAAAGGTTTGTGTACAAATCCAGCAGAAAGGATCTAAAAAGGCAGGTAGCTCTAGGAGATGTTTGAGCTTGGATACAAGGCTGTGTTAGAGATGCTTTGACACAAACAGCCTTTTGCCTGCATGGACCCAGCATAGAACTGCTCTGAGCCTGCAGAAGAGGGACACAGGACCAGGCAACCCAATTCCTGGCATGCAGGCATGTATGAACCATCAGCAGTGATACTGTATGCTGCTAACAGTCTCACAAAGCACTCCAAGAGGTTTTCTATTTTCTCTCCTTGTCTTTGCAAGATTTGAGTTATGCTTTCTGTGTTGTTTTATTAGTGGCATTCAGTTATGTTCATACTACTTGCTGCGTTTGCTGCCACTTGACTACTTGCATGCTGTGCCTGTTTTTGCTAAGTAATAGGGACCTTCTTGCTTCTATGAAGCCTGCTGCCTTAAGTAGCCTGTCTTTCATCCCCTCCACACTTAAACAAAAAAAGCTTGAGCTGCTGATCTAAGGATTTTGAGACGTCTAAGGCTTCATTTTCTCTTTACTCTGCTATTGTATCCCATCACACATCTCCTGCTAAAGAGAAGCAGGATCAGGGCTCATTGTAAGCTAGGAATAAATAAAATTTCCAATGTAAGTTGTACCTCTGCAGGGTAAAGGAGACTAGAAAGATGAATTTTGCACGGGAGAGAAAGCAAGCAGTATAAGGTAGAATTGTACCCATCAAATGAAAGCTTTGGCCAGAGAGCTGGTAGGTCTAGTGAGGGACAACTTGCCCAGGAATCAGAATCTTTCCTTCTATGCTAGCACACAGAATTTGAAGAAAGCAGTAAGAAGGAGAAGCCGCCCACAGGCGATGGGATTTCTCTCTCCTGAAGGCAGATAATGAGTTTGTTTCATGGGTTCATCACAAGTTGTCTCTGTCACTCCTTCCTTCTCAGGGCAACGACTCCTCTCATTCTTCTCCTTCTCCAATGTGGGGACCCTCCCACAGGAGACAGTCCTCCATAAACTTGACCAACATGAGTTTTTCCCAGGGGCTGTAGCTCTTCATTAACTGTTCCAGTGTCAGTCCCTCCCATGGGGTGCAGTCCTTCAGGGACAGGCTGCTCCTGTGGGGTCACAAGTCCTGCCAGCAAACCTGTTCCAGTGTGGACTTCTCTTTCCAATGAGTCATAGATTCTGCCAGAATCTGGGACAGGCTTCCCACAAGGTCACAGCCTCCTTTGGCCATCCACCTATTTCAGTGTGGAATTCTCAGTCTGGTTGATATCTGCCCTACTGTGGATCTCCATGGTCTTCATCAGGGGCTGCAGTGGAATCTCAGCTCTGGCACCTGGAGCACTTCCTCCTCCTTCTTCACCGACCTTGGTGTCTGCAGAGCTGTTTCTCACACTATTCTCTCTCTTGTTACAGGTTGTTGTGAAAGTTTTCTGCCCTCCCTCTTCTTAACTCTGCTATTACAGAGACACTACTACTATCACTGATCCACTTGGCCTTGGCCAGCAGTGTGTTCATCTTGGAGCCAGCTGGCGTTGGCTCTGCTGGACACAGAGGGAGCTTCTGGCAGTTTCTCACAGAAGCTACTCCTGTAAACCCCCCACTACCAAAACCTTGCCAAGTGAACACAGGACAAGTAAATATAATAATATTCTTTTTTCGGGTATTGTATTTATTTATGTTTTGAAAATATTGCAGACTTTCTGTACTGTACTTTCTGTACTGTACTTTCTGTATTGTACTGTAATTTTATTTTTTTAAAAGGTCATTTCTCATTAAAAGAATAGGTGGAAAAATGTCATCAGCTATTTCAAATACATAAAGTTCCACACCTGCATAAATGTCTGCAAGACCTAAGGAACAACCTGTGGGTGGTTTTGTTCTGTGTGTTGGTTTGAATCTCCTAATAAAATAAATTTTCAACAAATGTAAAGGTAGATGCAGAACATTATTACTGAACCTGTGCATACAGATGTTACAGCTGAGGTATATTAAATAAGCTGCACCACCTGAAGAATGGCTTGTGCATGTACAGGCAGGAACCAGGTGAGTCAATGAAAAACTGCTATAATTAGGTGACCTTTTTCATGGTGTATGAAATATTGAAATTTTGTTTGAATAGGCGAAGTTAAAAAAAGGTATTTCTGTCAATTCCTAAAACAGACATTCTCTTAATATATGGCACTCTATATCGAAAGAAGCAAAGCTATTTCACAGACATAGTTCATCAAATGCTGTCACTGGGTATTTCTGATTTTTAAGGCCATTGCCACTTACATAAATAATGCTGAATTTTTTTTAACTAGTTCTTTATAAATCAGTGAGAACCTTAAAATATAAGTGGGGGGGTTTTGTCTATTTTTATCCAATTACCAGTGGTCTTCACATGGAAAAAAAAACAAGTCAGTAGCATGTGGGAAGTGAAAAAGGACTAAGCTCACCCCGGCTCCTCATCTCCAGTCCCTCAAGCCTTCTTTCCTCTATCTCCTCACACTAACCCTGCTTCTGTTTTTCTGGTGTCCCACACAAATTATCTGAAGACTTATTCCCAAGGCACCAATCTTTTAGATGGCATAGGGTCATGAACTGTCCATGTGAAAATATTGGTGGTTCCCCCTGGGTTTCCAGTATCACAGGCTGCAGGCTCTTCTATGAAACATTCTGCAGCAGAATAGAAGTTTCCATTACATCATACATGGAATGACTTTAATATTGATCTAACGTTTTATACGAGGAAATAGTGTAATGCTGCCTTATAAAAATGACTTTCAAATGCTAAATGTCAGCATTTTTAAGAAACGTGAGAACAGCTGTACCTGGTCAGAGACAAGGTCAGTCTAATTTAGCATTCTGTCTCCAAGAGTACCCAATTCCCTAAGTGCTTTGTAAAAAGCATAAGAGGAGGGCAAACATGGTGATATGCTCACCTAGGTTACTCTCCCAGCCTCCAGTAATCTGCAACTCAGGAGCTTTTGGCATCAGGCTTAATGAAAAATACCAGGAAAGCAATAACATGTCAAAGTAAAGCATGCACAAGCCTATTGCTTTATATATTCTCATATATAAATTGAAAACACATATAAGGCTCTCAGTCTGATCCTAAGACCCTTCAAGCAGAAATTTCTTTCAAACTTTTTTGTTAGTCTTACTAACAGATACACCTCTTACTCATCAGCCCAAAGAAGACACTCCTCTTCACCTTCCTCATCAACTATAAAATTAAACATTGAGTGGCCCAGAATAAGTGGTTAAACACTTACGAGGAGAAACAACAAAAAATAAAGCTTTGCTGGTAATATTCTGGGAATTTATACTCAAAGCACCTGCGTGTCAGAAGGGGCCAGTGTATCCATCAGATCTTGTGCCAAAATTGTTAAAAATTACTGCTCAAGGTTAGGTATCTAGAGCTAAGTGCATAAAAGAATTGGTGCACTATAACAGCCATTGGTACTTTGCCATCAGAAGCTTCAGCCATAAGGCTGGGCAGTTCTATACAATTCATGGCACTGGAAACAACCGTTCAGGAATCAGATATATAGGAAAAAGAAGAAATTTATACCTTTATGCTTCAAACTGCCATCCTTAAAAACCCTTACCCAGCTGCAACTTAACCTGAATATACTTGGAATCAAGATATCCCTAACTTCATTTTTTTACCTTACCATACTTCAGGTCCCTGGAGCAGTTCTGGATTTGTTTGTTGTGCATTGCCAAGTGTGCCTGGTTTTGATACTCCTGGTTGTCTGGGAACTTCTGACACCTGGGGACTTAAGCACCTATAAAATGAAGAAAAAAGGCACCTTCCTGTGAGAGTTCTTATAAGCACTAAGTTTGGATGGGGTCTCACAGCACCTCTGGAAACTGTAACTTCCTATAGATCAGGCTGCAAAAGGACAGGCTCATATGGACAGGATCTCTGATCCAGCCACTGCCCTGAACTTATTTCTCAGGGGTCTCTATCTGCAGGCAAGAACTTTTTCTAAAATTATTGGAAATGTTTGTCTCAGCTGTGCCTCTTTCCTTGGACCTGTGCTCCATGGACCCTCTCTCAGAAACTGTCACTAAAGTATTTCATTCAAATGAAATTAATTTTGCAGTCAATCAGAGACGGTCATTTCTTTTCACCCAAAAGCCTGGCAGGATGCTCTTGAGAAGAGGTGTCGGATTTCAGTCTTTTGTCCGTTCTCACACTGAATGGATTTGAATTTATGTATAACATACATAACATACTGCAGTGGCCTAGGTACCACGCAAAAAGATATTTTGGAAAATATTCCCCTCCTTTGAAGTGTTCACCTTTGTATAAAGCACTTCAATGGCTATTGAAGCTCAGTTTTCTACCACCTCTTGCATTAGTTATTTCTTGATTTCGAGGATGTCCTTTGGTAGCAGTGGCAGTCTGTGTAGGCTAAAGTCTGTTTACAACCATTTACAGGTAAAGAAGCTGGTCCTCCCTGTGCGTGTCTTTTCCATTTATTTAATATAATTTGTTTCTTTGCCTACCTCTGAAATAGAAGAAGCACACTGGGAAAAGTATGATTGAGGTCTGCCTAAGTGTTTAGATTGTTTCTTCCATTCTGTAAGCATGGCTTCAAAACAGAAAATATTTCCACTGCAAGATTTGCATGAAACAATATCAACAGCAGCAAGGAAAGATAACGCTTGAGTACAAGCCTAGCTTATTCTTTTACTAATCTGTTTTTTGATACAAGTAAATCCCTGAAAAGGATCTTCTTTTTGTGTTCCATGGCTTATGATTTATAAGAGATTGAGAAATGTATCTTTTAGTGTTGCAAGATCTTTTGAAATCCATAGATAGGTATTGCTGTGATAGCATGACATATTATTAATATGCCACAGTCCAGGGTGAAGCGTATAAACATATTTTTTATGTAAAAGGTATAACTGGAGGAAAATTAGATAATAAGCTTGAATTGAGATAGCAATCTTAGTATTAAGTACTATTATAAAATAAACACTACTTGCATATAAATATAAACAAAGGTACTTAATGTATTGTCATGAAGCAAAAGTATTTATTGCTAGCAGCATAAATAGAAATAGTTCTTGAGGTTGCAGAATAATTACATTTGAAAACACGCTTTCCCCAAAGAGCGAATTTTACAAATGTCAACCCCAAAGCCAAACTATGTTTTGCATTATTATTCTAATGTGCCTTTCTGTTCTTTTTTGTTTTGTCTCTTCCTTTTTCTTTTAAATATTTTTTTGTGATTCCTTACCTGATCACTTTGCTTCCTATTTGTGCTTTGTCACATAGCCTTTTGTTATCCCTCCATTACGCCTTGTAATATTGCCTTGTCTCCTTGCATTTTCTTTGGTTTTGCCTTTTTGTTCTTACATGATGACCCTTTCAGACATGGAAGATCTGGCTCTTCAATTTCTCCTCAAACACTGGAGGAAACTTAAAAACACTGTCTGTAAACTACCACTGATATCACACTGCCACATCATAGAAAGCTGGAATGATTTGGAGGTGGAGACATTTAAAGATATCCTGATTCAGGCATCACCCAAGGAGTGGGACAGCTTCTGTCCTTCTGGCCCCCACCACCCTCACTCCCCACTGGGATGATTTCTCTCTCATTTCTTTTATGGGCTGTTCAGACAGTCCAGAACAGATTTTCAGTGCCTAATTTTCAAGTTCCTGCTTCCTTGGTTTGCAGGTAAGCTGTTATTTAGGGATTTCATCGGGAAAGTTGAGGAGTTGGACTGGACAACTTTAAAGGCCTCCACCAACTCAAACAATTTTATGGTTCTGTGATTCTAAATGAAGCACTTTCAGCAAGAGTCAACTAGTCTATGTACTGGTTGAGCTCCATGTTCCATAGTATTCATGACCAGCAGAATGCTGCGATTTTAAATTAACGCTTAATATTTCCCACCTTTAGATATTTAGATCCAGACTGCAGCAAGGAAACTTTTGCCCATCTAGCATTTAACACTTAGTTAACTGTGGTATTTGATATATATTTTATCATACCATTAGGCAACACACACCTAAGGGTATACCTATATATTTTTGTTATGTTTCTTTCAAGGAATTAGTTTTTAAGTACAGCTTTAAGTGGTGATACCAGTACTGGCACTGACTTCCCTAAAAGGTATCACAGACAGGCAATTTTCAGGTCAACCACAGAGGCAACATGTGCCATTCAGCATCCTAGGCTTTCATGAAGGGATGCAGCAAAAAGCCTTCCCCTGACTTCCATGTGCACACACAGGCATAGAGGTGCACAAACTCACAAGTTTTATCAGCGTTTATCATTCCCTTATGAGGCCTCATAACTTACACACATAGCAGTGCCACACACCACAATATATCATGTCTGTTTATGGATCCACTCTTTTTGTTTAGAGCACTTACATGGAAGACACAGCCTCCAGATCAATTGTTTCTTTCACTTAAATTAATCTTTTCCTAACTTAAGAATCCTTAAACTGATGTTGTTTTTCCCTGGTTAATAATTAAGGGGAAAATAGTGTAATTACTTGGTCACGAGACCTGATATGAACTAGTCACATTTGTTATGAAAATACAGGGAACAGGTTTACCATATTAGACAAGAGATTCACACAAAGGTGGAGTTGATATTCATGTAGTAAATTGCACATCCATGTGATAAATTACATTTATCATGCACCTTTGACTGACTCACCTGTGTTCTGCCTGCTAATCTATCTCTGTCAAGATTCATTCCAGCACTCTTAACCTCTGAGCAGTTCTCAAGTGTCTGCTATTTTTAACATTCTATCACAAAAGAAAAAAAAAAAAAAAAAAAGGTGGTTTTTTTTTTGTTCACAAAAAAATGCACAAATTCCTCTCAAATGACATTTGTTAAGGAGGAAGATGGGCAATACTCAGTTCCAAAGCAAAGAGAGGTTTGAGGTTCTTCTTATTCTCAAGAATGCAGAAGAAGCATGCTCCTTTCAGGGGAAAATAACTGGTAAAAAGCTCTTTCTGTCTGAATTGGCAAATGTTTCTAGCTTAGATATGCTGGCATATACTAGACCTCAAGAGTGGAACACAGTGATTTATAGACAAGTTGCTTAAGATCATTTAGAGGCTCAGAACTGTATCAGTAATCGTTCTGAGGCCTATGTAGTTGCCTCATAATAGCAAGTTAATTTAGCTTTAATATAGAAGGAAGTGCAATAACAGTATCAATTAAAATAATCATAAAACCTCCTGAACCATTTCTGAAATAATTTTTATGTTAAATTTGTAACATAGCTTAACTGCATATGTGTTATAAAGTTTTTATTGGCACTCATTTGGGATGCTCTCTATGATAAACTCTGGGATAAGCCACAACTCATACATGCTGGACCTGAGTCCAGACTCTCACCATTTGGCTCAAAATAACTTGATTTTATTTAGAGAATGGGGATCTACAAATACTTTTCCTGCTAAGAATCTACCTCCAAAATACTTAAACGTCTTCACTTTTTTTACTTTACTTTTCTTTCTTTTGCTTTATTTTCTAAAAATATTTAAACGTGCATATGATTGAGAAAGAGATAAAAAGGGCACATGTTAATACAAGTATTCAGATTTTGTACTACGTGTTAATTTCCAAAAGGGAGTTTGAAGAATGGACTGCCAACTGGTTTTATTCTTATATGATTTAGCAAAATCATAGTCTAGCAGAGTTTGCATTATTTATTAAATTAATTTGAAGATTAATTTCTAATTTCACGGTCATTTGCAATTGCGCACATATTTGCTGATTTATTCACAGACATGGAGAGACGCACACACTTCTTCACAGCACCCAAATACAAGCATCCAGTGTAGGAAATTTTAAACTTAATGACTTAATTTTGGCACTGTTACAACCAGCTATACACAGAGTTTTCCAATTGGGAAAATTTCAATTAAAAGTCACTGACACTTGAGCTGCCTGCATTATAGCACATACTTTTTTAGAGCAAAATTACCTAGGACTGTAGATTAGGGTTCAAATTGCAATAAAAAATAATTAATCTTAAATTAATCAAAACTCAAATTAAAATTATCCAATGGACAGTTTTTGCAAGAGTAATCATGTGAAAAAACTATTCCTGAGAAATATTTTATTTCGCAGAATGCTCAGTTCACAAAGAGTGTTTCAGATATTTGTGTTGGCTGGTTAAGTGTATCAAGTAATATTATGTTGCTTTTGGACTGCATGATTTTATTTTTTTTTAAAGTTAATCAGCAGACTACATAAAGGAACTTAAAAATGCAGAATCCAGAAAAAACCCAACACCAGCGTCAAAAAGGTATTTGATTATTAGACACTAAATTTGCTTATCTGGAGTTTTTCACACTAGTCCTTCTCATTTGATGAATATTTGCAGAAAGCAAACTCAGCCATTATATCAACATTCTTGAAGTAAATTTATTTTAAAATCTGAATGAAGATATGTAATGTTTGCCTAGAACTAAAAGAAGTAGAGTTATGAACACATTATAAATACAATGAAAGATTTGGATTCTGTTGCTGAGACACATTACTAAAGGTCGTGCTATCAAGCAAGACACAAAACACGACTCTATGATCATTTCTTATCTAAAAGTTCAGAACAGAGTTAGAAATGATACATTTTGAAGTGATTCCCACACAAGTATACCCATATTTTGGGGATTAGTTGAGTGTCATCAAATACAAAATTTGAAGCGAAATTATTTTTCTGCATTTTTTTCTATATTTATAAAGTTTTCCTTCTTCTAATAAAATCCATGTTGAAAAACCCATAATATGATTTTCTGTGTATACCTCTAAAGATGGATATGCTATGTAGTTATACATATATATATATATATATATATATATATATATATATATATACATGTAGTTATACACATGCACAGGATGTTTTTCTTCAAACTTTTCTCAGTTAACAAGGATTCTGTCCCGTACATATACTGCACAGATATAAACCAATACACTTGTGCCAAAAGGAAACAGAAGAACATTTATTTATTTTCCTTTTAAGAAGCTTCCAATTTTGGATTTTTTTTTTTTAATGAGCTATTCTAGTATTTTCTCTTGAAATAAAGAAAACAGGAAAATATTGTGGAGAACAATAATCATTATTTTAAGACTTTTTTAAAAGACTCAACCAGTCCATAACAATTGAGAGCAAAGGTAAAAACTGCTAGTCTCTCTCAAATATTATCTGAAAACATGGCTACCATTCTGTTTAACTGCAGAACATCAGATTCTCCCACATATGTTGGAGGCACCATCAAAATGTATCTTGGCTAAAATCCTCAAGGATCAGACGTACAGAACCACATCCTCCAGGGTGTTTTTTGTCAGGAAAGACATAAAAAAGTTGAGATCCTTTTCTAGGCACATTCGCCCTTTGTGAGTGGCAGACCTTTGAGATGGAAAACTGCTAGATTGTTCTTTAACTGAAGCAAAGGTTCAATTTAGCCGTTTTCCTATTGCCAAGAGAGAAACCTAAGTATATCAGCTTTCATATTTTATAGAAAATGAAAAAGTATAGAACTGGATTACTTTTTTTTTTTTTTTTCCTGGTCTGGGGTCAACCACAAACAGCTTTTGGGTCAATCTCTCTGCATTACGCTCTCTGTGCATCCAGAGTTTTCCCTCCATCTGTGTAAGGCTGCTGGTGGTAATACTTTGCACTGCCTTCTTAAAGGTTGACGAGGTGATGTATCACATTGGCAGGCTTTTGTAGTGCTGGCAAACCACAGACATAAGATAGGCAAAAATCTCGGTCCCAACTGGCATGTGCAGTGTTAACACCAGGAGTAATTTGTTTCCAGCATTTTTTGCATTGATAAGAGTCAAGAGAGAAAAAGAGGTATGTTTAGTTGAGTGGAAGATAACAAACATGCAGTGCCACATTCCCTCTGTGTGCTCTTTGTTATCTGCAGGACTAGCGGCATTATGTACTGTACAATGAAAGATAACCATAGAGTGAGAGATAGCTGGCTTTGTAGCTCTATTGATTAAACAGGACAGCAGGCTAATCAGAAAAAATGTTGCAGGGATGGGAGTCGAGCCACTTGGAAAGTGTGAAAGATGATGGCTACACTTGAAATGCTAATTTTTTAATAAGATCGTACTGCAGAAAACTGTTTCCTAGAATATTTGGTTTTATTTATAAAAACCCCCAAACCCATACACAGAGAGGTATCACTCCATTGCCAATTTGCAAAGATAATAACAGTACATGTATCTAAGACAGCCACAAGACAATTTACAAAACAGGTTTGAAGCCTTCATAAATAAAATTCACTGGTCTAGAGTTTTGCTACATACCAGTATTTACATGGGGGTAACCTGACAAATAAATGGGTGTGCCAACTACCTAAAGATATAAGGGATGGTTTTTGCATATAGAAATACTTAAAGAATTCAGAAACCAGTCATGTAAAAAAAAAAAAACAAAAAAACAAAAAAAAACCACAACTTTAAAACTTCATTAAGGCCTTTGTGATTCTTTTGTGACTTTTTATTTGTTTATTGCTTTGCTCAGCTCTAAGCATTTAGACTCATATTTTTCACAGCATATATCTGTGTCAAGATGAATTTGCTTGTAGGTAGCACATTTGTATAATTTGTCTTCCAAGCTCTTGTTCACTCTGGGACTAGGAAGGGACAAATCCAGACTGGAATACGATGGATGTGCTAGGTGTATGGCTGCAGAAATTCAGGCCAGCTCTGCAGGAGCAGCCTAGAATTATGAGGATTCAGAGTTAATGTGAAGTCATTATTTTCCCTCTTGACTTTTGGCTTTGAGGTCTGTGCTGCATCTCCTAGAGGCACAATATAGAGTCTCACCTGACGTGCTCTGCATTGGAGTTCAGTATTTCACTGGAAAAGCCTTTTTCCATATTACTAATACCTCTATTCTAATTGTATCAGATTACTCATGTTCCTTTGGGGCTTCATTCAAGATTTCCTCTGGTGGGGTGCAATCTACTGTATCTCTGATCCATCTCTCCCTGCTAGGAGCTTCCTGTGCTACCTGCTGTCTTGCAACATAGCAATTTACTGTTGACACTGTTACTGCTGGCAGTTGGATACAATGACTCAGTGTAGCAATTTTGGCTCTTTCTTGCCGATATATGTTGCCAAGGATTCATAGGCACTTCTTCCAGAATTCGTATTTGCCCCAGAAACATGGGGAGGAGGAAAGTCACAGGAGGCAAAGCACATGCATTTCTGCATTGGTGAATGTGTCAGTCCCAGCTCTGAAATATGAAACTACATATTTCAGATGCATACTGGAAGTTAAATACATTGCTTTAACCTTTCTTTATCCTTTCCCATACAGAACGATGCCATTTAGAATCAACTGATAGAGCAATTTATACTACACCTTTGACAAATTGGATTTAATAAACAGTAACAGCCTAGTACAGTTTTAACAAATCTGCTCATTCCTCCAATAGTTCACTCCTCCACTCCCGCCTTTGCCAGGCTCCTGCAGCCTACAGCAGCCCCTTGGCAATATTCAGCATTTAGACTGAGAATTGTCCTTTGCCTTTGAGGAACAAAAATACTCCCAGGCAGATTCTGGGTTTACCCTGAACTGGGAGGTGAGTCATGATAAAGTAAAGGTCACATAGATGATTTGCAGTTTGATCCTGCAGCCACGTAAGTCAGTGCCTAACCCTTGTTCCTTCAAGAGGAGGAAGGATTGAGCCCAAAGCTTTATGTCATGCAGTTGAAGGCATAGTGTTGTGTGCCTTTTCTGTTTTTTATATAGAAGCAACCTTAAGACCTTTTTCCAAAATTCTTTTCATTTGGTAGAGCAAGTAATATGAAGAAGTTTTTAGCTAAGGCTTGGATCTTTCAGTTAATTGTTTTATTAGAGATCAGTTTGATTGCCATGCATTTTAAATTAAAAGTATCAGAACTTGTTTTTATTCTCCAATTATCCCTTCCTGTCAATTCAATATTTAATTAATATATTAGCCACTTTATCTGCTTTTTCAGAACTCACTGATTCAAAAATATTTTTTAAGTTACTTACCAAAGAAGTCAATTATACAGGTTGATTCATTAAGATACTAGCAATACATGTGTTTCAATTATTTGGTGTTCAAATAGATTTTGTTCCATGAGGGGCAGCCCCATGACACAATCACAGTATGCCTTACTCCCACCAACCAGTCAGTGCCCACTGAACCTGTTCCCTGTGAACATGGTGGGGTTTGGTGAAAGAGACTTTTTCATATTTCATATTTGCAATATTAACTCAAAGCTGCCTGTCATTCATTCTAGTCTGAATACACACAACAAGAAACATCTTTACTCAAGTCAGAGGTTGACTTTACCATGTGCCTGCCTATGCATTGTTCTCTTATTATGCATAACACCAGAGTATCTCAGGGATTTTTCAGACTGCATTATGCAGTGTTTTTACTAGTTGACCAATAATACTACCCCACTTTTTGCTAGTAACGTATGTGTTCATAGCTACTCAAATCCCTTCCAGAGCATAAGATTAATAAAAATAACCTTACAAAAAATCTTCTGTGCAGTTAATTTCAAATTGCTCTCTTTTCACCCCTATTATAATATCCTGACGACTTTCCTTCAGGCATGGGCATTTTCACTCTTGGATTTACATTATTTTGCACCTATCGTTGGGCCCCAAGGTCCCACTGTCAGCCAGAAAGCAAGTGACCAACCTGAAATCAATTGGCCCATACCCAAATTTAATTAAACTTCTCTCCTCAACTCTAGAGGAAACTGATTTCCCTCATTATTGCTTATATGGATAATATGTAAAATTAATTCTCCTTCACTAAGTTATCACTGCATTGAGCAGACAACACAGATATAATGTTATTAAAAGTAAATGAAATAGGTTCATCAGCAGTTAACATTAATGTTTTGTGTCATTGCAATCTCGTGTGCAGTTTAGGACAGAATTATTCAACTTTGCACCTGCAAGATGCAGAAGGTCAGCTGCTCAAGGGTTTGCAAAGGTTTTGTCATAAGGCATTATTTACATAGAGTTTTCTGTGAGCAAAAAAGGAAGGCAAAAATGGATTCCTCTTCCTATGTGGGAAGTGAGAGGAAGATCCTTGCAGCAGCGCTGTAGGTCAGGAGCACTGTCCAGGTGTTGCCTTTGCTAGTAATGAGCCACAGGTTTTCACAGAGCTTTCAAGGTCTCATGGTTTGTCAGGATTCATTTGTCTAAACCTTTCTTTAACTGTCATCATCTCTGCCTTAACAAAGCACGTGTTAGTTGTAAGAGTAGTGGGTCTAATGACCAGTGCTAACAAGTACTATCAAGTTGTTATACTGTGGTGAATTAGGTATTTATTACTCTAATATAGCAATGTACAGAAGAGGAGAAGAAACCTGGTATACAACAGCAGGTGTCTTAAGAAGTAGAGACACGAAATGTGACATAGAGGAGCAGGAAGGGGATGGTAAGAGATTGGAAACTGGCCAATACTGGAGACACTAAGAGAGTAAGTAGGTTCACCATGACACTGTTAAAGAAACGTAGAAATAGAGTTGGAAAAAATGTGGTTTTACGTGTATCAAAGACTAAAAATTTAACCTACATAGAATGGATCATAAATTCAGATACAATGTCCAGCTGCAGACCAAGAAAAAGAAAATACAACAGCATGTTGAAAACTTATAAAATGACCTCTAGTTAATCCAAATAGATAGATAGATAGATAGATAGATAGATAGATAGATAAAGGTGAGAGGAAGTAGAAGCCATTGATATCAGTACCATGGTCACCCCAGAACAGGTTTCAAGATGCTAGTGGCTTGTACTCTGATATACACACCCCAGCTGTTGTCACAGGACAAGGACTGCTAGAAAGCACCTGGAAAAATATCTGGACTGTATCTGAATAGATCTAACTCATTAGACAATTCTGGTAGGCAACGTAAAAAAAGGATCACAGGTAGTAATCAAAGCTGAACTGTTAAATCTACATCCTTGTAACTTGTTTAGGGGCGAGGCTAGAAAGTCATTGTAACCAAGGTAATGACAGTTAATTTAGCCTTAAACAGAGAGAAAGTCAAAAACCTGAAGCTACATGATCAGCAAAGGTATTATATAGCTTATGCTGACCACATACCGTAGAAAGCAATAAATATTTGAGACAGTAGTGGCATGGAGGCAACATATCCTCAAATACCCAGTGCTATGCAGAACTCTGAGCCCAAGTTAGCACTATTATTTGTGGGAGCCATGCCACCTGTAAAGGCTTGGATGCAGCCACCAGCTGTAATGAGTGTCCAGCATCCTCAAGTCCATGGCGCAGGCTGAGGCTGGACCAAAGCAGAAGGGCTTTTGTTGGTGTGAATGTGACTGCAGTGTGTGCACATGGTAAAATAACAATCTTGGAATAAAAACCACTAGCCACCTGCTATGCCTATCCCACTCAGTAAATAAATTTTGCATTTCGTGTCAGGAAGTGATGTGGTTCAAGCCTTGAGGCTGCTAAGGACATTTCCCATGATCATTCACAAAGCCCCTTCACCGCAGGTGGCTCCAGTGACCCAAAAGGTCTCTGCTTGGCTCCCCACACACCCCACTCACACACAGCCAGACCAGGTTTCCTTGCCAGTTCAACCCCAGGACAGCATTTTAAAGAAAGTTGCAATTCTTATGGGACGTGAACGAGATTTTTTAATCTTACAGAATGGGTTTTTTTCTGATGTCAGTCATATGGGAGTCCTTTTTCCTATTCACGCAGTGATGTGATCAGCTGGTTAACTGTGCTCTCAGGCCTCTATTGCATATAAATGGCAGATAAATAAATGTGCAAAGATCCTTGTGAAATAACAGCAAGAGAACTCAATAATCAAACTTAAGGGCTGAGATCAGCGCATAAATTCGTACTCAGTTTCACAGACTTCTTACTTCGATATTTTAACCTGAAGAGTTAAAGGTGATCATAACAGTCTAGACCAGGCTGGAAGATGTGAATCTGCTTTGATCACCTTGATAAAGAGGGAAAAAAAAAGCTTAATCTGCTGATCAGCTGGAAACACAATAAGTAATTTCTCACAGTATGATAGATGCCTTTTGGACATCTGATTGTGAGAGCTGGAAGATACCCTTCCATTCCTTGGTCTGCAGGCCTTCTTGGACAATTCAGAACAGATGTTACCAATCACAACAAAACCAATACAAAACAGATTTCCTCCTCCTGTGAAAGGGATATCTGCTGTTTTCCTTTCTGTATTGCCCTACTGGTATTGTAAGCTGTTTATGGAGGTACTCATCATTTCTGCTTTAGGTGCCTAACTTAGGTTAATAGAAAAGGGTTAATGCTTCCAGAGTATAATTCATAAAATAAGTCATAGCATTTAAAATATCGTGGTGTTTCCTGGTGATTTGCAAAGCTATATCCCAGTCCTGAGATGTAAAATTCTTCTTTTTATTCAGAAGCAGATTGCAATATGTGTTTTAGCTCCGGAATGGGGAGCATGGCTGCTACCTACTACTTAAATTACTGAACTGAGAAAATTAAGGTGAATTCGAAATTCATGTCAAGGTAGATATGTTCATAACTGGACAGACAGAATGACTTGAACAATTACATGTAGTAGTTAATCATGACCAAACTCCAGCAGGTATTTATTTACTACCTGCCTGCATTTTCCTTGTACTTTCAATTAAATTTTATCTTCACTTCCTCCTGTTAAAACACTACTGTGAAATATTGCTGTTGCAGAAGGAGCTACTATTTTTTCAGGGGAAATTGTATTTCAGCAGCAAGCCTAGGAATCTTTATAGGGTTCTCTGAGAAGTTCTTAGTATTCTTCTGGGTTCATACTTCTGTGAAAATGCAAAGTATAACAGTATAGAGTGCTATCATTCTGCTATTTGTGAAAAGGAAAAGAAAGGAGGGCAGTATGTGAAGAACACAGAACACTGGGAATGTTCCCAAATGCAGCTTCCACTTAATCCGTATGAGGCCACACTAAGTATCCCAACAGAGGTGCTCTTTTTTGTCTTTAAGGATCTTTAAGGATCCAGACTTCAGCATCAACTAAGAGGTGCAGGGCAGCAAAACTTTGATTTCAATTTGTGTACCAGGTGGAAATGCAAATAGACTTCCCAATAATCTTACTGACTCTAAGGTATTGGAACTGTTCTAGAGAAAATCTGTGTTAATATGAGTATGGACGTCTCTTCTTAAGATATCCATAGGCACTACATACATTCATGTACCAATGATGCACATAAGGCTTCTGATGGATTCTTGGATTTGTTAACTTTGATGTTTTAATTTTTAAGCTGGGTATAATAGTAATAATGACCTCAGCGCTCGGCATTTCCTGAAGACTAATGACCAGCTGGGATTAATGACCTGAAATGTAGCTGCAGGCCATCAACTCATCCCAGACAGCCATTAATCCTATGGAACTACCAGTGCCTCTACTGTTATTGCTTAATTTAGTCTCCCTAATTTCAGCATAGCTTTAAAAACCTAGCTGCAGCCACTGAACAGCTCTGTATTTTATTAGCTCTGCATTTCTACTGCTGAGCACAGGTTGTTTTCCTTGCTGCTGATCAACTCTAAACACTGAATAGACTTTATTAAAACTTGGTTATCAAGCTGCTGAGCATCTCCAGACATCTAAATATTTTATGTGTGTTTGCTTTGAGTGGCCCTGAGCAATTAATACATTGTTTCATTAGGAGGTTTTTTACTAACCACTAAGTGACACTAAACACCTAATATATTTCACAAGAAGTTTGTATTCCAGCCATTGAGCAGCTTTAAACACTAAATTGGCGTCATACATTTAAAAAAGAAATCACTCAGTGTTATACATTTCTCACAAGTAATTTCCTGTCTCTACCCTTCTAAACATTATTCTTTTATTTTATGGGGTTTTTTTCAGTTGATACATTTCCATTTAGCTTGCTGGACCTCCAGTACTGTTCATTGAAAAGCTTGGAGCATCACTGGAATTGGCTTTGCTTCATTTCCATCATCTAATACAAAGAAAAGATGACCCACAGGAGGCAACACAGACTTTAGTTTCCTTTCAGCAACAAATTAAGGGATTAGAAAATATTTGTGTTGTTCTGACCAGGGTAATAATTCAGACTTTAGACTTAAAAATAACTCGTGGTGTATCTCTGAATATACAACCACCAGCAGCATGACAATCAAAATTACATTGATTCAGTAGGTGCTCTTAATCATCATTATAGGTCTCCAGCCCAGTGCTGTCAACACCAAGATTGGCCAACATCTGCTCTCAGGCATTTCAGCACACAGACCTCCACACTGCTGTACTGAGTTTGTGTGCCAAGGCTTTGGCAGCGGGGGGGCTGCAGGGGTGGCTTCTGTGGGAAGCTGCCAGGAGAGCAGTCTCCATGTCCAACAGAGCCAAAGCCAGGGGGCTCCAAGACGGACGTGCCACTGGTCATGGCTGGGCCAATCAGCATGGTGGTAGTGCCTCTGGGATAATAGATTTAACAAGGGGGGAAAGTTACTGCACAGGAGCAAATTGCATCCAGAGAACAGAGTGATTATATGTGAGAGGAACAGCTCTGCAGACACCAAGGTCCGTGCAGAAGGAGTGGGAGGAAGCATTCCAGGTACTGGAGCTGACATTCCCCTGCAGCCCCTGGTGCAGACCGTGGTGAAGCAGCTGTGCTCCTGAGGCCCATGGAGATCCACAGTGAAGCAGATTCCCACCTGCAGCTCACAGAAGACCCCACACCAGGGCAGGTGGATGGCCAAAGGAGACCGTGACCCCACGGGAAGCCTGTGCTGGATCAGGCTCCTGACAGGACATGCAGATGCTTGGGAAGAGGAGCCCACACTGAGCCAGTTTGCTGGCAGAACTTGTGACCCTACTTGTGACCCGAGGGATCCCATGCTGGAACAGCCTATTCCTGCAGGACCACACCCTGTGGGAAAGACTCATGCTGGAGAAGTTGGTGAAGGACTGTGGGAGGGATCCCACACTGGAGCAGGGGAAGAGCCTGAGGAAACCTCCCCCTGAGGCAGAGGGAGTGGTAGAGACAAGGTGTGATGAACTGACTGTGGCTCTCACGCTTCATCTCCCCACTCTGCTAGCAGGGAAGAGGTAGAGCAATCAGAAGGGAAGCTGAGCCTGGGAAAAGGGAAGTGTAGGGGAAAGTGCTTGTGAGATTTGTTTTTATTTCTCATTGCCCTACTCTGATTTGATTGGTACTAAATTAAATTCATTTTCCCCGAGTCACATCTGTTTTACCCATGACAGTAAATGTTGAGTGATATCTCCCTGACCTTGTCTTGACCCATGAGCCTTACGCTGTATTTTCTCTTTCATGTGCAGGTGAGGAGGAGTGGTAGAGCAGTATTCATGGACATGATTTCAGGAAAAATTGCTAAGGAAAATTTAAAAATATTGCTAAGGGGCAGATAAAAAAAGAAAAAAAAAAAGAGAGAGAGAGATGAAAAACAGATTTCTATCTTTCTAAAATAATTTAAAAATTTGTCCTAATACAATATAAGCATGGATTCAGAAGATTGTAACATTGATGTAATCAAATAAATACCTCTTTTGTAGTTGTTATTTCACAGGTAATGTTTTTAGAGCTCAGTCTGATTGCACACACCATCTGTATTCTAATATAACATGGAAATATTCTCTCTAATCATATCAGTTGGATTAACTGAATTCAAAATATAGGTTATAACATTACCTTAGAAATGATCCAATTTGATGGTCATGGTATAGAACTGTACCCAGTACAAATTTAGAGGTATTTTACCAGGATGCACCAGGAGTGTTTTGATTTGTCTGTCTCCTCAGGTACTCCTGGTATTCAGCAGTTCTGTGTTGGTTCTGAAGCAAGAATGGCAAGGTAATTCTTACATTCAAATGGTATAGTGCAATACACTTCAAAACTTTGCAATAAGATCTTGCCTTATAATACTTGGATTTCTAGTTATGCACCATCTTCAACTGCAATATCTGTGTGTGTGCTGATACACAGGGCATGAGTTAAGGAATGAGCTAATATGGGAGAAATGAGTGGAGATTATGGCATATGAGTGAAGATTATTACTTGGATAACTCCAGTGCTTTTGGTTCTGTGCATAAAAAAAATTGACTTTGGGTGCTCTGGTTTGGCATACTTTTAACTTAGACTGATACCATGTGTAGTGCTAAGTTTGTGTATCTGTGTGGGACTGCATACAAGAGCATGTTTGAATTTTACTTTCAAGCTTCCAGTCACTACTACTTTCCTCAAGTCCTGTCAAAATTACCTGGTTCCCAGGAATCAGCTCTGGGACTATGGACTGCATCTGGAGCAAATCCATTTTGGGCTATTCCTCATGAGAGGTTTGTACTTTTTTTACCTTCCAGGCACTGAAAACCCATATATTTCAAAGCTGAATCACAATTTTTCTCTGGCATGCATATTTTATTTTGCATACACATGTGGTTTTCATGCAGTTAATATTTTAAGTTGAGAAAGCCTAAAATAAACACAACAAAAATCAAAATCCAAGTTAAGACCTTTAAAAATAAAGGGTATAATGGAAATATAAACTGACCCTCAATTCTGTAAATACAGAAGCATAACTGTGTTGACTTTGGGTTAGGTTCAGCTCAGAGAGGATGAATGCAATATTTATTTCAGCATGAACTGCAAGCATTGGAGTTACTGCCAGTTATAAGTGAAGTCAGTCCTATGATAATCAAAATCATAATTGAAGAATATATTGTCATGAGAGCAATACATTATTCTTGTATTAAAGAGGGAAATACATTATTTTTGTATTGAAAAAGAAGTCTGGCTCTTTTATCTTGCTGTGATTAATGCCCCAAATTTTTATGTATTAAATTCTTTCATTGTTATAATTCTTAGACCTTTATAACAAAGACATGTCTGTTGCAACAAAATAAAATTAAAAGAACATACAATTTTACATTCAAAAAGAGAGTTGTACTGTGTAAGTTATTTTTTCAGCAGTATCTGATCAAGTTTGTTTTACTAATACAGTGTTAAGTGTTGGTTTTTAGTGGAGGCTTCTATATATAGTTCTGAAGTAGGTCAAAATTCCTTTGGATGTATGCATCCTAACAAACCAACAACAAAAATTTGCACCATGATTCAGTTTCTGGGGAAAGCCATACGTTTCACGAGTTCCTTGTCTGTGCTAGCATTATATGAACTTAAAAGTACAACAGTTCGATTGACAAAATATATAAATAGCCTGTCTTCTCTGGTAATTAAATTTCATAGGACTGCACTGGAAAAAACCATATCCTTCATTTGGCACAACCCAGCAAATCAAAGATAAACTTCTCATCAAAAACACTTGTTTTAAAAGCAGTCACTTCTGCACAGGCTAAAAATCATTCCCCATCATTACACTGGCACATCTCTGTGTGATGTCATTTTTAATATTTAATAAAGACCAGTTTTTTATTTGTGAACTCGTAAGAAAAAGCTCATGATCAGAAAGCTCATATTTAAGTTCTACTTTTGATCCAGTTAGTAAATACAACAAAGATTTTCTCACTGATTTTCAACAAGTTGCCATATTGCAGTTTTGCTGTTTGTAATTGACATGGTCTTAACGGATATGAAATAGACTGTTTGTGAATATCACGTGAAGTTAAAGCAGAGATTTCAAACAACCTTTTCTTTCCCTGTGATATTGTTCCTTCTACAAAGAGATGTTTAACAGACAAGATCTCAAGTCTTTTCACTTTCTCCATTCATCAGTATATTTCTCAAAGCTTTTGTCAGTCTTGCTTTTTTTCTTTTTCCATTATATGGTTCTCATTTACTTTAGTTCTTTTCTCTTGTTATCTTAAAATTTTTCCATCTAAAAAATCAAATTACACAGCATCTGCTTCCTAAGAATTTCTAAGATAATCGTGGTCTCAGACAGCCATTCATTTCTTAAAATCCTAGATTAACCTTTTGCGAGTATGTTGCCTCTGAAACATATCTTCCTGTTGGGTTCTGCACTTTGTTCAATTTGGGCACATGTAAGTCTTGTCTTAGGTCACAAATGGAAATTACACCAGTAGTGTCTTCACTTTTTCCCAATGCTGAATATAACAGCATTACTCCACAGTTTATTATGACTACTGACATATCTGTCAGAAATACCCCAGAGTAGAAGGCAGCTGGAAAGAAGACAACCTTGCAATCAGAGGCAGCACAAGCCCATGTAGAAGACACAAGTGGTCTCTTGTTTCATGGGTTAGTGCCAGCACTTGGTTTTGGCATGAATCTGCATAAAATCTTAGAATTACACCTCTTAAATGAAGTGTTTGATGGCTTTGTGACACCTCTCTGCCAGACACATCCCAGGGTACTGAAGGCACTCCTAAGATGCTGACGTACTCACTGTGCTCTAGTTAACCTCATTTTTAACTAGGGCTGATATGTCTATTTTCATGCCCTCTGTTTCACAGTTGTTGCTATGCCTAGGAACAACCAATCTTTTTTCACTCCTTCAATGGTTCAAGAAAGATTTGGGAAATACTCAGATGAAAATTCAGACTTGCATATGCAAAATGTTTCCAAGGAAACCATCACTCCTTTGCACCTCCTTCTCTGGAAAATAGTTTATTCTTTTAGAGTACCGATGTGGCAGGTAGTGACCTGTGTGTAGCCTAAAATGCCCAGTCAAGGAGAGTGTTACAGGGGAGAATGTATCTTGGAAATGGAAGCAGTCACAAGGTAAAACATGCTGAGTTGGAGTGTGGCTTTGAAAACTGTTAAAGCACCATTATTAATTTCTGAGCCCAGGAAACTCTCATAAATGTGCAAGTAATCAAGGGTACAACCTGATAAACCCTTAGGTGTTACCAACTTGCTGTTTATAATTTGACAATCATTGTCTAAAATCTACTCTGCCATAGTAAAAATTACTGATCCAAATTCAGAAGCAAAGAAAGCCACCAAATTTTCCTCCTTTGTGGAAACAGCAGGTGAGCACTCCTTTAAATTCACTGAATCTAAGGTCAGCAATTCATGTACTAAATAGAAAGGCTCTCTGATGGTTTAGCTAGAGCTTGACCACCAGACCACTTAAACTAGGTCTCTTAAACTGGGAATTAAACATAGGTTACCCTTCCCAAGGTTTTCAACCATGTTGCAAGCTGAACTTGGTTCATTTGTAATAAACAGTTCCCCCCTCATTTTTATTACATAATTTTTAATACACTGGTTAAATGTCAGAGTACTGTGTCACTAGCTGTCATAAAATTCTTTTAAATTGAAGAACAATTCTCTTTCCTTGTTGAAATGCTCTCATAATAAAAATGATCAAGATTAGAACGCATAGATTTCTTCCCAGAAATGTCTGACATTGTAACAAATCCTGTGATTTCCAATAGTCTGCAGGTTCCCCACAACTTGTTCCTCTTTTCCGCACCTCCATTTAACAAGTCTTCTTTGTGGGGATTTAGAAGCATCCCTTATAATACATTCCATAAAACTTTCCATGAGAATCAAATGCTAGAAAAGGAATTTGGAAAAAGCATCAGGAATATGGTTGGCACATAGAGGACTAGAATTTTTATGCCTGTTCTTTAAAACACTTTTTCTAATTTAAGACTGGCTTATTTTTATGGGCTTGTCTAGCTGGCAATTAGCCAGCATTCAGTCCATGGAAAACTTTCTTTTTGAAGAAAGTAAAGTGATCAGTGAGCACAGCAGTGAGATTAGCTCAGCTGGTTGGAGCGTGGTGCTAATAATCCCAGGTTTGAGGGTTTGATCCATCCATATGGTCCATTCACTTAAGTGTTGGACTCAGTGATCCTTGTGGGTTCCTTTCAGTTCAGAATATTCTGTGATTCCTTTCTGTGATTCGTTTCATCCTTTCCCCTTTTGAAGCAACTGCTCTTCTACAGCTCCTGCTTCCTAGCTCATGCCAGAAACTGTGCAGAGGGCACCGTCTCTAACCAAGAGCCCAAATTTCTGTACTCAGCTCCTTATACTGGTTTTTAGCAGAATTAGAAAAATTTAGCAGTTTTAGAAAACAACTTTAATTTGAGATAGGGGCTTTAAGTAGGACATCTGGTTTGACTTGGATCTGGAAGAAACAACAGTTCAGCCAAAAAAAAGTTAAAGCTCTTGTGATATAATTAAACACATCTGTGAGATGTATTGAGTAATATGAAAGATTCAGTAATATTGGGCTAGGAGGACTCTCAGGAAATGAGGCAGCTAGCCAAGACAGCCTTGAAGTCTGGAGAAGAAAAATCTGTATGTACAGAATGCAGATTTCTTATATATACGTTAATTGAATCACAGAAGTTAATATACGTGCCAAACAAAGTTAAAACAGATCCTTTGAAGAGTCAATGTATAGACACACAAACAATAGCTGTCAGGAAAAAAAACCTGCAGAAATAGAATCTTAAAAATACGAAGACCAAGAAATTATATAAGAAAATATTGTGTTCTTCTGGCAAGCAATTTTCTGCATAAGAACTTGTTTGAGATCCTTTGGAATATAATCGAGTGGCAGTTAATATTAAAGTGCAGACCTTACCTTTCCCGTAATGAATTTAAACTTTCTTGTCCTAGGTAATCCATTGAGGTTCTACTACAAAGTCAGATTGTCAAAAATGGAGGCGCCAAAATTCTGTTACAAGAGGATCAGCGTAGAAAGGAAGATATCAGAGTGCATTTATAGAAATTACTCCACTTAAAACTGAGAAATTAAATTTCACATACTGAGGATGGAAATAATTAAAGGAAAATACCCTATGAAGAAGTACTGGAAAGGTTATGGCCTTCACATCATCACAAACATGTCCTGGCACAAATCCTTTCAAAATATATGTTTAATGTGTAACAGCGAGAGAGCAGCTGAACAAGATGAAACAAACTAGAATGAGCAAATGTGCAAAGGGCTTCTATCACTGAAATGTATTGATACTAAGAATGTTAAAGATCCTTCAGTGCAGTTTTCTGGAGAACATGAACAATTCTTTCTGTCCCTCTGTAACAAATGGAAACTTTTAAAATTTTTCTGTAGCATTTAGGTTTATGTAACCAATCCAGTAGAACTGACTGAATCACACTCTGTACTGTACTTTGTCATTATGCTTTACGAATACCTCTGTAATAGAATCTTATGAACATTTTGGTTGGTTGGTTGGTTTTGAATAGCAGGATCCTAGATTAAGCACATATTCATGTTGAGAGAACGATTCAAAACAGTATCTAGGAAAGTCTGCAAAGTCACAGTTGTGGGGTGATAACCAGATTATATTTGTAACTTTTATTTGGTCTCTTATTGGACTCACATTTGTCTCTCACTACACTCTTTCTCATGAGAATTCAGCCATCACAGTTTGATTTGTTCTCTATTTGTGCAAAAGAAGGCAAAGTATGGCTGGGAATGATGCTGCAGCAGCACTGACTAGTATCTCTGAATGCTTTAATGTGATGCCCAGAAGAACTTGCTCCTGGGAACATCAGGCAGAGAAATGAAAAACATGAGTGATTAAAGCACATTTCCTCTTTGGAAAGTTATTGTATAAACATGGAAGTGTTTTATCCAACAGATGTGTAAACTTTGTGTCTTTTGAGTCATTATATCTGCTTATCTAAAGAACATGATTTATTATATTTTATTCCCATGAACAGAGCAATCTGAGATACATATACAAAGTTAGAAATAAGTTAATCCTGACTTGCATATGATTAAAATAATTTTTAACTGAAGGACACCTCTGAAATATTCAGTACATATGCATACTACATCCTAAGCATGTAAGCAGTCCCAGGGAAATAATTGTGTAAGTATACATTAAGCAGTGACTAGGAAACATTCAAATATCATAAAATAGGTTACTGGTCTCTGTTGAAGTAGATAAAATAATAGCTTTGGAATGCAGAACAGTTAAAACAGCAGTCTAACATGAGAAACACTTATACTGCAATTAGAACAGACACAACAAAATAAACTGAATAAATCTGAAGAGAAAGAAATAGGAAGACAATAAGTATAAAAATTTGCAATGCTATTTTTCAGACCACAAGCACACTTGCAGGTGACCAAATTTCCAACAAGGCATTTTTCTGCTCACTAACAGAACAACCTGTTTGACCTTCTCACTATTACATATATTGATGGACTGACTATTTTACATCCTCCTCACAAAGTACCAAAATTAGATATGGAGGAGATTGAAAACAGCTAACACACCAAATTGAAAATGTTGAATAGGTGAAAGTCATAGACTTTGCTCCAATCATTTCTGGAATATATGCAGAGGCAGAGCAGTCCATGTTCCGTTTCTGTGCTAATCATTGTAAAAATTCTGTGAAATGTCAGTCTGTGAACACATTCCCACAGCAAAATCACTTTGTGAAAAAAGGAAAGTAAAAATGCAATCCATACCTACAAAATTTACAGTACACTTAAAATTTACTAATTCTTTAGTCTATCTATACACAAAATGACAGGAATAGGCTATTAAAACCAAAACAGATTGAAATTGATAATTTTCTTGTGCATCTTCCAAAGAACTGTCAAAGCCTTTGGACAGAAGTCTCTTCTTATTGGGAATACTAAACTCTTGGCTACTCATCCTAATTAAAATGTAATTAGATAAGTGTAATTAGGTAATAATTCCACTCAAAACACTTAGCCTGTTTTCCACAATTGAAGCCACAGTTGAGCTCGCTATGGCACAAAATTCTGAACTCAGATCTCCTGACACTAATTGCATTTTCACCCCAATTTAATCTGGCATGTGGGCAGAAGCCTAGAGCTGCAGGGAATATTTATGGTATGAACTATGAAAGAGATCTGGGAAGAACATCCATGACCCGTGTGGTAGATGTGCAACATAAGCAATGTAAATATTGGCTGCTACAATGAGAATCTACTTCATAGAAACAAAACAGGTAATTTCAAGGAAAGATGAAATAGCCCATTTAATTCTTGAGGCTCCCTGTCACATAATTTTAACCATCTGAAAGACAGATAGGTCTTTGAGGTAGTCTTTTTCACTGCCTCTGTAGTCAACAAAAAGAGGTAGGAGATCAAACAATCATTCATTTCACACAAGCGTAAAGTTTAAAACAAATGAAAGGAACTGCTTTCTTCCTCTACCTGAACTACCAAGAAGAGTTGGCAGAAACGAATTTTTACTAGATGCTGAGCTTCTAAGATCAGTAAAGTGACAGGGAACTTGCCACTGCTGCAGCAAATGTCTCCAGCTACTACCTCATCACCAGCTTTAGTGTCTAAGGCAGTAAATAGAAAACGCTGGACAGCCTAAATCAAACATCATGTGGCATCTCTCACCTCATCAATGTTTCAGGTTCACTGAAACTCAGTGAACTTCACTCGGAAGTTCATTCCACAGTGGAGAGTGAAATTACTCCACCTTTCCCAGGCCAGTCACATCACTGTCTTACCTTAGCTGCAGTCTGATATACCTGGAGCAAACCTCAGGGCTAAAGGAACACGTATGTGTGTGTGCATGCACACACAAACAACATCACTGCTTGCAAACATCTGCAGTAAAAATGCCCAAGCCCTCAGGACATGCCAGGTAGGAAGCTCTAGTTAACACTGGCACCATCCCCAAACCGCTGCAGACAGAAGAGGCTGCCATGAGCTCCATGGCCAAAAATCCCTTCAGGGCAACCTAGCTTTACTGTTTTATTAGTCTGTACAACTATGAATGTTGTGCATGCCTAGAGAAAAGCACCTTAACGATAAACAGCCACTCCAGTTTAATATATGCAAAACTAGGATGCTGGTGCCATTCAGACAGGCTACAAAGAGCTGCTTGGACAAATGAACTCATCTCCCAGCCAGAATAAATGCAGTCTCTTTTATATTGTGTCATTCAGCTTCTGTGAAGTCTTCAGAGCCTGCTGAATTTATTAGTGGTTGCCAGTTATTAATGTGTGGTTGGCAGTGCAGGATCATGGTTTCCTTTCCCTGACTGCAAGAGCTTTTTCCTATCCCTTTATCATCTCACACACTCCATCCTGCTTCTGTGTACCATTCTGAGGTTTGGAGCTTATTGCCAACATTTAAAAGGGATAAGAACCCGCCTACCACAATTACATCATGATCTGCAATGATAAATGGACTCCTAGAGGAAAACGCATATTAAAAAAAATCTTTTTAAAAATTCAACATAAAAAGACCACTCACAACAGAACAATCATGCTTATCTCAGAAAAAGCTTCCTGTTCAAGATATTGTAAAATTTAAGTCAATTCCATAATAAGATATTAGAGGAGAGAAGTCAAATGAAAACAGGGTTTGTTTGTGATTCTACTTAAATATGAATAATGCTCAAAGGTCAAGAACTGGAATTGAAAATGGTTGGGTACCAAGAAAAGATATCTTTGTACTTTTTGTCTTCTCCAGGGTGTCAAACAATATATTCACCTTAGCTGGCCTTAGTTTTTGTCATTCCTTGAAAAAGCAATCATAAACAAAAATATATTGATAACAAGCATGCTGCTCACTAATTAAATTTAGAAATCATTAGAAATACTTGACATTAAAAGATTTAAATTCATTTTTTGAATCCTTATGAGTACATTTTTTAATTTAGTATGGTGTGTATTTCTCTTGAGGATCTACTGAAGATAGAGAGCATTAAAAAATAATTGGCTTTAAATCCTGATAGATTAATGTTTTGTCATGATTTACACTGTCTGTTTTGTATTCAGCTCTAAAGTTGTTTTCCCCTCTCTGAATCATGTATTGATAATTCAAATGTAAGGTTCTAATTGTTGTAATAATAAGAGCAATATAAATTAATCACCACATTAATGTCTTTTTTTTTAAATAATCACTTTATCACATGCCTGAACAATCTTTTAGTTAAAATTACAACATTACAACATTTTCCAGGGAAACAATATCCTAAAACATATCCTGAAAGAATAGACATATTCTTCTGTGATCAGTGGAAAAGTAAATAAATAAAAATTAAAAGATAAATAAAAATTATGAAGCTCTATTACATTTGTAGTATGTTATTTTAATATTTTGTCTTAATTCTTTTTCTGAGATATTTAAAAACATAAAATATTTATTTTTTATATATCTCAGAAAATCAACACCAAGCAGATTTTAAATTGCTATACATTTATCTTTAATTTAAGTAATAAATAAATCATAAAAAATTACACAAAATCTTTTACTAGTTAAAAAAACACCGAGTTAATTTTCCATCAGTCATACCTAAGAGCCTCTTAGGTCTTCTTCTTTGAAGAAATACATTAAAGGGGGTTAGAGGTTTCACAAATAAATTGGTTGGCAAGCAATATCAATGGTGCCCTGGATTGACCTCATCTATAATTGTTTGCATATCATTGCAGTAAAAGCAACAACGTGTTTAATCTCTGTGTGTTTATTTTGATCTATATATGGACCTTAAAGGTCAATGTGATTTACTCACATTACTGTTGGTTATTAAAAATGCTGAATAAAGTGATGGAAAGGTGTTAGAAGGAATTTGCAATTAGGAAAGAAAATTACAGTCTTCATGGAACTGCTTACTCACAGTTTTATCACAAGGTGTTTGGGGTTTTTTCTACTCTGTTTTCACAAAGCTTTATAAAGCACAGCTTGAGAGAAATATATCAAAGCATTTTTTGCCTTCAGTAAAAGGGTAGCAGGACTAATTTTTCCTCCCTGGATTTTACATGGTCATAACTATTATAAAATTATGGGAGTGGAGAACATAAGGAATATAATATTTTGCACTGTCCTGGTTTTGTGTTTGGTTTGGGTTTTTTTTCCTGGGAAGTTAAATGACATTGTTAAAATTACTGGACTCTTACCAAAACTAAGGAGGAATATCAGAGTACTCCCTAAACATCAACCCACTGAAGTAAAAAACTTTCTTATTCACTTCAAGATATTTTTGTTTTCTCTGTACACTGAAAAGATTTCCGAGTCACAAAACCTAACATTCAATCGGAGAGAAATTTCTCAGCTTTCAAATTTAAAATTGATTCTGCATTACTATTCTGTCTTATTCACTATTTTATTCTATGCGGAATTTCTAAGTGAAATTAAAATAAGAGAAGAAGTGAACAGTAGACAAAAGAAGTCAGAACAGAAAACATGAAGAAAAAAATAATACGGAGACAGAAAAAAAAAAACCACAGAAAAGAAAAAGATCAACAGCAGCAAATGAAAGTAGGAGGAAGACATCAAGTCTTCAATTCAATATAACCCATAAGCATAAAGTCTGTAACTTTAAGCACACGAATAGAGGAGCAGAAATCAAAATCCCATTCAAACCTTTGAACAAACTATACCCCAAATGGATCATCTTGCTGAATCAGTTCCTCTGAGAGCCCCAGATAATGGGAAGGACTGATCTGAGAAAACATTTTTCCCACTCGCAAGCTTTGACCAAATCTGATTGCAACATCACATTTGGAGATAAAATTTTTAAATTAAGAACTTGCAGCTTTTCAAACTAGATTAATGCCTGATTATGGCAAAGCAGTGTTTAAGGAACACAGTCAATATTTTTTGTCCTAAATCCAGAAGTTTCTCAAGAGCAGAGGCAATAGTCATTATTTTTAGAGATTGGGCTAGATCATTCATATAAGTAATACATAAGTGGTCACAAATTTTCAGCTGAATTGTGACAGAACTGAGAACTCTATGAAAACATCATTTTTACTAAACTTTTTTTCTGCTACAACTACCTAAACAAGGTCATTAATTTGGGGCTTTGTGATTCAGCATCAAAATCAGCTGATTTACTGAACCTAGTCAGAATGGATCCTGACAGAAAAATTAAATTATATATTTATAGTTTATATTTACAAATTATATTTATACCTGACAGGGTACAAAATTCCTGTTTTGCAGCTGCTCCACAAACATGATATTTTGCATGCAGGATCTCAGGATCATATCCTGCAGCACTGACAGGAAGACGTGGAGCAATGCCGTCATCCTAAGGCTTACATTTTATTTACAGCTGAGGATAGTCAGAGTAGGAGTTATTCTCTATCATTTCCTGGCTAATCTCCTGCATACAAAAGCTCTGGTAAGCTCCTAAAAAAGTTCCTGCTGTCTACCTCCTCATTAGAGCCCCAGGATAGCAAAACATTTAAGTTCAGCTTTAAGCAATGCCAAGAGATCTAAAATATATGCTGAGGTTCTCTGCAGAATCAGGACTTGAAGCTGGAGCTTTTCATGGAGTCAAGAGATTTCCTGCCCTCAATCCATGTTGTTGAATGCCCATTACTGCAAATCAGCTTAGCTGATTTCACCACACAGTCAAGTTGTAATTTTTTTTTTTTTTTTTTTTTTACGGGGGGAACTTGTCAAGCAAGTGTACTCAATCATCCCTCTTGATACATCTCCTGTTTCACTAAATACCGTGAGCTACGGAGCAGTCAGTCTGAGAAGTTGTATCTCCCCAGGGTGCAACAGCATTGTAAAATGCCAGTTGCCATTTATCATTTGTTCCTCTAAGGGACAAACCCCTTTTGGCCACTAGTAAAGCTTTTGAAATTCCTTGATTCGCTGCAGCCCATTTAAACCATGTACCCAGGCCAGAGAGCTACCGGAGTCGGATGCAGCCCTCCCAGCTAGAACACAAGCCTCACAGGGAGCCAGGTGAAAAATTCCTTGCTACCATCAGTGTAAGCAATTCCTGCCTTTCATCATCCTTTTCCCAGGGGGAAAAGCAGCCCGGACAATCTGATGGATGTTTAGGTTACCACAGGCCTGATGCCCAGGAGTTCTTTGCTGCAATCATAGACCTGGAGCAGAGAGCAGATGAGGAATGGAGCAAAAGCAGTGCCCTTTACATGTCACATTTCTGTACTCTCATGCTTCTTTCAGGCTATGTTATCAAATACACTCAGACATCTGCAAGTGGATTTTTAGATAGAACTAGGATAACCACTGATTTATCTATGAGCCTCTTGAACAGATTTGATTACTATCAGGACAATAACATACCTGAGAGCAATTATTCATGAAAACGTGTATTTGGTTTTGACTAAAAAATGTGATTGTCACATCCGATTTGCTTCCTTACTCGCCAAGTCAACAGGAAATAAATGGACCCAATTAATAATATGAGACTGCAAGCTATACCAAATCAGTTTCAACCAATTAATATTCATCTTTTTACTTCATGTATTTTCTAGCAGCTTGAATCCAAACTTTTCTTGGAAAACAAAAATATTTGAAAACGGGCAATTATCTTTTAGTAAGACATTCTTTATCCTATAAAAATACACTTAATATGGTTTTAAAAATAGACCACATTAATTTTAAGTGAAATATTTCATCCAAATTATGTTCTTCTATCAAAGCTTAATTTGATTGTTTATATGTGTCTGGGTAACTAAATGCTTTCTATGCTTTTATCCCATTTTGAAATATTAGGTGTATAGTTGCTAAGTGTACTTTCCTATTTACAGAAAAATACCACTAAATTTCTCCTGTCCATCTATAAACTTTTGGCAAGAGTTGATACAACTGTGGTATAAGGTGATTAATGGAAGGCAAGTAAAGGAGTAATTAATCAAACCACATAAGAAAGAACAAAAAATGATGCAGAAATTACAAGAATAGTCTAAACTCCTTGTGCCTTGGCACCAATGAAAACAGACCAGAGAAAAAGGTTAAAAAGTTCATGAATGTGCTCCAATTAATCTGTATGCACACTGCAATGCTCTTTAGTTTGGTTCATTTAAATCTGAAATTCCCTTCCCTGTTGATGTCAGCTAGTTAGCCAAGATGGTGCATTACTGTTATGATCACTGCAGCGCATATAATTTAGATTTATCTCTTTAGGGACTCAGCTCCACCCCCTGCTAGCTAATATGCTCACCATGTTTAATGATGCAAAAAATTTCCCTGAGTACAGGTTATTTATCTTTATCACGGGCTGCTTTTGGCTGGCTGTCAGTTATCAGCCAGAATATTTGTTCCTAAATGGTTTGTACTCATCCATATTCCAGGGCAATTCTGAGGCCCATATTATCACTGATGTTTGCAATAAAAGTGTTTCAGTTCTTCAGATACACCTTAGTAATACTGATTTATGAGTCTGGACTGGCTGTATTTCTGATACAGTGATATGAACCCTGAAATATCTATAACTGTCATGGAAGTGAAATATCTATCCAAAATCTCAGAAACAAAACTCACTTGTAGGGGTCTTGAAGAAATATGAGGAATGAGGATATTTCTTTGAATACATTTTGAGGGGAATGAGTCAGAGGTGTGGTTTTTTTATACTGAAGATCTTTAGGAAAAAAAAGTAAAATTAAGAACAAACCAGTGAAAAGAAGACAGATGAAAGTATGAGGTAAAGGACCAGTGAGAAAGTCTGGACAGAGAGGTAGAGAGAATAAAAGGAAAGAAACAAGAAAAGAAATAACTTTGACTGTACCAGATGAGTGAACACTTTGAGCCTATAAGATTGAAAATGATAGTTGGAAAAGCAGGAAACTTAAGTTTTTCACTTGAAAGTACTTGCCTGCACAGCAACATGAACTAGCACCCAGCTTAAAAGTGAGACAGAGATATCCCAAGTGAAGAAAAGGTTCACAATCCTGAATGTAGCATTGCTGCACAGACATGAGCATTATGCTACAGTTCAAAGATGAGACCAGTGAATCTGGCAAGTAAGAAAGAATAACGACATGAAGTAAGTAAATTTCAATTTTTTTATAGTTTTGACTAGGATGACAAAAAGGGCAGCAACTGCTGTCAGATTTGATGTATGCAGTATAATAGGCTGGATTTTCTTTTCATGGCATGCAAACATCTGTGGCACAGAGATTCCCAAGCTCACAGCAACCAAGCCTGTTCCAAAACTGGAAGCAAGAAAGCCAGACGTGCTCTCCCCAGGGTGGCATGCTGAGATAACACAGCTTCACTGCTTCCCAGACCTGAGCTCATGCCTGAGCTATGCTGGAGAGCCACACCAGCTTGTTCAGTGCAAGTTTAGGTGTCTCCAACAAAAGACGTACTTCAGAGAGTAAGAAAAGATAATTTTCCAGTTTAGATTCCTCACCTGTGTCTAGTAAGATACAATAACACCCAGCACCATTCTTCTCTTCTTGCTATCTTGGTAAGGCAGAGTAATAGAATCATAAAATCATAGAATGGTTGGGACTGGAAGAGACCTTAAAAATCATCTAGTTCAATCCCCATGCCTGAGACAGGAACATCTTCCACATAGACCAGATTCCTCAAAGCCAGTCACACAACCAGAGAAGTTGCCATCCATAATTCAAACAAAATTTGGTGTTGAAGATGGAACATAAAAGGTTGCCTTCAAGGTTCAAGGAACTTTTATAAGTGTTGACTGAAGAATTTTTATTCCAAAGCATTCATCTAGAGGAGAGGTGTGCAGGGACACAAAAGATTTTGTAACCACCACTACAGTCATTATCCTTTGTCTAGGCTAAGGCACGTGATGGCCATTCTTCCAGCTGCAATTCTGCCAACAAAGAAAGTTGGAATTCAGGAGCTCATGGAATATAACCAGAATTCATGACCACGTCAGGTTTGCTGGTTGAGTTCTCATGTGCTTGTCTCTCTTCCTTCTTGTGTTTCACATTTCTCTGTGGCTCAGGTCTATGTGAGGGTAAGGATCTGTGATCAAAAAGTATCTCCTCTGCCCTGCTGAAGTAGGGGATGCCTGCTTATTGAGGAGGCTATTAACAATAATCCATCTTTCCTTAATATACCACAGAGCCAAATATGAGCACCAGAAATAAAGTGAGTAACAAGAGATGTTCAACAGAAGAATAAACCCCTTTATTGGCTTCTGAGAAGATAAAATACCTGGCTAATCTGAATACATCAGATGTGGACACATTTCCTGAATCTTTATGCTGAAAATGAGAATGCACCTTGGATAGGTGTAGAAGTATTGCAATGAACTTTCTTGGTTTTAAACTGCTTGCAACACTGAAGCAGTTACAGGTTTAAATTATTTATGACTTTTTAAATATGAAAGAAAAAGACAATACCCTAACACTGTGTAAAATATGATTAATTTCCTTCAAAAGCCTCTTAAGTGTTTTCAGTTTACGTCACGTACAAATGTTAATATCACAACCAGAAAACAGGGTGTAGAATGGAAATACAGCACACATACTTGGAATCCACTTTTGTTGCTTTAAGATGATGTATTTGTTTGATTTCTACCATGACATGCTCTTCCTGTTCTGAAGTTTTCCAGAAGTCTGGATTAATGACAAAATGATCTCCCATATAAACTTCCACAATGATAATAACATATGCTGGCATAAACAGAATACTGCTACAGTACCACTGAGAGCCTCTGAGAGCATGAAATAAATGTGCAGCATTCAAAAAAGAATTTAATTTGTGTTTTATTTCCAGTATTACTGAGGTAAATATTCAGGGACTTAACTAACTGACCATTTAATGCTAATAGGATGATATTTAATATTCACATGCTATGATAAGTATTTGAAATACTCACTCTGTGGTGTTGGATAAATTCCTTATTAGGCCTATCCTTGGTAATGTGCATATTGTTTCTGAATGCAATTTCTGAATTATTTAGAAAAGACACGTTTTTCTACTGAGACATAAAATGAACTGCAGATTTTCTCCAAGTTCTTCTTACCATTAGGTCTAGATCACATTATGGCCAAATTATGGTGAAAACCCTTGAATAAAGTAATTTCATAGGAAGCTGTTAACCTGTTAAAGCACCAAGAAATACAGATCAAACTGAAATGAGTTTTAGTTGTATGCTTCTTGATTCAACTATTTAGATAATGTACTTTCATTTAGATCAGCAGCTAAACGTGTGAAGGATAATAGCCTTTCTTGTGCAGGTATAATGAGACATCAGAGCAGTGGTACAGAATAGCACAAAGAAGAAGGGAAAAAAAGAATTTCTGACGCCTGAAGTTTTCTTGTGACAGAACCTCTTTTGAGAGAATATGACTATGGAAGCAACACGTATTTATGTCAGACACTTGCATGCAGCTGGAAAACATGAATCTGTCACCTGATGAAAACTGATTATGGGCCATCAAGCTCAGAAGAGGAGATTCTATGCTATTGATGGAAAAAATGCACAACATAAAGAGAGAAAGATATTTATGCACGTGCCATCTTTTTTTTTAAGCAAAAAAACAAGCAATTTTTCAAGTTCAAGTTTCTTCCCTCCTCCATCCTATCATACATAAAATCAGATAAAAAAATTTAAAGGATGGATGAGACAATGTAAACATACTCTTCACTCTAAACTTCTTCTAACTATCACTAATATGTCTTCAAGAAAATCCAGTTCAAGTTGGCAACTTGTTTTCCAGTGGTAAAATATCTTCCTTAAGTATGTTAATGTATATGACAATAGTGATAATCTGATTTTATTTTCTTTATGTATTTACACTGCAGCTTAAGCACACATTTTTTTACTTCCCTAACTCACTTTTTTGATATAACAGTTGACCTCAAAACAATATAGAAACACTTCTGGCTTCATCGATTTTTTATCTTTTTTATCAAAATTTACACACATGTCATAAACTACTCCAAAAATATTCTTGATCTTGACCCTGGAACAAAGAAAAAGTCCTGGGAAATTTAAAGGGAAACTTTAGCTTGTATTTAAAATAAATACTCCTTACAGAAGGATTTTGATGAATGTAAGTCCTTAACCTGGGATGATATTATCAACTCTATTACTATATGACTGCTATTAGTAGAGCCAGCAAAAATGAAACATTTCTATTCTTTAAGATCTTTCACTATTTCAAAATTTTTCTTCATTTAAAATGAAATTTAAATTTCTATTTGTAGAAAAAAATACCAGGTGGACTGCATCCATTTAGTTGCCTTCAATGGATTTATTGCTTTGTTTGGTTACTCATTTTTTCATCCTATACCAATGTCACTGAGTCATTATATACCATTCAAGGTAAGGCACAATGTGATGCACAATATGTTAACTGTGCACCCCTCCTGGTTTGCTAGGTTACATGAGAGATGTGTGCAAATTTAGCATACCATGTAGGGGTCTACATATGAGCTGTGCACATAGCTCACATTGTCCTTTTTGTAAACAGAAAGAACAGCTGTGATACACAATCTGTTTAACTTAATTTATATGTTTACTTACTTAGCAATGCCATGGATCAAACCCTAGGGATGTCTGTTTCTTTCCACTAACCAGCATGAGCAGTTTTGCACTGCTCTTGGTTTCGTATCATAGGACGCTTCAAATAATTCGTACCTTGGCTTTATTTTTTATTTTGTATTTGAAAAATCATTACAAGAACAGCATCTAAACAGATATTTCATGTAGTATGCTTTTTATTTAGTTATTTCTTTTCTGTTTCCAATTGATGTTTCAATAAAAAAGTTTAGTGCTCAGCACTTTGTGCAAAAAGAGGACAACTAGCTTCTGTATTCTAACTAAAGGTCTGCCTATTTCAGTAGCCCAGTAAAATTGTTCCAGGGATATTGAGACCACTGGTATTTTTTCTTATTATTGCTGTTGCCGTTATTATTACAGGAAGCCAAGGTGAGACCTAGACCCTGCTTGGACTCAGCACTGCAGAATAAAGAACAGACCAAAAGACAGAACTGGTAGCACTGCTGAATAGAGCAGACAGGAATCCCAAATTTTTCAATCTCTGAGACAGAAGGTACATCTTTCTCTCTTGCATAATGGATTTGAATTAACTTTTATCTACTATATTTCATATATGCTTTAGCCATTGGGGAGGGTTTTTATTCTTTTTCTTTCAAGGTAGGCATGATCAGAAAAGAAAAAAGGGAAGACACAGCAAAACTCTCTAGAGAATTAGAAGGATGTATTGCAAGCTACTATTAGCATTATACCCTTTCTTTTAGGAAGAAAACATTGAGAGAAGAAAGCATTATGGGATTTTTTTGCAAAATACTCTTAGAAGCTATGAGAGATATAAAATATCATAACAATGTGTTAGAGGCAACAATAGGGTACAGGAGATTGTCTTGATAGCTTACATAAAATTGAAAGCTCACACTCTTAGATATAGAAAACCGATGAAAGAATTAATTCTGTGTAGTGATAAATAGAAATACAAGTAAGCCTACCTGGCTGGCATTCCAAAGCTGGAAAATAGAGGAAGAGCTTTACAAGAGCTTTACTTACTGAAGCTGATGCTCTGAAACCATCAACAGGCTGGCTGTCTATCTATCCATCTATCTATCTATCTATCTATCTATCTATCTATCTATCTATCTACCTACCTACCTACCCATAAATATGTATTGCAGGCTATGTAATGTATCAAAATGGAGCAGATTAAAGTGGGTTTTTTCTTTTGTTTTGCCTTGACTGTTAGCAGTTACATAATATACTTACATTTTCAGAACTACTGTACACAAACTTATACTAAACATTAATTGTATCATGAGTGGAATTGTGCTTTCTTAATAAAGTGTCCAGGAGTACACTGTAGTTTTTGCTAGGATTGCTTGTGTGGATTTTTATATTTCTATTATCCAGTGCACTTTCCATCCACCTTACTTCATTGATCTGATTATTTCACAGGAGGTTTTTGTGTGAGTTTCTTGTTACTTTTTACCCACTCTCACAAAATATTGATTATTCTTAGTTTCCACTGACTTGAGAAACACCAACAAATACCCTGTGTTACAGGGGAGTTTAGTTTCTCTGCTAATATTTCCTTGCTTTAAGGGATCAGAAATCAAAGCCCAAAGTGTCTTAGGTTCCACACATAAGGACACATCCGTGCAAAAGTGGGATTCATCCCATGGAAAATCCCAGTAATTTTTTTTTATCCTGAAATAGAAGAATAAAAACCTAATTACACTCCAAGGATATGCTAGAAGGTAATGAATGGTCAAAAGAAGCTTCAGTTTATATGAAAAACAGTGTCTGATGCATGTGAACTTTAAACTCCCATGAGACACTATGGCAGCTCAGCTAGAGAGAGGTTGTTACTGCCAACAAAAAAAAAAAAGGACTTTTAATTCTTTTTTGAGGAGGGTTACAGTGCACCAAGTCATTAAAACATATTAACTTAAAATTAATTTTATTAACTTTTTTAATATAAATTTTTATTTTCAAATTACTGGTATTTTAAGAATGGAGTATTTAGGAATGCATCCACAGAAGCTATAATTTGTACCGGATAGAGGCTACAATAAGAAGAAAGGAAGAAGAAAAGCACACAAAGGAAATAGTTACTTCAGAGTTTTTCAATATAAAGCATGATTCTATTCAAATTCTGTTGAGGCAACTGAGAATCTTTCCCAGACATTCAGAGATTCTTGGTTCACACTATATTGATGCCCACTGTATCATAGTAATCTCTTTTGCTTCCTATTCATTTAGAAGATTTTATATTACATTAATCCTTCACATGCTGGAGATTTTGAGGTCGTCTCTTACTCTAAAATCTGACTTGAAGTATGGGACTGGATAGTAATAAAGAAGACGTACTTTTCTGTATATAAGCCGGAATTTAAGTTTTGCTAGAGTTTTCATCAAGCATAACTCTAACCCTGTTAAGCCTCACACTATTAGAATGCTTCTGCATATACATAAATAACAGTTGTGCTAAGAAATGCAAGTGTCAGAGATTTATTAATGTTTTGTATCCTCAAAGCAATGTAGAGTACACAAACACCTAACTTAGTGAATTATGGGTCTTCTCTATGCACAAAATAGAAATCTGCCACCAGAGAAGAACACCTATGACTGATTCCAGGTAATCGTTTCTCTAAAATAAAATGAGACGTATTTGGTACAAATCACTCTGCTTTCATCTTGTGCTTCTCTTTGTAGCCAAATTACAAAGCCATTTGAAGAGAAAAAAGTTTCTAAGTAGCAGCAAAATTAACTCACTGCCTGTTTTGACCATACCAGAACTCCAGGGAGGGAAGGGATCTGGGGTGTCAGCAGCAGAATTCCCTAGCCTCTGGAGCACTGTTTGGGACCCCACTGTGGAAACTTAGACCTGGTACTACTTTCTGAAAGGCACAGAGATGAGGTCTACTCTCCCAGAACTCCAGGCTTGCTTCTCTTCCTTTGCTTCGCACACTGGGAAAAAAACATTATTCCAACAATGTCTCATCTTCTGTCTTTTAAAAACAATATTTGGATTTTATTTGCACCACTGTGAAGCTTTGAACAAGCTCTGTTGAAGCATATGGATTGATCTTCCCTCTTTATCTGTGAGCATTAACCATTGCCTGGAAATATCCTTCCAGAAGCCTTGTTAAATATCTGGCTCCAGGGATGTCACGGCACTCCGAGGTTCCCAGTCACAAAACTTTGTTTGAAGTATTTGTAACACATTCAAGATTCTTCATCACTAAATTTGACCCTCCTAATCCACCACATTTTATTCTGATCAGTCGAGTGTTTGGAACAACAGGAGGTAGAACATTTTTATTTTAACCTTACGTGTCTTTTTCTTAGACCACAGGAAGTTGACGATAACTGTAATTTGAAGCTTACTCCTACTTATCCAGAACTCCCAAAGAAACCAGTTGGAAATTTAGACTGTTAAAGAAGAAAGGATGGAAATATGTTCGGAAGGAAATATATATGTAATGTGTGTAATTGGGGCCTACTTTCTGAAGTCATGCTCCCTCGTGCCTATTACTTTCACACAAGGGTGTCTTACTAAGTGGCACTGTAACTTATTTTGGTGTTTCTTTCAGTAGAATTTAAAAGCATTTATCATGCTGAAATTCTTAGAGCAGCACACTCTGTTTGGTATCATTAAATCTCATTAGCAATCAACATTTAAAAAACATTTTCTCAGGGTTTTATCCTTAATATCCATACATATAGCTTTCCCATAATTAAGCAGGTCTATTAGTTTCACATCGTGGGTGGGATGGAATTTTAAATAACATCCATTTCTTTCAGAAATAAATACGAGTCTGAAATGAAAAAGTCCTCAGTTAGCTGGCTGTTGCTATAAGGGTGAGGAAAAGGATAGGATGACAATAATGCAAAATTTTCTGTGTTGTACTGCTGAGAAAAGGGTGGAAGGTTTTCAATCAACACAAGCCTCAGTAAAGAATGATCACTCCTGTGACAGGCTGTGAAATCCAATCTGATGAACACTGATCTAACCTTTCAAGGAGGTTTTGCAGAAGGTTAATTTCACTCAAACACTGAACTCAAATCTGGATGTAACCTGCTGAAACTGGAACATGAAGATGCTTGAAATGTTTGGGGATGTGAAGTTGTGCCTGGGGAGCGGGAGACTTAGAGGCCGGGTGGTTTTTTCAGCCCTGTTGCTGTCACTTCTCAGTACACAGGATGTTCAGCACCAAAGGAATTGATGTTTTATATTTAAAAATACATATTTGTTGGCATATTTGGGTTGGTGAAGGTGGGCAGGGTTGTGGTTTACAATTTTTTTCCATCTGCTTGAGAAATGGAAAAAATTAGTAGCACAGATCAGCCCTGCACCAGGATCTGTTCTGTTTATTTATGAAGAGGGAACAGAAAGCCAAGTTTAACTCAATAAAAACAATTAACAGCAGGCATTTTTCTTCTTCAAGAATTCCCAAGTGTTACAAGTCCAACAAACTCTGTACCCAGGGAGTCCTGCTCTTGCTCTAAGTCACATTTCAACTCTTTCTGTAAGTTTTCAGTACACAGAGAACACATCTTGAAACCAATAACCAGCCCCACCTTGTAACCAGGAAATCCACAAGTTGACAGATCAGTGTCTGAACTCCTTAGACACAATAGACACAAAGTAATAAATAGAGCAACAACTAAATTCATAATCCTAACATTAAAAAGTTCTTATATGATTATCTAGCCGTACAACGAAACTTGAGGGACTACTTATGCTACAAATCTTTGCACACAAGAAAGTTAAAATACAGATGCATACTTGAGCTAAGAGAAGAAAATTCTCAAATTCTGCAAGTCATTTAAGCACTTTGATTAAGTACACTCTGATTTACACCAGATTTAAGCTTTATTCACCACTAGGGAACACCTTACAGAGAAAGAGGGAGGTTTTACCCTTGTGTATCCTACAAAGAAAGATGGAGGGTTTACCCTTCTGTCACTTTGGCACTCCCCTTTTGATAAGCCTTCTTATCTGGCATCAATATCAGAGCTGCATTCATTGTTGTCTCTGTGCTGAGCTGAGTAAGGGGAACATCTGATTGCAGATCAGTCAAAGAGCTTACTTTTTTTCTACAGTGCAAAACCAAAATAAGTAGTTTCTAGAACTACACAAATGGAATGTGCCTTGCTGGAAAGAACATGGAGATCTGATGATGGCACCAGAAAATAAAAATAATCCTTCATGTTCTGTCTAACTTATTAATTGCTTTGCAAATTAGAATTGCAATATTTGTTTCTTTGTTTAGCAGGTCCTTGTTCCCAGTCAGCACCTGCCATTGACTGTTTGGACCACGATGATATCTCCTTAATTTTGAACTGTTGCCATTAATTAGCCAGCTTCTGTTTCTCTCCTGAACATCATCCCTTTTCCTTGCTATTTTCTCTTCCTCGCTGGCAATTTGGACCTTGAGGCTGCTGCAATTCTCCCCCTAGACATCTAGCTGCAGGAGAAGTATACACACATCTGTGTTGTAGGGAGAAGTGGAACACCTGGTGGAGCTTGAGACTGACCAAGTGTCTTCCAAAATGGAGAATGTAAGACTTTCCTCAGATGAAATCAGTGATGCCTCTACATTGTGGAAAGCTTTGGTCTCTCTCCAGGCAGAAGACCAAATCTGTAACAAAGGGTGCCAGATGGGAGGCAGGAATTTCCATTTCTAGCCAGCCTACTGTGAGAATCCTGCCTTTCCTCTTCTGAAAACTCTTGTCATCTCTCAAAATGCAGCTGGAATTTCTCACATCAAACACGAGTCTGGACTGCTGGTAGGTGAAAATTGCAAACCGGTGGGAAGATTTTGTGTACAGTGAGCCTACACATTCACCGTGCCAGCTACCCCTCTGCCCAGCATTAACCCCAGGTCTGATAAGATGTGGAAAGAAGTGGTGTGCGCTATCAGTCAATCAGTCAACCTGCATCAGGCTCAGCATGAGTTAAAGAAAGGGCTGTGATGGGAGCCCTGACAATTTTAATCAATCTACTGCTTCTCCAGACTTGTTCCTACACATGCCTGCAGCCCTCCTGCTTCCTCTGTGGCTGTGCCAAGCCTCAGATTTCACAGCGCCAGTCTGTAAAGACCATGCTGTTCATCATCCATCATGAGCTCATGAGTGGGGTGTCCTAACTTCTATACTGTACAGCTTTGAAATGGATCCTGTAGCGAATAATGACTCTCCATCTATTTCTGATCTGATCTAAAACACATTTCCTTCTTTGCTGTGCATCTACTTTCCATCCCTGCTTTCCATCTTATTTTTAAACTTTACCATGGAGCTCCATATGGTGTATTAGATTGAAGACATTGCACAAAGAAGGAGATGCATTTTGTTTTACTGTTCCCCGTCCCACCACATTGAACTGTTATGAGAAGAGGGGAGGTTATTGTAGAGAAGGAAAAATAAGACAAAATCTTCTGCTAATCATAACTCACATTCTCAGCAAATCTGGAGACGAGGAAGTTATAGTCAACAGCCATATTGGCTAAAAATTTTCTGTAGGACAGAAATTCCCTAAACAGAGTTAGGCTGCATATAGCAGACAAAATTAATGCCTACTATAACGTAGCTTAATTCAGTTCAGAAGAACTTGGACCAACATTATCTAACTTCAAAGATTTTTCTACAAGGATGAGCTACAACTTGGTGACATTTATAATGGAGCTCCATAGAATGAGAACAAAGACTTGGCTTTCCAAACGTGTATCACAGAAGCAATTGTATCACCAGCAATATGGATAGGAGGAATAAGCTTATACAATTAAATAAATATGAAATCTTTCAATTAAAGTTAAAGTCTTAGAAGTGCGATTTCATGAACAGTTGGCAAGAGCTGCTGTATTTTTAAGATAATAACAATCAATTCTTCCTGTACAATAAAAATAGTTATAAGAGAAAAATCACTCAAAACTGAAATGTAAGAGGACAAAAGGTCATAAATTGCAATAGAAACCCCTAGGGAATCTGAAAATGTATAGGGGTTGGGGGTTTTAAAAATTGTCTAGCTATTGAAGAAAAATATTGTATTAACAAATGGACAAATGAGACTAGAGCTATCCCTCAGAGTCGCTTCATCAACCACAATCATATGAAGAATCCAATGTACCTTTTTGAAAAGTAGTTGAAATACTGAATCTGCTAAAGCAGAGAACAAGCCTTTGTTAGCTACTTTTGAAGGTCATCAGTAGCTTTTAGTGTATAGGACGTTTTTACAACAATTAGATCAAAACTCAGATTGAAAATGTTGGTGGATTTCATAAGTTAGAATGACATCAATAGTTGACTCCTAGAGGGCACTGCCTGGGAACTAAGGTTTTATTCTAAAAGAGTCTCGCTTCCACTTGGAGCACCACTGGAAACGCACATTAATTTTACGTGGTAACAAATGATTGTTTGTTCATTTTAGATTTAAAGGCCGTTTGAAGAAAAACATCTTCATTTTGGTCACCTTAGGTGTTGAAAACTGAAAACCCCCGTTGCTTGTGCAGTTCCTGAGCAGTCATGTGGATCCTAATAATCAAAACAGATGCACATACAATGTCTTTGGCATGACTGTCCTTATACTATCTGTTAGGCTAAGTTTGCACACTAAGAAGATATAAACCCAACACCAAGAGGTTGTAACTTCAAAACTGAGGTGAACCTCAACAAACAGGCCTTCGAATCCATGCTAGCATGTCCTATCTGTGAAAAAGAACTCATTTCATAGCGCTCACAAGCTCCATTAAATGGCATGACAAATATAAATGGTGTGGATATCAAACATCTCAGCTCCTTTAAACCACAGCAGCATGCAGAATGTAAACCATAAAGATTTGAGGAACAAGAAAAATTCAGTTTGCCCAACAGGCCTCCCGAGTTTTATTCCTCTTAATATCATGTGAACAGGAAGGAAAGTAATTATTATTTTTCTACATGACACTAATTCCTTTTGCAATTGACAGGCTGAACAAAGTTTGCACATGTTTCATTTGGCCAAAAGGCTAGTTTCTGTTTGAGAGCATAATGGATGATTCATTACTTCAAAAAACAACCCTGCAAGAAAACAAAGACTAATGTCATGTTGGTGAGGTGCTAAAACAACTACTGTTTTACACACAAACACTACCTGAAATATTGTCTTCTGTTGCATCAGCAGGACATATATTTTTAACAAGACTGTTAAAAGGAAGCCAATTTCCTCTATTTTCTTGCGATTTAAAACTAAAAATATTCATGTCACCACCTTTTAATTCCTGGAGTCCCCTCCCACAATATGTTTCCTGTACCTGTACAGGGGTATATAATGTAGACATTCCATGTAAACATGCCAAGGTAGTGGGAAGAATTGAAAGTCCCTGTTAAAACCAGTATGAGCTATGTTACAAAGGCAGTGTAGCAACGTCAGTTCTGGCAATGACAGCGGCTCTGTAACGTTACAAAAGAACCTCTGTCCTGAGGGAATAAACTCTCCTCACCCATTTCTGCAGACATGGATTACCATGCACTCATGAAAGTTTTGTCCTTCAAGCTGAGCTGTTAGAGGATGAACCAAAGAGTTGAAATTTAAAACACATGGTGCAGATAGTGGGTAACACGTTAGGACTCATTGAGCAGGTTTATCACAGCAAATTTTGTTCAAAGTCACGTAGACCAAAACAAATTTCAAGTGTAAAAATTATAAATATTGGAAGCTGAGTGTGCCACTGCAGAAAACTGAAAATGGCATCATCCACCCATGACTCTGTGAGGTTCTTCCCCATTTCCTCACTATGCCTTTGAAACAGTTAAATCTGCAGCATTGACATCATATTACAACAAAAGATATATTTAGGGAATTAGATGACAGAAGATTCAAGTTAGTAAAAGCTGTAATTATAAAAAAATGCATAGAGAGAGCATATATATATCTATATAGCATATGTGCGGGAGTAAAAATCTTACAGGGTGAAATTAATTACTTGGTTCTTTAAGGGATTAAAGATGGAAAGGAGTGGGTAAGATTAAGAAAATAAATGTATACAAGAGTCTTCCGAGTAGGGTGACAGTAAGACTTACTCAGCTGCAAAGCAGTTCTCAAATGAAGAGTTAAAAGGTCCATTACATCCAGGTTCAACCATCATGTAAGAAAAGCACTAGCAAATACACACAGGAAGATTAATTTTTCTTGATAAAGAAAAGGGTGTGGTTTCCTCACTGGAGTTAGGGAACATCCTCTATATTCATTATATTTATAGTTTTAAAAACTGAGATACTCCATTTTATAATCATGAAGTTCAGCACTCTTAACCTTGGTGAAAAATGGTTTTATTGCACAGACCTAGCATAACTTTTATTATTCATTGCTGTATTTTCTTCCAAAGGAGTAACACATCCAGTAATACTGCATATATTATCACACACTGTAACACAAGGTAGAGAAAAATTATTTTCTGAGATGCTTTGGTCTTTTCTTATTAATAGGATACTGGTCCAGTGATAATGTGTATAAAGGTTTCTCTGCTTCCTGTTATATGTCACTAACACTGAAAAGAAATAGGATTGAACATATTTTAGCAAACTCCCACGTACTTGTTAGGCAAATTTTCTGAGCTCCTTTTGATATCATTGTTTATAATAAAGACAGTTACTCTGTTGTTATTTTTGCCCTTAGTAATCAAAATCTCTTTCTGCCTGAGGATCTATCCAACAGTCAATTTCTTTGGGTCATATTACCCTTCACCTGATGAATGCAATTACTCGTGGTGATAAGTAACACAATAAGGGTACACTCTAATTTTAAGGCATGCTTCTTCACTGACTTAAAGACCCTAAGGACTTAAGGTTCCAGTCTTCATTCTAGCTGACAGCTTGCTTTCAATTTTACTCTGCCTACAGCACATTGCAATTTTTCCAGAAACAAAGGAATTCGTAGAAATCACCAGTAAAACTAACCCTAGGATTTCCTGACATAACTCCTCAGAAATTACCATTTTTCATTACCATTTTTCAAAGTTTTGGAATTTTCACTAAATCCTATTTAGAGATTTTCAAAATCATGAAGGTGTCTTTTCTTGGTCAAAATATCATTTAGGAGATAACAGAATTAACAGATAATTATGTTTCAAAGTGAGAAGCATCACACAAAAGCTCTTGAACTGAACTAAATGAAACATTTTGACAGACCCAATCTGATATTCCTCCCCACTGGATTTTCAGTTCACTCTTGCAAAATATCAGTTTTTCAGTTCCAAATGAGACAGTGCCAGTATTAAAAATCTTTCTAGTCCTTCTCTAACTCAAACTGTCAAGCTGATATTTTAAATAGATCAGTAGGGCTCCAGTGTCTCAGAATTTATTTCAAGAGTATTGCCCAAATATTTTTTAACAACTGTCAAGCCTTTGGCATTGACAAGTTGAAAACTGTTCATGAACTTGGTATGTTATGCACATCTCCAGGAGTATGAAAGGTCCAAAAGCAGTGTGACAGTGTCACATCTGAGGAGATAATCCTCTCTGCTGGGTTTATTAGTTGAAGAAGTTCCATAATCATATACACCCTGCCTCTGATTTCCGAGAAAATATGGCCAGAGACAATGAGAGTTTGCCCTCCTATCTTCCTCTTACACTGTGTCTACCCTTTGGCTGCAATGTATGTGGCATTAGCTGAACTACTCACAGCTTCCATTCATGGTCTTTCACAAACCTGCTCTATCAAACATCTCACGTCAACCATGGTTCTAAAAAAAGTCCATTCCCCTAGTAAGGCTGTTCAGTACATATCCCCCTGTGCAAAAAGCCGAGGCTTTCTGAGCTACCAACACCCCTCTTTTTCTTGAGGAATTGAATAGTGAGACAAAATTGCAATATCATGATGGGCAAATCTCAATCCAATATAATAGTGGCTTTCTGCTCATGGTTTTCCCCAAAAATATAGATCCACTGATTCCTATCCAGGATATTTTAAAACAGTGGAAATAAAGTCTATGGAAAATCCCTTTGCTTTTCTCTTTACCCCCTAAAATGGACACTTGTGGTTCCAAATCATCAGGTCACACTTTGTCTGTTACCTAAGAAGGCTTTCAAAAAACCCTGGCTTAGGCTGAAGCTTCTTTTGAAGGAAAAATCAGTAGGTTGCTTTATTTTTTAAGTGTTCTAATTATACAATCCACAGGGTAAAGAGTGGCTGTAGGTAAAGAAAAAAACCTTCTTCTCCCCCTTACCTCTGCCAACTTGCTACTTTTCCCCTTTTGAATGCTTTAGCTTGAGCTATGGAGACTTCAAAGACTTCTAAGGCAGCTCATACTGCTGCTGGGGCTGACACTGAAAATGCTGGATTCAGCAGAGAATGCAAATGTTATGAATCATGGAAGATCTTCATTTGTTTCCAAAGAACGATATCTTTTATTCATTTCAAATTAATTAAAAGGAATATCGGAAACAAGCAAACAAACAAAAACAGTAGAGGGAAATATCCCAGAAGGACAAAGGAAATACTGTGCAGCAAACAAGTTGAATTTTCTGCTGTATTCAGCACACAGTAAGGAGACAGTACATTAGTTGGCTCTCTCTGTGGTTTCCTCAAGCTGAGAAGGCAGAGCATAATCAGTCGGCAGCTATTTCTCAGATGCCTCTGCCCGTGTGCATCATATTCAAGCTGGCTCCTAAACCTTGGCCCTGTTGCTGCCACAGGCTGTAGCCCAAGGGCAGAGAAGCCACCAGAGTGTCCCAGAGGGCAGCAGGGTCATGGTGCTGGAGGAATCAGAGGCAAGGCCATCACAGGCACAGGGATTTCTGCTGTGCCACTGGCTATGGGGAGGTGAGGTGAGCTGCTGAGAACGAAGTCATAGGCAAGCTCGAGGATTAACTAGGGAAAGAACCCATCTTATTTCATTTCTGGATTCATTAAAGACCCTGTGAGAAAATCCTGTGAAATAAGTTAGGCACCTCTTTGCTTCTCGTGTGCCAGCTGATCTGCCCCTAACTGGTTTCTTGCCTTCTGTAGTGATCCCTGCATCTACTGCTGCTGTGTGATCTAACATCTGCTGCAGAGGTCAGAAACTTGATTAACAAAACATGCAATTTCTACTATTCATTAGGATTTACTGGTGGAATTATCAAAATAATCCTAAAATGCTAATGTTTTATTTATAGAGTAATATATATACCTGAAAGTCTAGCAGAACCTCCTGAAAAATTCATGAGGTTTGGATACCATGTGAATTTTATTTCAGGCGTTATGCTTTAAAATGCAGCATCATAGCTTTTTAACTAGTGCACATTAGCTGTAATAGGCAGGCAATGCAATTAATGAAAGGGGCTCCACATATTTTATTACAGAGGATTCTGGGGTTTCAATTTTGGGATTAAACAATTTTAAAAACCACCTTGAAAGGGTTTGAGTAAGAGCCCTTCAAAATGAAAAATTATTGTCTTAGCTGGTTTTGGATGAACTACTCTGGTAAAAAGAGTATTGTTTAATTTTCATTTTGGATTAAAGACCTGGAAAGCTGAGTAATACACAGGCTAATTCTGACCTGAGTTGTGCTTCTGCTCATCTGAGTGCCATAAAAATGTATTAAAAGAGGAATTATTTTGTACACTGTGCTGTACTTCAACATTTAATTCTCAGTAGGCTATAAAATCACTTCCAAGATAATGAAATTACAAAATAATTTTAATTTCATTTTCAATCCCTTATCATCACAAATTACTAAGAGAAGATGGTCAGAAGGTGACTAGTGATATTGCTACTCTCCCTCGTCTGATGACCAGGGCTTTTTGACTGAAATACCTGCAAAAGACTTTTGTAAGTAATTTAAATAAAGCATAGTGCAGAAAATCCTGAAGTATGCAGCTTGGGTACATCAGTTTATGCATTATGAAAACACTGCTGTTAGAAAGGATTCTGAGTGCAATAGGCAAAATAATAGTAAATAGTCAAAATAATAACCAGGCAAAACAATAATAAATATCATCACAGTAAGGGTTAAATGTAAAAAGGCAAAATCATATACTCTGATTGTCAGATCAATAAAAATTAACTATGATTTGGTGCTGTTTCAAAGAGAAGACAAAAAAAACCGCTTTTCCTTGCAAATTGTAAAATATTCAAGGGTGAATTCTTTTTTTTTCCTCCTGGGGCAAAGTCCACAGTTGTCGTTCAAGCCAAATTTTCACTAGAACCAAGAGTTTTTCAGACTTTCTTTTTCAGAGTTAGGCAGAGGCAGAAGCAGAGGCTTTACAGGGCTGACACATGTCTTCCATGAAGACAAGGTGCGTGGCTGGATGTACAAATCATGTTAAGTTTCTGCACATTTAAAATGCTAGTTTGAGCTAAAGTTAAAGGCTAGGATATCTGCAAAGCCTTAGTAAATGAGGGGAATCTCTTTAAAAATCAGGGAATAAAATTTCCAGGAAATCATGTCTCCAAGAGTAGATTTTTATAGGAGAAACAATGACACCTAAAATGTGTTCAAGTAGTAATGTCTACACACACATACACCAAAAAAGAATTTTAAAAAATTATCTGGACAATTGTGTAAGCGGTTTCCCACACACAGTTCAGCACACAGTGTTAGATTGAGCATATCTTGCTTAAGCTCAAGTTCAATGCAAAGCACAACAGAGCAGGTAGGGAAGGCCTTCAATTATCTCATGCAAGCAAGAGATAGGACTGCTCCACACTCTCAGGAATGCAGGCTCTTTCACTTGCAGGAATGGGCAGGGTTTGGTGAATGGGAGCAAAGCCAAACACTCTGCCTCCTCCAGCAGCCCTTCATCCTGGCCAAGCACTGTCAGAGCTTCTGCAAAGACCACCACATCTGGATGACCACCACAGTGACCTGTGACCTCCATCTCCTATAAGTGACTGGATCATACCCATATAAATCAGCCTATTTGTGCATTGCAATTCTCCCATCACCCAACAAGAAGACTGTGGGATTCCTAAGTTTTGGTCCCACTTCCAGTTGCAGTTAGTACAATTTATCCAATGACCTGTAAGAATAAAATGTGTAAAGACAGGGACTAAGTGAAAATAGAGGAAGAGAGAAACAAAACAATGTACTTAAGTCTGTAGAGCTGGACCCAGTCCGAGCCTGCAACTGAACTTTCCCACAATCCTGGTCAATGCTTTAGGTTCTGCCTCCTTTAAAAAATAGAGAAATGAAACCAGGTAAGAGAGACAAGGGAAAATATAATGGAAATGTGTCTTGGTTGTTTGTTTCAGAAATACAGCTATACTACTCAGTTTTGCAGTGATTTATGTCTGCTTTGATGATGCCTACTCCAAGCATCAAACCTGTTCCCAAATAACCAGTGAAGATAAGTCAGGAGTGCTTTCCCAGCTGGGGACATGAATCATACTTCATTTCTTGTGTAATACTTCTACACTCTGTGTTTAGCAGGCTTCTGTCTTATTTTATTTAGTTTAGTACAACTTTTTTAGGCTAACACAGATAAATTTATGAGTCACATATATTCATGCCCCTAAAACAGCTCTGTTGTGATGTAAGTGATGGATACTGAAAAAGAAGTGATTCCAGAAGCTGCTCAGGCGTCTGTGTATCTGTGCCAAATTCCACATTATATTTATCTCTCAGCTATCTCCCAAACACAGGCTCAGTTCATACTAAACACACGTTGTGTTTCCACAATATTTTCTTTTAACTGCATCCATAAAATACAAATTGCAAATTACCTTTACCTTCTGTCACCTCTCTTTACCAGCTCTTTTCCTTTCTTTCTTTGCTTTATTCATCCTAGTGTTGCCACACTGTGTAAAAGTTAAACTGAAGAAGAATCTTCCCTCAGGTGCAAGTGCCTTTTTCCTTCATGTTTAACATGTTACTGATTAAATTACATGTCAAGTGATCCCACTATATCTTATGGGAGGGAATTCCATTATTAGTTGCAGAAAGCAATGGCAAGTTGAATAAGTGGAAGTGATTTGCCAAAAAATGGACCGATGACAAACAAAATCTTTAACATCTTCAACTAAATTGCAGAATACGACACTTCCAATTCCAATCGAAACTAAGGCCACTAACAATATCATTGATTCTGTTTTAAAGATATAACCCCTGTGTCATTTTCTTACCCCAAAGAAGCCAAGTTTTTCAGAATGATTCACAAGTTTATTTGGTTTCATTTCAAAGCAAGCAGACTTCCCAAGGTTCTTTAAGCTATTTATATAGGTTCCCCTAGAAAGAAAAAACCCTCTGGGAGATCTAAAACTATGGAATAAAAGTGAAAGTTGTTCACCACTAACTTCCATTAGTCCAGAAAAAGTCAGGGACTAGGTAATGTTTTTAAAATGTTAAGCATAGATGGGTGTGATGTTTTAAGGGGCATGGATTTGAAGGGTGGACTATTCTGGCTGGATGATCATAGCCAGAGAGTTGTATTTTAACAGCTCTGTGTCCAGGTGGGGACTAGTGATGGCTGGTGTTGCTCAGGTTCCTGTCTTGGGACTGGTGCTCTTCAATATCTTTATCTTGGGACTGGTGCTCTTCAATATCTTTATCAATGGCAGAGACAATGAGATCAACAGCACCCTCAGGAAGTCAGCAGGTGACACGGAGCTGAGTGGTGCAGTTGACACAAACAACACAAGGAATTGATGCTGTCCAAAGAGATCTGTACAAATCGAGAACGGGTCCAAGTGCACAGTGCTGCAGTGGGTTGGGGCAATCCCAGATAAGAGTACAGACTGGGAGAAGAGCTCACAGAGAGCAGACATGCAGAGAAGGACTTGGGGGTTCTCGTGGACATGAGCCAATAATGTGTACTTGCAGCCCAAAAAGCCAACCCCATCCCAAGTTGTACGGCAACAAACATAACCAGCAGGTTGAGAGAGGTGATTCTTCCCCTCTCCTTTGCTCTTGTGAGACTCCACCTCGAGTGCTGCACCCAGCTCTGGCATTCCAATGTAGGAAGATTGCAGTGAGTCCAGAGGAGGACTACAAAGTTGGTCATCAGGCTGGAGTACCTCTCCCATAAAAAAAGGCTGAGAGTAGGGGTTGTTCATCTTGGAGAAGAGAAAACCTGTGGGAGATCTTACAGCACCTTCCAGTACCTAAAGGAGGGTTTTAGAAAAGAAAGGGAGCAACTTTTTACGTGGGGAGATAGTGACAGAATAAGGGAGAATGGTTTTGAACTAAAAGAGGAAACTCAGATTAGATGCAAAGAAATACCTTACTCAGAGGGTGATGAGACTCTGGAACAGGTTGCCCAGTGAAGTTGTGGATGTCTCATCCCTGGGACAGTTCAAGATCACGTTGGATGCATCCCTGAGCAATCTGACCTAGTGGAAAATGTCCCTGCTTATGGCATAGGGGCTGGAACTAGACGATCTTCAAAATCCTTTTCAACTCAAGCCATCCTATGATTCTATGATTAAACAAATAAAGGTTTTTAGCACTGATTTTTTTGGCAATGTCAAGTACTGGTACAGACTTCTGTCAGAAGGCTCTCCATCCTCACATCAGTTCCAGTGTAAATGAACATCTGGCCCGGCTGTCAAAGACATGGGGATTCAATAGGAAACACATAAGTCAGGTGGCTGGAAAAAAGAAAACCAACCAACCGACTAACCAAATAAAAACCCCCAAACTGGTGTAATCCAGGTATTAGAACTAGGATCTCAGGAGATCTGTGTATAAGCCATGCTGAAAGGATTTTTATTCTCATTTGCATAGGGTTGACAGTGAGTTCCCAAACCTGCACTTGAATGGGACCTTAATGACCCACTGCTTGAGGCAGATTTTAAAGACTTATAATATGAATGTTTTTGTTATTTTTTCTTGTTTCGATAGGGAGTGAGGAGCTGACATTTCCCCAGTCATGAACATGTGAATCATCACTCCTGTAAAAATTTGCCGTTTCCATTTTAGATCTAAAATTTCATATTTTCTGAGGTCTCAGGTAGTTGTTAGGACCAGTTAATACTCAATTCATATTTTTACACTCATTAGAAGAATTTTAACATAAGTTTTAAGTTGGAAAGCCACCAGAAAACCAAAAGATTATTATGTTTTACTTTCAGCAGGACATCACCACAGAAACCTCTCAGAAATTTCTGTTTGAACTGTGGTATATGTTTCAGAGGGACACTCAATCCTAAAATAAAAGGTCCACATGGTGAAGAATCAATCACATTCCTAGGTAAGTTATGTCTGTGTTTAACTACCATTAGTGTTAAAAATCAGTTCCGTGCTTCAAATCTAAATTTGTCTTGCCTCAGCTTCCAACTGCTGAATCTCATTATGTTTTTTTACTGATAGATTAAAGAACTGGCTATGAGAAATCTGTTCCTTAGGTAGGTACTCACAGACCAAGATCAAACCATCCCTTAGTCTTCTTTTCAGAAAAGTAAGTAGATGAATCTTCTTAAATTTCTCAGTATGTAATATGTTTTCCAATCCCAAAATCGTTCACTGAACTGCTTTGAATGCTTCTCACTATCCAGAACAGTTTTAAACTGCGGCACTGGAAAGCTCTCCTGTGTAAAATTATCAGTTGTGCTGACAATAACTATTTTAAATGTAATTATTATTAGAGCCTTTACAACCTTTTATGTGTGTATCTTGTTTAGACACATCTGAAGTTCAACAGAACCAGACAGATAAGTTGTAATGCTGTTAGATGCTAGTTTGAAGCTAACCACAGAATATTAATCTCAGCAAGAAGCCAGTTGTTTTATGTTATTTTTATATTTCCTGGTGGATAGATAAGCAAATATGTTTGGGATGCAAACGTATCTAGGGGAGGTGAATAACTGTGCTGCTAGATATTCTTTTTGGTGCTGAACTTCTGACAATCCACATTCAGGCACAGACAACAGAACATGTGAGAGAAGCCAGAGTAAGAGATTGCCTGTTTTGCATATAAAATCCAAGGGCAAACTGCTCGAACAGCATGTAAAGAAAAGATAATACTTATGTTTGATCCGTACAGCCCTCTCCTCTCACTGCTGCTTCTCCTGCTGAGGAAAGTGTCAGCTGCTACACTGAGACAGAAGTAGTTTCTACCCCCTCTCTTCACCCACATAGTATTTTACTCACAGCTCTTCATTTTAATTAGGTTATCATACCATCATACAGTTTTGCCTACATGTCTGGGAAGCTTTGAACCAGAGATAATAAAATAAAATAATTTCTGACAAAAATGATAAGGATCTTTATTTTTTTTAATCCATTTTTTGCTTTGCAAAAATAGTTTCCAAAGAAAACCAGAAAAATTTCTCGGTTTTGAAATTAAAATAAAACAGGTTGTGGAATATTTTTTCTTTGTCTCCTTTATCTGTTCTGACAGAAATTGTGTTCTCTCTTTACAGTGACAAAATGAAAATATAGGTCATACTAAGTAGGTCCTTATCTAAATGGAAAGGACAATGTCTCTGTGATACAAAAAAGACAAAACCACTCCTGGCAAAAAAGTACCACCTCCCCAAGCAAAAATGCATTTGTTGAGATGTCAAGACCACACACAGCTAACTAGTGCTGTGGTATTGATCTTCCCAAATGTCTGTGGCCCGTGTCAGTTATTCCTATCAGTGCTAAACTTGGCTTTACCCTCTTGAATTCACTCCTTCCCACCTTTATTTGCACTTGTCAGTGAGAGAAACAGTAGCAGACAGAAGGAAATTGTTTGTGTCATCTATATCAGAGTTGAGCTCAGGCTCATTTGTATTCTCAGTTAGGTACTTAATGGTCACTTGAACTTGAGGTGTCATGGTTCTCTCAGTGAGAGTCCTGTGGTGATATCCTTGGTTCAATTCTCTCTGTTCTTCTTTATGAATGAATCTGCAACAGCACCAAAACAGCAATTGCTGAAGCCAGGAAATGTTTTTCACTTCTGTCACTGGGCACAGCAACAAATACATATCAATATAATCAGGATTTTTACTGACCCAAATCCAGCTCCACTACTCCAGATCAGTGCATTAAATTCAGAAAGGCTAGAGAACACCTTAAAGGGAAAACAAAGGGAAGACTAAGTGCTAAATGTTCAGCACAGTACATGGTAATTAACTTAGCCATGCAGTTCCCATTACTGTTAATAGGAATCAGATGGCTAATCCCTGTGTTAAAAATGAAGTTTTAAATAGATATCTGCATGTGTGCCAAGCACAAAGAATCAAGGTAGCAGAAAATCTCGGTGAGGAAGATACAAACACTGAAGGCATTGAAGGCATCTAGAAAGGTTACAGAAGGACTTATAAAACTAGGGCAAAATTGTACTATGAGATCATTTACTGGAAGTAGTTTTCTTACAAATTGGATAAGGTTTTAGAGAACAAAGTGTGCACTAGCTGAGAACAGAAGTCTTCAAAGGCAGGAGAACAGCTGTGCTCATGCAGAAGACATGAGGAGAATGGGGGCAGGCTGAAACAGGACCACACAAGAGTACACAGCCTTGACCTGCTGCCTAGGAAACTCCACAAAGACACTTCGTGGTGGGATGGAAAACAGCATGGCTGTAGCTGCCAAAGTTATAACTGGTTCACAGGCCTGGTTGACTGGCCTAAATTTCTTCAGTAGACAGGGGTAATGCAAGATCTACTTACTCCCTGTAGAAGCATGTGGCAAATATATACTACAACATATACATTTCTCATTAAAATTTCAGAATATTCAAAGCAAAGACCTGAAATCCACTGTTTTTTTTAATTCAAACCAATATTTTGTTAGACATATTACTTATAATTATAAAAATGAAAATGATAAAGAGATTTTTTTTTTTCACTGGAGCTCTGCTGAAACAAGGGATATCAAATCTATAGTCTGGAGTTATGTTAATGTTCTTCATAATGTTAATGTTCTTCATAATTCGTTATGTATAATTGTTACTAAAACTATATTGTATTAATTTTCACATAATCAAGCACAAATTAAGGTATTTACATTACTAGATGGCATCAAATAATGAAACAGGGCTCAGGGTCTGAAGAATAAGAACAGTTGCCATGACAAAGCGAGAAATTCGTGCCCAAGTCTGGACATTTATTGACTCATACACAAAGGGAGAAGAATCAAAACAAAATAAAGAGTCTTCTGAAACTAAAATAGAGTTTCTGCACGAAGGAAAAAGAATAATCAAACTATATCAAAACGCTTTTTTCACAGACAGGATTTTGGATACACTCTCTGATTCTGTCTAGTATTCTTTCTTCAACAGGATGAAAGAGTTAGTTCTGTTGTTCAGGTATGAGCTGTGAATGGTAGTTTCTTTTCCTGTCTTTGAAAAAACAGGCAGACATGGTTACAAAAGGGAAAAAAGATACACAAAGCTGAAGGAAATACGGCTTTTATTGATGTTCTCAGGCTTCATGGCAGCTGTCAAGTAACAAACAGACCATTCTGGGCTGCCAAAGACAGCTGGGATGCTCTTACCATGAACTTTATCTTGCTGTTATCATCTCAGTATGCTGTTCAGAGTATTTGACCAGCCAGACTCCCCCAGACCACTTTTTCCTGCCTTTGGGGTGCCATGGAAGGGTAGAAGGGATATTGGCACACTTACAGGCATCTCAACATAAGCATGGGCAAACCCTGTTCCTATGCTGTGGCATATCCAGCACCAGCTCTACATCTCCTCTGGAATCACCCCTGTGTGCCCGGGTTTGTGCTCAGCCACAGCTCCAGTGATGAGACCAAGCCTTTCATGAACACGGGTGCTGCTTTTCTGCCAGTAGATTAAACAGGTTACTGGCAAGCTACAGTGCAAGTACATACTCCTTTCCTCCCCCAAAACGAAGTGAGCACCCTGTACTGCTTTCTAGGGACAGTCCAAGGCCTGTTTTATCCCTTCAGCTATGTCCAGATATTGCCAGTGAGAGCACTAGCTGACCCTGGCCAGAGAAAGTGCTGCCACACCACTGCTGCTGATGTGCCAGCAGCACCCTGGCTGTACCTGGTCTGGTTTGGCTTACTAGAACATGAAAAAACAAAGGGATTGGTTGAGGGATCTGATCTGGAGTGTTACAGGCTGTATGCCACATGCTGGCTGCACACCAGAGGCTGTGAGGCAGCCCCTCCTCAGGACCTTGCTGTAAGCCCTTGAGTTCCTTTGGTCACTACACACAGAGGATTTGAAAAAAAAATTATTTTGTTACAGCTCTGAATTCAGTATGATATTAAGCCTAGCTCTATAGTGAAGCAGTTCCTCTGAAGACAGATATCCAAATATCAAGATCTATAAAGGACTTCAGTGTGGTGGAACTGAACCATGGTTTTTGGTGAAGGTGCTTGGTCTGTTGTTTCCAAGACATCAGGATTGTGCTCCCCAGGAGCAGAGACTCAGCATCAAATCTGAGCACTCCTTTCTTTACCCTCTTCTCTGGGTCCAGTAACCCTACATTAATTTTACCCCTGTGAAAGACCAGGACACTCTTAAGAATGCAGGAGTTGCAGTTTTAAACTCAGACTCAGATGTCACACTTGCTAGGCAGGTGCTGTGTAGAAAATGCACAGCTCTTTTCTATCTGGATCTCTGAAGAGAGGAAAGGAGGTAGTGAACCACCACAAAGGGATGAGTTAGTACCACAAAGGAGAAAGTTAGTACCACAAAGTTTTTGTGTTATATAAGTGCTAAATTCTGGGATAAGGGTAATTTTATGAGAAAAGTGGGATTTAGGACACCAATGTCCATTCTGAACATTCGCTTCTGACTAGCATTGGCCTCCTGCCAATCACTGTGTCCACTTTCTCCATTCGTTGCACAGGGCCATGGGTGTTTTTGGACTCTGTACTCCACCCATAAAACTGCAAGACTTGCTAACCCTGCAAGGCCCGTGCTTCTCTGTGCATTTGGGTCTGGCTGTCCTTGCTCCCAGTTACCTCTCAACTGAGCAGCAAAAGCCATTTAACAGACCAGTGAGCTTGGTCCTTTCAAGTCAGTCGGAAATGAGTTGCCCTCAGAAACCATTCTTCCCTTTTGTCCTCTCATCAGGATTTTGCAGTATCCTTTTTCAGTCCTAACTGTGGCTATTTAGAACTTGAGTCCTTTGTACTGATATGTCACTGCCACAGAAGTGGGCAGATCTGATTATCTTTCTGATCCTTGTGAGTAATCTCATTTCAAACTTTGACCTCCCACAGGCACCTGCTCCTTTTGACATCAAAGACAGCTCTTTATCACTGTAGTAGCTTAGCCTTATGGCAAAATTATCGATTGCAGATGACTTATATGCTTTCCCTGCTGTGCTTTATCAAAAGCTGATCCACTCTTTTGTTGCTTCTTTTGAAAATTAGGTTGAATTTGTTACTGTCTCAAGTAGTTGGCTCTATGCTGGTTTATAACTTCTCAGGCATTGTCTCCATCTCTCTTCTTTTTGCATGTCCAGCTTCCCTTCCTTACACTCTGCACCATTATTGCTCAGTGCCTCAAAGGCAGACTGACACATTGCCCAGGATCCCCCTTTTTCATCCAAACCTTGTGGTAGGATGCAATTTCTGCCCACCATAAGTCTGTCTGTACTCAGCAGACCTGCTCACTGGAAACAGCCCTCCTGTGGGAGAGCAGGCAAGGCCTCCCTCTAAACCTGGGCAAGCCACTGGGTTTACTTCCTTTCTCATTCTCTCTCATTTCTTTTGGATTCACCACAGGGCAGAATGCATCTCATCACCTGTATGAGCTGTCACTTGTGACAGACACCCACTGCTGTGTCCAGTGACTAGTGTGATTATGTTTGCATTGCCATATACACAAATGTCTCCTAGAAGACTCACCAATATCTTAAATGATAATTTATCACAATTGACAAGTTCCCATTTTTCAGAAAATAGGTCTAATTCATTGGACTGTGATCAGTTCCCTTTCCTAGTAGAATTTTTTTCTATTTTGGCCAGAATCCAATCATTTTTTTCTGGGGTTAATGATGTATTGAATGAATGTATCTGTTTACCAATGCCAATCTCTTCTATCAAATGAAATTAATTTTGCTACCTTCATGTACTCAACAATTTTCTAAGACTTTTCCTAAAAGGGTAATGACAAGTTTGATACTGTAAGCCAAAAATTAAATAACTACCTTATGTTCTAGCTTCAAGATCTTATTTTAAGTAGTCTGTTCTTCTGGTTTTAAGAAATTGCTCCTGACAGCTTTTCCCCTTCAGTGCTTTATTCCATTCAATTTCACTTACAATGTTCTGCCTGCTTCAAAAGTAAGGGAGTAAGTGACCATTGAACACAGACTCTTCAAATCAAGGTTGAGCTGCAGAGGAAAACACAGAGAAAAGAAGCCTGGCAACATTTTCTGCCCCTTTATATAAAAGGCCTCAACATGGTGCTTCCCTAGAATTAACTCAAGCCTGCATCTCAATTAGAATTTTTCTCCAGTTGTAGAATTGGCATGGCTTTATAGGGATGGCTGATGACATTGCACAGGATGAAATGTGAGCTAAGGGAACATGCAGCTTCAGTCTGTACATCTGGCAAATCAGAACTCCATAGGAAGAACTGCCTGCCCAGCAAGTGTCACCTGCTGAGAGTGATACTGCAAACCATGGCCCCAGACTCCCCTAAGTCTGGCTATGACTGCTTAATTTAGTGCCTTCATTATCATCTGCATTTATTGTCAGAATGTGGAGTTATAACTGTAACTGCTTTTACTTTTTTTTTCTTCTTTCTCTAAAAATGCTGATGATATGATGCCACAACGATTGAGAATGCTGAAGTTTTAGGACTAAAGAAGAATAGAGTGTAGTTGAACAATAGCTTTCAAATGTTTTTTTTTAATAAGCCATGATTCTGATGCTCAAATGCATATAAACAAAAGAAAATAGCATGCTAACAATAAATGGAAATGTTCTTACGATCTCAAATCCCATAAAACACATGCATAGATGCCTGCATAAAACTGCAAAGTACCTCATCATTTGAAGAAATGCGAGACATGTTCAACGACTTTTTAGCTGAGTGATCTCTATGAGAAACGAAGATATAAAAAAGTTAACATTTACATGTATCTATTTATAGAAATAAAAAGTATAAACACACATATGTGCACATTACTGTGAATCTTTCCTCACTGCTCTTAATGTGCTGCTTGTCTTCACTGAACAAAATTTCTGTCAGAATAGAGACCCTATCTACATACAATTACAGCACTCTGAACAGCGTGTCCACTGTTTGGTCTCTGAGACATGGCAAATGTAACAAACTGGACATCATTGATAGGAAATACTGCTTCTAAAACATGAAAAATTAAAGAATTTCTAATTTCAAGGTGGATATTGAGAAGAGATTGTGAATCTATCTTACACATTAAATGATTTATGATATTATTCCAAACTTGTTTTTGTTTGTTTGTTTTTTTCAGTTCAAATTCTGTATTTTTTCTTAGGCTTTAAATTATTACTAGTATAAAAAACCCGGGCAGAAGACACAACCATCCCACTAGGATCAGCTTTTGAGGATTATACTATAATCATGTTCTGACATTTAATACGACACACATAATTTGAGACCATTACAATTCTGGGTCAAATCCAAAGCTATTTATAAGAGGTAAAAGTTAGGCTCTTTATACATAATTGCACCCCCAGGAATAAAACAAAGCATAATAAGGTGATAAGGTGTAAATTAGACTAAAATATATGTTCACCTTTCGGGTTCTTTACAGATTCAAAGCTAAGCCCTTTGAAAATAAAGGAAATTTTGCTGAATGTGTTGGTATTTGGATTCAAAATTATCATAAAATATTTTCTACATTATTTGAATGGAATCAATTACATCTAGGAAAAATAAAGGATTCTAAATTTTTTATATTATCCTATCCCATGCACACAGCAAATCTGACAAAATGATGAGGTGACAGATTTTTTCTCTTCCTCCCTCCAGGAAAGAAGTCAAGTATGACGGTCATTAAAGATTTCAATCAGGCACTTGATGGATTTGGGGGCAGATGGATACATCCATTTGTATGTTTTCCATTTCCCTTTGGATTTTTTCCTCTGGCCAACTATACTGAAAACTATCAGCTTTTCTTCACTTTTCTTCATTACATAAAAATCCAGGCATAACCCACCAAAGTCCAAATATCCTATCTTTGGTGGTATCTATTAAGAGGTCCCTTAAAAAACACCCTGAGCACTTAGCATCCATCAGCAGCAATCATCACCAGCACTGCTGTTCCCTCTGGTGTGAACATGGAGAGGTGATGGCATCACAGCCAGAACAGTGGCTCAATCAACACATGCTGGTCATGACAGCACACTGGTGGTCCCACTCCCATACTTTGGTGTTGATCATGCTGGCTCACAAAACGCTGAAGACACTGCCAATTTCAGCTGAAATCTTCATACTTCTCACAAGTTTTAAAGCTCTCCATAAATTGCTGATCTACCTTGTCCAGAACTGCCATTTGGAGATGGGAAAATTGAAGTGTTCTGACTGCAGAACCTTCCAGATTCACAAATGATCTCAAAGTGATTGGCTGCCAAGGGCAGATGGCCGAGCAGAGGGTAGCCTCTACAAAATGTGTGCTCTCATAGCACACACATGAGGCAGATCCAGGTGTTTTCTGGAGGCCCAAAGGGCTGGCAGAGAGGTGCCCTGTGATGGCTCATTCCCACCACTACAACCACCATCTCTTGGTCAGGGAACTGCTGAGCTCTCTGTGGTAGGACTGGAAGAGAAGCCATGGGTAAGTAAAAGGTTCTTGTGGCTGAGTGTAAAACATGGTAGGAGCCAAAAGCTGGATAATATCTACAGACAACATGCTGAAGATAAAGTAGCTCTCAGTTCCCAGTCTTGCAAAGTGCCATTTGACATCTGCTTTCAGCAAGGCTTTGGTGCCTCAGCATGAGATAGCTGATCCCTGCCTTTGGGCATTCCTTCATGGTGCAGTGGATCACGATGCATGCTGCTGAGGCACTGAAATTAAGAGTGCTCAGAAAGCTAAAAAAGCAGGACAGTCCAGGTCACAGAGTTATCAGAGACTTGGCTGATCTATGCCTTTGAGCCAGTACCACTGCTCTGTGTGGTGTGATTAACACTAACTCGACTGAATAAATGTAACTGTGTCCGACACTATTTGTAAACACATTTGCAAAAAAAGTGTGATATAACACATCTTCATATTTTATGTAGTTCCAGTCAGATAGCAATTAATTGCCGTTGCTCTTCTAAGTGGAAAAAGAGATTTCAATATAGTGTTACAGAAGAATTAGAGTGTACGAGTAACGGGCATATCATGTGTTATCTATGTTTGTTATAGATATATATATATGTATCTACAAAATCTAATTGTCATGAGAGTTGGGTCAAAGATTTTTAACCTATTCCTTCTGCCTTGATTTTCCTCATGAGAGAATTTCCCCTTTTGGAGATGGAATAATGATTGTCCTTAAGAAACGCACTCTTTTTTGAACATATGTTCAAAAAACTATGGTTTAAACATTCTCAGGCCTCTTGAAGCCAAAAAACTGATTCATTCTGGCATTTTCATCATCTTTGAAAACTCTAATGAATGCTTGAATAAAATAAAAGTCTTGTATTAGCATTTATTTTATCTAAGTGCCTTAGGAGTGGAAATTAGTGACTTCCATTTTATCACTCAACCTTTTCCTTAATTCAATTCACATGTTTGTCAGCAGCATTGAGCCTCCTTATATAGCAGGAGATGCCGGCTTTTTACAAAATTATTCTGTGATAAAATAGAGTTGCCAAGGTTTTTGGACCTATGTTAAATTAATTATGACCCTTCCTCTCCTTGCACTGAAAACACATGGTTATGCCAATATAGCCATTTTATCTGAAGGGTAGTGCAGCCCTCTGGGATGCAACGCTTCCCACAGGTGCTTTCCTCCCTTTTTTCCAAGATATGTCATCACCTCCTCTTCTGTGGAACCTGCGCTGCTACTGAAGAGTGACCCAGAACATTTGCTTGAAAAGCCTGATTTAAATTTATGCTTTTATAACACCAAGTATACTCTGACAATTATATTATTTATTATTAGTATTATTTTAAAGAGTGCATGTGTGTGTGCACATACATGCATGTTTCTTTAGTCTTTGGGTGTTTACTGTGCAAGAAAGCAAGTGAAGCTAATCTAGTTCACTAGATCCTGTGCCTGGTTCTCAGACTGAATTCTCTGCAAATGGAGCTAAATCACAGACACCAAATGCCCACTAAGTTGACTAAGAAGGATTTAAGAGTACTTTTTAGGGGAGTTATCAGCTAGTTTTCCTTACTTGGCCTCCTTAGCAGTCCATAATACAATATTGTGCCTTTGGTAGGAGTCTTCAGTCTTTATTTTATTGGCAGAAATAAAACTCCCTAATTCTCTACTGATTCCAGGATCACAGGAATCCCAGATCCTCCATTCCCTCTGCTTACACTAAATCTTTTATAAGGAATTTTAATTTTCAAAGAGCAATCAGCAAACAGACCAGATAATCCTTTTAAATATTGGCTGGTAAAGTACACATGGATTCCTACAATGTACATATACAGGCATATCTGCTGCAGCGTCCCAAATCTGTGGCATATTTTTTTCCAGTTTTTCCACTTTATTCTTAGTCTGCAGGGGTTAGGAAAAGAACCGAAGAGAAAAATTAGTCTGGTATATGTGGCAATCTGCATCTACATTCCTATAATAAAATCTGAGTTTTTAAGAAATAGGCTATTAAGTTTCATCTTCCAGCAATATTTTTGCTCATTATTTATTATTATGCGCTGAATTTCCTTAAGGAGCCTAAAAGGTTTTCCTGTCAAAATATCAATTAAATTAAGAAAAATATTTGCACTTAATGCTAACGATTTCTCTTAAAAATTTTGTTCTTCATACATAATAAATATGACACTATTAACCATTGCTGCCTAACATCATTATTTGATTTCCCAGAGGAGCATGATGACAGAACCAGCTCTCATCATAGGGTGACTTTCAAAAGAGGAGACAAGGCTAGAGATCTTACCTGAGTGTGTGACTTTAGACACTTAAGAGGCAAGGTAGATAAAAGTTTGTTAAATGAAAAATGGATGGCCTTTTTCCTCACAGACTGGAATGTATTCCCCTTGATGAGAAAGGAAATTGTGATGGGAATCTGGGACATCCTGAAATCTTAATGCGGGAATAGGGCTCCTGAGTAGCAACTCATAGCAAGCCAGAACCGAGCACCAGCTCACTGCTTATTAAAGCATTAGTGGAGTATTGAATTCTAGCAGCAGAAATTACTCATTTTTTGGACATAACTTACTACTTTTCAGGCAGCCACTGACCCTGAAATTGCACTGGTACGAATTTTATATTTGTTCACTGAGCAGGACAGCACTGGAGTCTTCTATTTCCTTAAATTGTGGATTTGGGTTCAGTGATTTCATTTGTGTGTTTCTTTGCTTATTTGTTTTGATTTGCTTCAAAGTGTGATTTCCTTTGGGGTCCCTTGACTCTGGTCAGCTGAACAAACTGTGGCCCTGGTCTCTCACTGCAAACTAGGTACAGATAAAGTGTCGCTTCCCAAAGCCAGTACACTTACAGATACCACATTTGCTTCTTCCACAATCAAACTGTGAAAGTTAAAATTAAGATTCCATTTGCATTTCTGAAAATTATTTCTCAAAGAGCAATGTAGTTTTGGATTCAGGGTTTTGGGTTTGTTTGGTTGGTTTTTTTTTCCTTTCTGCTCTGCACTGGTTCAGCTATCTGGAAATGGAAATAGAAAACTAGGGAGTGCTTTTTTTTTTTTTTTTTTAAAGTAGACTGCTGTGCTGGCAGTATTTTCTCACCTTATCAAGTAATCTATTCTTACAGGTATGCAGACTTTCATAAATTTTCTCTACAAAGAGTGAAAGGGCTTATTAGTTAACTGAGCCCTGCCTCTTAGTTTGAGGAAACAAAAAAAGAATAAAAAATACTTCAAATAAGCAAGCACTTTTGGGCAGGAAACAGGTGAAAAGTAAACATTAAAATATTTCAGATTAACTACAAAAATAAAAGCAATATAAACCAAGGCATTTTCTGATTTAACTTAGAAAATAAAAATTGGAAATCTGTTGAGCAAATAAATGAAAAATAGAATCCTGCATCTGCAGTCTATCCATCTGTTGCCCTGTCTCCAGCTGCAGCCACCTCTGATGTTTCTAAATGACATGGACAAAAAAAATAAAAGCAAACAAAGACATGAACCCTGAGAATACATCTCCCTATTGCATAAAAGAAATCTTTTCTCTTCGCTGATCCCCTGAAGTCTTGATAAATTTTGGTTGCAGTGTTTGTCTTAACACAGAGTTCCAGGTGTTATGGACACTCTTGGGGTTGTGCATAATTTATTATCCTTTCCCTGGTCCACAGAAAGAGGACATGAATAAAGGATTCATACATTTATAAGCATTAAGATCAGAAAGTACTAAAACAACAATTTCATCTAAGTCCCTGGACCTACTGGACACAGAATTTGGCCCAGAGGTAGATTAAATTATATCTCATAGAAGGATTTAATTATGTATATCTTTAAAGATCTAAATCCATGTTGAGTCATCCGTGTCCTGTCCCCCCTCCAGCCCTTTTCGAAGACTGTTACTTAGTTTAATTACCCTCTCTGCTAGAAAGATATGACTAACTTCAAGGCCTAATTTGTCTAAGTCTTTGCAATAGATCTTGTCAGGACTTTGTCAACAAGCTCAAAAACACCCTACTATTGGATCTCTTTCCCCTGTGTGAGCACCTAGACATGATCAATCCACCTCTCTGTCTCCTCTCAGATAAGTTGAAGAGATTGAACTCTTTAAGCCTCACGTAGTACAATTTGTTTTCCAGCTGCCGGATCAAACCTCCCAAACCTTTCATCTCTGGCACTGTTATTAGGCTGCACCACTACCTTGGAATGTGCAAGAGCTCTTCAAAGGATTTTAGGCTGACCATCTGATATTCACACTGAAACACTGTCTGAGGGGATTTTGATATTTCTTTTGATTCAGATCTTGGCTTTAAGAAGCTGATGGTTATGGCTGGTTTAGGGCTCAGTAATGGCTTTGCCACAAGTGAGCAGGAGAGCAGCTCACTGCTATGGAAGGCAGATGTGCCTCCAGGTTCTCTCTGCTACGTAGAACATATTCCTGGTACCATTTTTTCACTCCCTCTGTCCTAGAAAACACAGCTGTGGATAGATGAGTATAAGGAGCAGCAAAGCTCTGCTTAGACCTAATAAAATCCATTGATTTACAACGAAGAAGGGAATGCAGCAGCCCCCTGGAAGTTGTCTCTCTTCTACAGGTTACAAGCTTAAAAAATAAAAATAAAAAAAGTAAGTACTACAGGGACAAGAACACAAATGCAGAAATGTGCAAACACACATTGTTTGACATTGCAAATACCAAAACGTGTGATCTAGATCAATGATTTTCAAAACACTTTCATACTAAATTAGGGTCTAAATGCATTTTCAGTGACATTTCAAATCATTCCCTTTTGGAGGGTGTGCCCCAGAGTCCACAAATATGGACTGTCATTCCATGTTTTTCCACTGATTTATGAGAGCTCTAATCAGTTCCTCATTCTATGAGGGTTTAAACTTCTAAAGATATAATTAAATTTACTACTTTGTGCTATCCTCTGACACCATTTCTAAATGAGATGGGGTGCTTTTTAAACTCATTTTACAGGACCTGCTGGTGAACTCTAAGCTATTTTACAAGTAAATAATGCTATGATTTAGGAAATAGTTGACCATATATTCCCCCAAAGTTTTATACACTTTTCGAAGAATGAGTAGGCTTGAGTCAGAATAGAAATGATTGAGAACAATTAAATGCATTATGTGAAAGTTCCTGTACATTTCTAGGTTTGCCACTTAAAAATAAAATTAAAACTATAAAAATAATTAATATAAACTAAAAATAAAATCTTGGATCTTATCTCTGATTTTCTCACATTCTCGTTGTATATTTCAAACATTGACAAATGGATCAGTGTTTCTCAAATAAGGGCTATGTTTACAGATATTTTATGCAAGGAAACAAAATAGAACATCTTTACACAGACCAGGTTCCGTGTTTGACAAGATTTTAATATACTTTTCACATGCACAGACTCACAGTAGCAGCTCAGTGTCATGTTTATTTCCTCACCTCACAGATGGAGTATGTTATTTTACCTTTCACATGATGCAGCACATCCCCAGAGAGATTTAGACCTCTTTTCCCTGGGTCCCATATTCATTTATCAACATCTGACTTCATTGTTTTCTAAAGTCACCCCTGAGAAGGTAGTCTGAATATCAATTTGTAATAAACAGCAAGAATTTGTTGCTGTCAAGGTGTCACAGTGCACAATAATACGTGGTTTTGCTAGACACATCTAAAGCTTAAGTAAGCTACCCAGCCACAAGGAAAGAACTGTGTGTCACCAGCTCTGCTTCCTGTGTCACCAGCTCAGTTCTCTCAATGCAATCCTTCGAGGTGCTTATGCCACTTTTTGAAACACACTGCTGAACCTGCAGTATCCAAACAGTATAATTAGCATGTGACAACTCAATACTGATGAAGTAAATGCTTTTTCTGAACAAACTTGTGTTGCTGACACCAAAACCTATTTTGGCACAAAGGAATATGTAAAGAGAAAAGGAAACCAGCTCCCTGTTTTGTTCCGCAGGATCCCACAATTTGCAAAGTTCTTTCCATTGCTGTCTCAGGAGTAGAGATCCCCAGGTCTGAGCAGCATGAGGGGGGACTGGAGCAGGGCAGAGCTGAGAGTTTGTCCCAGGAATAGGTGCAAGATGATCATAGCCCCCAAAACAAACCAAGAGCTGAATTCACAAGGGTAGCAATGCAGAGGGTCACACAGTATTTGGCCATGAGTCTTCCTGGGCTCTTGTCACTGGCCATGGCTTGGAGGAGTACTTATGCAGCTTCCAGAAAACAGCTGGAGGCCTGACCTCCCACTCTCCTTTTAATGAACAAAGGCAAATTCAAGTCCAAAATCACAGATGAGCTCTGCAAGCTCGGGTGTAGGAGTTCCGAGTCATCAGCTTCCAAAGTCTCCCACATACAGTTCTACCTAGTGCTCCAAATGCTTTATTTTAACTCATGCTCCATCAGTTCCTAATACTATAAATGCAACAAAATAAACCTTTGATATGTTTGGTCTCTAAAAAGATTGCAGTTACCTGGCAAACATAATAACAAAGTTAGCTTATTGCAGCAGCAGCAACAGCCGCATAACAATTTGCATTCTAGATCCATGTCCTCATTTCTTATAACCTTCAGGTGTTCAAAAGAGGTGCCTCATACTGAGCTATTAATTCTTTATTTAGGCACCTTGACTTTAAATGTACTGAGTACCTCTTGGCTCTGATGAATGTCAAATAACATTCAGATTTAGAAGACTGCATGAATTTTGTTTGGTTTTTTTTTAGTTCTCTGGGTCTGTCCTTGAAGGAAAGGCAACCTTTTATATATATTTATGTATGTGTCTGTATTGTGCTCAATAATAACACTAATTTTACTCTTACAATAATATCAATAATAACAACACTAAAAGGAGACAGGGGCATGGTGTTTTAATAAAAAAAATCAAACAACAGACAGACAAACAAACCAACCAGGAGAAGAATGGCCCGACCAGTTATTAAAAAGTTACCAGTGTTTAGGTTTCACAAGAAATATAAAAATTCCTATTGAAAGAAAGCCAGGTTTATTAACAGCTGATTTGCAATACAAACATGCAGGCAGCGAGGTGTGCATTTATGTACTTTATCTTTTACATTTCAAGATTTGTCAATCACATTAATGTTTACGTATTTAACAGTTACTTTTCACTTAATGTTTTCAGACTCAGATTTAAGACTCAGATTTAAAAATGACGACCACAATTTTTATGTTGCATAATGCTTTTATTCCTTTGTTACACACAAGAAACAGTCTCCTCAATAAACTACAGAGTACTGGTGTCGTGGCTTTACATTGAAGCAGTAAGGTTGCACTTTCAGGCATCTGACGCAGAGAAGGATTCGTCATGTGGGTGATTAATACCCGGACATAAGGATGTGGACAAAAATTTGAAATCACTTGGGAGCTAATGAAACTCTTATGTAGCTAGTAGGGAGAAATTCTCAAGGGCTTCAGCACAGGGAAGGAAAATAAATTGCCTGAAGTCACCCAGAGAGCTGTTACTAGGAACAACAGATGAAAATAAAAGGTTGAGTAAGACAGGTTTGAAGAAAAAATCTTTTTTTTTAAATTGGAAATATCTTTTAATTGTCATCTTGTCCGAATCCCGACAAATAAGCAAATTAAGGTACTCAGGGTAATGGAAGAAATAAAGAAGGATTGTAGGAGGATGAGAGGGAGGGAGTGTAAGAAAATACCATGTATACGAGAGGGACTGAGGTGATGACCAGGTAAGTCAGCAGTGCAAAGTTCAGTGTGGTCCAGAATGGAAGACGTCTAAAGGCCTTTGTCTTGATCAGCTCTGAGCCTTGTTTTTTCCTTTTTAAAAAAAAAAAAAACATTCAGGTATTGCTATTTTTCTTTCATTATAGAGGTAATTTTTTCCTACTCCTTAAACCTGCTCTAAAATTAATACCTCCTAAAACATAGACTCCATTTCATTTTAGGTACTGCCAGTTCAAAAGTTGAGGTCTTTTGCAAGTTAGGAGTTAAATCCAAGCGTTCAATTAATATCAGGCTCAAATTCTGATTAAGTGACCTGCAATTCACCCCTCTGCCCTCATATTCATTTTCTAAGGATAATTATTAAATAAACATCCCTTTTCAACTGATTATCTTTTGACCCACATATGATGTAGGGCTTTGGTAACTTTATACTTAAAATGAACTCAAAAAGAAAACAAAATAAAGAACAGTGATTTTAATAACATACATTATATCAGCAACATTTCATAGAATTAAAAATTGTAATTTTTGGAAAAGAGTTAGCTTGAAATATATTGTTTAAGCAAAAAGGAGGCTTCTGTCTTACAGAAATAGTACTCTAGGAACAGAATAGTACTCTTCTATACTTAGGTATATGGCTAAGTCCCAGACATTTAGGATTAGTTTAAAGTACTCCAGCAAGTTCAAAACCCCTCATAGAGTATCAAGACCCGCTCAGATTAGCAATGACACATTTAATAGAATAGAAAGAAGAAACTAAAAAGAAATTGCTCAGGTTGGGAACTCATTTCTTGGATCTTGTACTCTTTCTTTATCAAAAAGAAATGCCAAAGGCTTCGTGAAAAAGAGAAAATGTGCAATTTCTTTCACAAACATACATTTATGTTTTGTTTTCTTATTGTTGTTGACAGAATCCTTCATTATGCCCTTAAAGAATCATTTTATGTTTATTTGTACTGTCGATACAGATTTGGAGACTTATTTTATGAATTGCCAGAGAGTGATGTCTTTTTTTAATAAAAGTTTATTACACTTTGATTGATTTCCCTGGTATTCATTTTGTGTATCTTTGTTATAGAAACTCATTTTTGTTCTAAAACCCAAATTACTCTAACTAATGTACCAGACGAGAACCGTAACTGTTAGCAATTGACAATGCAAAATGTTTCACATCTTTATTTGTCAATGCAGATGCCATGGAAAAATCATTGAAGGCTAGTTTGCCAGGATCCTTATTTATTAATTCATGGAGGTTTGCAAGAATAAGTCATGAGTGTGAAGCAGCACAAATGTGACAGAGAGCTCAGCCACCAGATCACCTTACCACAAATTAACAAATTGCTGTACATCTTCTGAACAGTGGTGGGTATGTTAAATGCACCCAATATGCAAACATTTACTAGCAACAAATAAATACATATTTAAAATGTTAACTTACCTTAGCACACAGTAAAAGACACTTCCATTATAAACCAAATATATTCACATTATCCATAAGCTAAAGGGATATGTAAATACAGTTCCCGTGTCTCTGCTGATGTGTGGTAACTTGCTAAACACCAGTAATTTGAGCACAACTCAGAAATACATGCAAGAATGCCACTTTTGGATTTCCTCACTTTGAAACTATATTATTTGCCACCATTTGCAATTGTTCTGGATAACATTAAAATTGCATGCGTTTCATCACTTGGTAAGTCAATTTTTTTTCTCCCAACAGAGTCCTTTCTTTAACTCAAGTAATGCTCTTTAAAAGTGTCAATGTCTTTTTAGTGGGGCAGAATGGGATGAAATTAAAGGTTTCATTGAAAACCAGAGGTGTGTGCTATTCCCTCAGTGCCAGTGCTGCTTCTCATATTGCCTGTAGGGACAGCTAGATTAGACAAACACTGAACATACTCCACAGAGACTTTTAGGGGAGAATCATCAAACCAGTTTTCTCTTGCCTTGTATTGCTTCACCTATTCTCTGAACAACTACCACATCTCAATAGAGACTACAATGACTGATTATTTCACAGCTAGACATTCATGCTCACCAAAGGACATAACTGAGCTGGCATGCTTCATCTTGAAGAGAAAGAAATTGGCAACACTTGCTCAGCAACCTTTGGTGAATGGTGGTGAGGCACCGTGACTTCAGCTGCTGAAAGGAAAAAGCTGCCAGGCCCTGCTAGCAAGAGATAGGAATTAAGCCATGAAACTAATGAACAGCAGAGGAGCTGGAAAGCAAGGTTACCCTGCCCTTCTCCTGTTGAGATCGTCCTGGATTTTAATTCTCTGTCCTGACTCCTGTGCAGTCAATAGCAGCCATTACACATGGTTAAAACAGGTTTCTGTACAGATGTGCTGTCCTGAGAAAAGACACAGTGGGCCACCCTGCTGCCTTCCAGTAGTGAATATCAGAAGTGCTCTGGACAATCTCGATTTGAAGCCAGCTTTTCTTTGGGCAGTGCTCAGGCCATGTCATGTTGAGAGGTCCCTTCCAACATAAACTAGTCCACCAATCTGTGAATCTGTCCCAGTCATCCCCCTCCAGCATTTGGCACCAAGAAATGGAAATGGTGCTGCATTGACCTGTGCTGATCATATTACCACAAGAGTAGTCCAGCATCAGGAGCATGGGTTGAAAGCTGGGACTCCTTTTGATTAGAGCTGACATGGGTCTGGTCTCCCTTAGAGGGGAGAAATCACAAAGAATGTTCCTGTTAGCAAGGAGATTGCCATGCTACAGAACACACATCAGATCAGCTAGTTCACTGTTTTCACATAGCTTTGTTTCTTTTTCCTTTAAAGGCTCTTGCTTCCATTGCTATTACACCTCATTCCCCCTTCATAAGGGAGGTAATACTCAATTATACAGCACTGCTGTAGGTAGTGCATGCCCATGCTATCATGTGTGGGCACTCTTCTGCCTTCTAGGGCTTCCCAGGCATTTCAGAGCTCCTTTTTTATCCACCAGCCAGCATTTGATACAGAATCTGGAAATTATTTTGCTGCCAAAAGTGTACAAGGGAGGTGGGAGACAATCTGTCGGCTTCTGCTAGAGTAAACACAAAGAACCATTCTCTCATCTAGTAAAACAATAAGATTAGTCCTTTTATCATTAATTTTTTTTCTCTCCTTCACTGCTTTGTAAACACTGCTTGTATGACTTTGCCTCTTATCGTCCTCAAACTGAATCTGCTTTTGTTGAAGCAGTGTCAATCACAAGGGTTTTCCTGCTCATATACTTAGTGATATGACTGATTGAAAAAGAAGACAGGCTTTCATTTGGGTCTGCAATATGTGACATAGTCACTGTTAGAAATATAAAAGGGGGGGAAGAAAACAAATGGAACAGTTTGGTAAAATATAACCCGAAGTTCACTTGCTCTGTCAAAGAGATTAAGATTAAACTGAAGGAGGTCAAAGCTATTAACATTTAGACTACAGGATATATAAGAAGTTAGTGTTTCTTTAGATATTGGCTTTCTAATTGGAGAGAAGCTTGTTTCTAACTCTTTATGTAAACAGCATTAGCAAAAGCGTGTGTGGTCCCAGCATTGCAACCTAATGGACATATTTGATCCACATCTGTCTGAAAAAAATGTCCTCAATGACCAAGCTTGCATTTAAATTGTAAATATGTCTCTTGATTCCTTTCTGCCAACTGTGACAGCATTTGCAAAGGGAAAACTTCACAGTGATACACTGGGGTTGCTTTAAATTTGTTTTTCCAAATGCCAAATTCTCCTTCACACCATACACTTAGTTACAATCTTATTTATGTTCAGCTCTTTGGACCAAGCAAGAAGATTACTGCAGCCACCAGGAAGGAGCACAGACATGACTTGATTGTTAATTAACTCCCATAGCAAGAGTGACTCTTACACAAGCCAGATTATTTATGGAATATGTTTTGCACTTTCAAATCACATTATTCTCTGATTTTACGGTGCTCTCCATTGCTTCTTGTCCAAAATGCAATGGCAAATGAAACAAGAGAAAGTAAATTAGGTATCAGACAGCAGGGTTAGCCATTGGAAGGTGATTTGGTTAAATGTTTAGTTGCACTGACCCAAACAATAGCTCAATGGCTGTGTTTTACCAGGTTTCAAGCAGATCTGGTGGGGTGGGCTGACCCTGGTTGGATGTCAGGTGCCCACCAAGCCACTCTATCTCTCCCCTTGTCAGCAGGATGGGGGGGAAGAAAATAAGATGAAAAATAACCTAGCGGATCAAGACAAAGGCAGTTTAATAAAGCAAATTCTATGCATGGAAGCAAAGGAAAACAATATATTTATTCTCTATTTCCCATGAGCAGGCAATGACCAGCCACTTCCTGGGAAGTAGGACTTCAAAATACATAGTGGTTGCTTTGGAAGACAAGTTTAATAACAAATGCTTCCTTTTCTCTTTTCTCTTAGCTTTTATTGCTGAGCAGGCATCCTTTGGTATGATATATCCCTCTGGTCAGTTTGGCTCAGATGTGCTGGCTGTGTCCCTTCCTAAAATCTTTCCCATCCCCAACCTACTGGGCAGAGAAGGATGTTCACAGAATTGCAGAATCACAGAATCACTAGGTTGGAAGAGACCTTTAAGATCGTCGAGTCCAACCCATGCTCTAACACCTCAACTAAACCATGGCACTAAGTGCCACATTCAATCTTTTTTTAAACACATCCAAGGATGGTGACTCCACTACCTCCCCAGGCAAATGATTCCAGTACTTTACCACCCTTTCCGTAAAAACTTTTTCCTAAAAACATTGGATAGACTTGATGCTGTGCTAGCACTGCTGAGCTGTAGCCAAAACACTGGTGTCTATTCTCAACAGCTTTCTAGCCACCAATACACAGCACAGAACTCTGAGGGCTGCTATTTGGGGAAATTAACTCCATCTCACCCTGACCCAGTATACACCTGATAATCTCCCACTGCATTATTTTCTGAGGATTAATATGTTTTGGTTTGGTATGTGAGCAGCATAACCAGCAATCTCATACAGGGGGATGGATGAGTGCAGGAAGAGCAAGCTTCTGGCCTCTTGTAGACTCTCATTATTCCCAGTGTGATCTGCCCTCATATCTGTGAGCTCTGCTTTCCACAAGTTGTACTGCTACAGGGGGATAGGCAAACATTCACAGGAAAAGGATCATGCAAAGTTTGAACTGGAAATAATCTTTAGAAATTTATTTTGGCTGCTCTGCTAAAATTTGAGCCATAGGTTTTTTTCTCCCACCAAAGTGTGGAAGCTGGAAAGGGCTGTGTTCACTGATCTCTCTCAGAGAAATACTGTTACTACAAACCTTCCTTATCCACTGGCCAGTCTCTATTGTCCACTTGGTGTGATTTCTTGCATCACCAGAAGAAGCCCTTCATCTAAAACTGCAGTTTAATCATCATCATTTTGCAGTGAATAAATACAGTTCCTTGCTCAAGCATCTACAGCCCAGGACTTCCTACAAACCTCTTTGAGCATAGAGGGCAGCCTCTCAGCGACACAATTACCAGTGCTGTCACCCTAGCTTTCAAAGCCTGTTGCAGTCCTCTGATATGAGGAAGGCAGTGTGTATGAAATTCTCATCCTCCCGTGTATGAAATTCTCACCCTCCCTTTGGAGTACAGCCTCACTGAGTACAGTGAGGGTCATCAAAGCCCAATTGCCCACATGTTACATGTGGTTATCATCTGACACTCCCTGTTTTATCTTTTCACCTACCACTGGTCCATCACTCCATGCCTACTGACACAACAATATTGCCACCATGAAAATCATTACTAGTCTGCCCAGTTCTCACTTGGCCAGATGCTTGTGAAAGCAGGAGAGTGTCACATTACTATCTCGTTAGTTAATCCAGTTGGCAATGCTAAGCACACTAGTCTTCTAATGGAAGAGATAGTACAAAAAATTTTCAGGGAGAAAAGTTTTCTTCAAACAGATGAATAGAAGCATATTATTTTGGAAGGAGCTGGACAGTTTATATTCAGCTTTTTGAAAGGAGCAAAAATAAAACATGGCAAAGACTGACATGTATTCAGGAAACGTTTGGCACTAGAGAGTCTACATTTTTCATCAAAAAGTAATTTCACAAATCTCCATTCTCCAAGAGATGCATTTGCCTGAGCATTTAGAGGCCACAGAAAATATCTTTTTATTGTTATTAATTATAGTGACACTCCTGAAGGAAAAAGGTCATTTTATGAAAAGCAGAGGGTTTTGAAGATAAATACATTTTTGACAATGTAAATCGACTAATTCTGTTGCACATTGATCTAATTTGAAAGATGAAATCATAACTGCACAAAAAATATAATAAGATTTCAAATTCAAAAATATACAAGTGTATTCTAAGTGTTTAACATAAACAAACCAAAGATGAACAGAATCATAAGTGAGGTAGCTTCAAAGTGTTCTAAAAAAGCCCTAGCAGGAAACAAATACAAAAAAACACACTCCAAATGAGATCATCTTGCTTATCTCAGGGCACAAAGCTGACTATTTCTTCTAACTTTGTCTGTTAACAGTAACAATACAGCATCACATCCTAGAACCACCAAAATTCGCGGTGTCTCCCACTCAAGAACCAGTTTCCTGGTTTCTGGGGTGCATGTGATACTGAAGCCTGACTCTCTGATCCACCTTACCATCTGACAATCTATTCATGAGGGTAACAAGAAAGCACAAAAAGATGAGACAAGCGCTATGGCCTTTTTAAAATATCAGTTGGGGTGGAGCTGTTAAACACATTCTGCTTGTTATCCATTCCTTTTCCTTGGGAAGGATTCTTTGGGGAGCTAGTTCTCTCCTTCTAAAATCCATTTAGTCATGAAAATAGGGCAGAAGAAATATGATAAAACTAGGAAATAGACTCAAAGACATAAGTGATTCTTAGTCTGTACACTGGTGTGTTACAAAAGAGGTACAAAAAGGCATGGGTTTTGTGTGTGTGTGTGTTATTAATGCCTTATGCAAGTAATTATCAGAAGAAGAGGAAAACCATCTCCTTAACTAAGTATCCATAAAACAAGAAGAAAAATAAACCATGCAGTGTCAGCAATTCAATATGAATAGCACGGTTTGGAGTTTTCATGCCACCAAATTAATATATCCTTGGAATAAGCCATAAATTATAAGTTCCTTAAAAAGTGCTGCATCCAACATTTTTGGAATGCTGTATGACATTATTTTATCCTTAGAGATGAAAATAAAATATTATAGAAGTAGACTTAAGGAATCAGCAGTAGTTTAGATAAAAGTGATCATGATTTGCTTCTGTTTATTATATATAATCAGAATTAAGTCCAGACTGGTAATATGTATGTTTGATGGATTGCAAGAGCCAATTTTGCAAAGCTGAAAACAATTATGAGCTAAATCATTTGAGAGAAAGAAATTAGACAGGAAATGTGGATAATAACTGGAAAGTGTTTAAAAACATTTTACCAGAGGTTTAAAAAAAAGAATGAAAGCTGGGCTAAATATTGACTTGCATAAAAGTGAAACAGCTATGTAAATCAAAATAATTATGCCCAAAAAAAAGGGCATTTATTAGAATGTGAATTAGACAGAAGATAAGAACTACAGAAAATTAATAAGGATGGAAGCAAGAAGTAAGGTTTTTCATCATAGTTAAGGATAACAAGAAAGATTTGTGGTCTTGAACACACACAACTGTAGCCATCTTAATAATATATGCAAAAATCGGTATATTCTGTAAATAAATCTAATCTCTTTGAAGAAAAAAAAACAGACAAAATCAGTTCTGCCATAAGAGGACAATGTAATGCTGTTCATTCCAGTAAATCAGGAGAATGTTACATAGCAATTTAAATCAGCAGACCTGCATGATTTACAACCAAGAGATTTTAAAAGTCTGGCTGAAGAAAATTCCAAACTATGGATATTGCTTTTTGCTAAGTCTTAGAACACTGGAGACATTCCAAGAAGGACAGGGGAAAAAAGAAAAAAATAAAAAAGCGCCAGTATCTCACCAGGTTTTTTTTAAGTTATATGTGTAACCCAGGTGATTGAAGCCCTTTCAGCCTGAGCTGAAAGGATAAAATAATGTAAAAGCTAATAGAGGGCTAGAGGTGTGTATGCAATTAACCCTAAGCAAAATGGTTTAGCAGAAACAAGAAGTTCTTGTAAGCCTTCCTGAAAAACTCAGCATATTTACTGGCCTTAGGAAGCAAAAAAAGGCAAATGTTGCCAGGCAGATAAAAGACAAGGTGGGCCAGCAAACCAAAGTCCTTAGAAGTCTGCAAAGAACCTGTGAACAAAAGTAACAAACAGCACTGGCATCAGAAAAGTCAGTGTCTGTCAGAGCCCATACAGATATGAATAACCCTCCACATAGAATAAAGCACCTTTGAAAAGTGGATCCTTCATCTTTTGTAGCCACACTTTTTAAGCCCTCCGAAGTTGGCAGTTACTGTAAACCTGTCTCCTAATTTCAAATGTCCTCTTTTCCAAACTGATACTCAAGCAAGGTTTTTCTGGCCCAGAAGCAGGGTAGAAAGTCTTCAGTGAATCTGGTACTGTTTACTGAGGGCCATTCAGCACAAAGATGTTTTCTGAATCAGTACAGTTCTGAAATGCAGAACTAGCTCTTAACCAGATAACTCAGCAAATAATTGGTACAACTTGCTAACTGGTTAGGGTTAACTGTGTATAACATCTCCATTGATTTATGACTGTCAGGTTCACAGGTTACTTAGATTGTTCAATTTAGCACTTTTCCCCAGCTTTCAATTGAACATTTTGAACCAGGTGTTCAATGGATTGATCGATATGAAGTACAATAGGTCTCTGCACCAGTCCATAAACAAAGCTGATTTTTATAGCTTTGGTGTGATTTAAACCTTTAACACTTTAAACCATTCTGCAGCACTCTTGCCATGTAAGCATATGCTTCTCTTCACTTCCCTTAATTGACATCAGATTGTGACTTAGCAACATGCAGGGCAATGAAAGCTGCTGTGTGCCTGGAGGGCCTGATCCTGCAAATGTGTGTGCCTGACACTGCATGCAGGTAAGTAACTCCTTTGATCCCAGTGAGGCTATTCACATATATAACCCTGTTAAGGTGAATTAGTTGTAAGGCAAGGACTGACATTTGAATATTGAGCTTTGTGGTTAGGGAGAGCTTTCCTAGCACTCAGAGGCCATGGGAAAAGGCAAATCTCATTTGCTCAATGTGACTTGCACAACTTGCATGATTTCTTCCTATGTCAGGTTCCCTCCTCCCCATAAAAACAGACTCATATGTTCACCTTTTCAGCCTGCCCCCCACCTTGTGACTGCACATATCACATGCAGTTTTGTAGGAGCTCATGTTCACCTCCCAGCTGAATTTGATGCCTGGTTCAGCGAGGAAAGGGCAAAACACCAGGAGAGGAGTGAAATGCAGACGCAGCCCTCAAGTGTCCTCAGTCTGTAGATCCCTTGCTGGATGCCAGACTCTGGGTCTGCACCATAGCATTTGAGTGGATGCACCAAATAGTTCCTCCCCCACTGCAGGATTTGGCCCAGTGCTCACTCCTAAAATTGCCAAAAACTAGGATTTCGAAGGTTTGGAAAATGAAGACTTCGAATCAGGTTTTGGGAAGGACCTCACTCTCACTTGGAGCACAGATGGCAGGGCAAGGAAGGCTCTTCAGATCTGCAGCCAGGGTTACTCTCATGCAGGAGCTGAAAAGGAAAGGGGTGCTCCCACTTTCTTTCCTCAGCACATGTCACTGACCTGCCATTCACACATACACACCCAGCACATTGCTCCTGAGTAAGTGCTGCTTGTTTGGCTGACCTTCGCTGGAGATTTCTCTAGTAAGGAGAGAGTCTGTCTGAGTAAATATCCCTCAGGCATGTGGAAAATGGGTAGGGATAACAGATGAAGTCAACACATGGAAGAATTTACTGTCTTACCCGGAGCTAAGAAGCAGATCCTCCTTAAGCACTTAAATAGCTACAAATGTTTTCAACTCAGCATTGGTATAAAATAATAATGAAAATAACCAGTCCTCCTTTCTTTTAAAAAGTGGGGAGAGAAGGAAAGTGGAGGGAAGGGGTAGGTTGAAGAGGAAGGTAAGGGGGGAGGAAGGAGACGGGGAAGAGAAAAAAAAGGAGAGCTCTCTGAGCTATCACCACGATCCAGCTTTCAGCTCATACTAAAAAGCACAGAAAATGTGGAACAGTTGCAAAAGCCTTAAAGAGCAAGTTAAATGACTACCACAGACCGGGATCTTTTAATATCTGTTGAGCTGAGTGTCACAGACTACACATATTTTTGCATTTAACACAGCTTTAAATAGTATACATAAATGCATGTCATTGAGCAGTGACAGGAGAATCAGGCAAGTACTTTTATTTTAAAAATATCTTCCTTCTGTGTTGCTATTTCACCTTGAAAAAGTGCCATATTCAGCATCCCAGCCCCTGGACCCTGAGCACCTTCCTTTGACATCAGTCCCTGTGGATCAGCCTCTTTGAGCCTAGCAGAAGTGCTTGAGAAGAGGTCAAGTTTGGCCTCAGAGGGTGTATTTTGAATCAGCTTTCTTATGTTCTTACTCCGTCAAAACCTGCGAAAAGGAAATGAATCATGTTTGGATTTCTGCAAGAAGCTGGGGATTATGCAAACTATTTCCTCATACATTATAAGTAGAAATGCATCTTTTCATAAATATTATATTTATCTAAAACTGTAGCCAAATAAAAGGCTCCCATTCCTTAGCAGTTAGATACAGAAACTGCTATAATTTAACAAACTGCAAATGAAAAAGTAACTTATTTTAAGAAGCTACCCTCATAAAATAGATCTTGTTACAAGAAGAAATTGCTGTAAAATAGAAATGGCACTAAGAGCAGAATTGTGTATGTCTGGAATGAGATTTTACCTTAAATGTTATTCAGTAAATGAAAAGAATCATTAAATATATTACAAGCTATTACTAGAAAAATCCATCCAAGTATTTTTTATTGCCATCTTCTTTTACAAACTCATTGAAAATTTTGAGGGAAAGAGGCCAGACAATCAAGAAACAGTGAGTTTCATAAGGAATGAACATATGTTTGCTGATGATTCCAAGGCCAGTACAGCTGCCACCAATGACCTGGGTGAGGTGCAGTGTTGCCCCTCAGACACTGTAGAACCAGACAGCTGAGTCACAGTGAATCTTCATGACAGTGATGTTCACTTTATCAGAAAAGGACAGAGAGTTTGATGATGGTTTAGCCATTTTATTGTTGCCAGTGTCCCAACCTTAACTTGCTTGGAGCAAGTGAGGATGCTCCTTCCAGAGCTACATTGGCACCTGTGCAGTGCTTGTAAAGTGTTCTGCACAATGGGCTGCTCTTCAACTCTTAGAGATCAAAGACACTGCAGTTCTGCTACTTATTATGATGAGCATGGATATGTCGGTTTTCACTCAGGGAAAGGTTGCAAGAATGTCATTAAGAGAAGTAACAGATGGGGAAAAAGACAGAAAAATTTAATGGAATCATAAAATATAGAATATGCCAAGTTGGAAGGAACACACAAAGATAATTAAAGTCCAACTCCTGGCTCTGCAGAAGACACCCCAAGAATCACACTATGTGCCTCAGAGCATTGTTTAAATGCTTCTTGAACTCTACCGGGCTTGGTGCTGTGACCACTTCCCTGATGAGTCTATTCCAGTGCCCAGCCACCCTCTGGGAGAAGAGCCTTTTTCTAATATCCACCCCAAACCTCCCTGACACAACTTCAGGCCATTCCCTCGGGTCACCAGAGGAGACACCAGTGCCTGTCTCTCTGCTTCCCCTCCTGAGGAAGCTGTAACTGCAATGAGGTCTCCACCTTCTCCACTCTGAATATCCCTCTTACAGAAAGTTGTCAGAATATATATCTGCTAAACAGCTTGCAAACAAAGGTAGTGTATAATTAGAGTCACTGGTATTTTAGTTATTTTTAAGCACAGGATTTACCTGAAAATAGCCATACATATGTTGCACTACTTAAAATATCACAGTGTTTTAATTTTAAACTAACTTTTAAAATAAAAATTGCTGTAATAAAATATAAGAAGTAAATTTTTTTGATGTACAGACAGTTGCACATGAAAATTATTTATAACCAATTTACACCATTTGACAATCCTATTCTTGATCAAAATTAAAATAACAATATTTACTAATTTAAGAATTCACAAATTAGGCCCTTTGAAAACTTTTGTACAAACAACTTCAGACCCTCAATTTCTAAAGGTTGTTTATGAATATGATATTATTTATGTTGCTTATGTTCATGAAGTTCATTTTGATTGTTTGGCCATATCCCTAAAAGAACCCCAAACTATTAAACAAATGTTAGGCTGACCTGTGTCCAGACAACAATTGTGAAGTTCTGCAAAAACGGTATTTTTGAATCTCTTCATTATTAGGGCATCTCTGATTAAAAAAAAAAAAAAAAAAATCTGCCCTGAAATATCTCAAATCTATTATCTGTTATAAATTTCCCCTTCCTGCACTGGAATGAAAGATGCAGAACTGCACTTCAAGGGACTGAATTCCATAGCCAGGTAGCTTAATTTGCCAATCCATTTCATCCATAAAACATAGTTACACACATGGATCACATTATAGGGAATTCAAAGGTGAATGAAAAAGAGCAGCTGAGTGAATAAGGAACAGAGGATGCAGCCATATCCTGCAAAGCTTTTTCTGAACAAGTACCAAAAATCTTAAAATCAAACCACCACTGTACCCAATGGTCTCATACAAAAGTCAGATACAAAATGACCCATAGTCAAACATAAGCAAGGCCAGACCTCTTGAAACTGAGTGTTACAGAAAGGTCTCAGCTCCAGAAGAAAACAGTGGCTTGTTAAACAAAATGAAACATTAGCATTAAGATATAGACAAAACAGCCTGAGATGAAAACCTGCCATAAGTTCATGGCAGCTTCAGATAGAAAACACACAAATAGATTAATAGCCTGTTTTAATTACTCACCAGAAAGCTGGAAAACAGAGTAACTCACTTTATAATGGCATTTTCTGAAAAAAAATATTCCCAATTCAAAGAACACCTGAAGAAAAAATTTTAAGGCAACTTCAGTTAAAAAATCACAGTTACTACTTTATAAACAGCATTTAAATGGTGTATTCCTAGGAAGACTGCATCTGTCAGTAAACTATTCCAGGTCATCTGTAGAGCATTGGTCAAACATAAGAGCCACAAACTTGCTGAAGCCTGGTCAGCCTTTTATTAAGAGAAGGACTTTTTGAGAACTGTAGAGCAAATTAATTGATTTGGTTTCAGGTAAGACTATCTCAACCCTTGCCTCCTGCAATGGAAATGTTACCTTGTCATGTATACAGTGCAGAGAGCTTCAGGATGGTAATGAATATAAAGCCAATGTTTCTCTTAGTGGCCAGTTTTCTAAATGTGGGCTGGCAATCGTATGCATGTGTACTAATCAAGCTTCCCTCTTTCCACAGGAGGCTGCTCAAAGAGATATATGGTAGTAGGATTTGTGCTATGTTGCTCAGGGAATAGGGAACAGATGGAGAAAATTTAATTCCCAGGGCCTATGGCTGCTAGGGGATTCCCTCGTGCCACTTAAGTCTTTGAAGTAAAAAGAAAGAAAGTTTCTCAAACCACGAAAAGAAAATTTTACTCCCTATTAACTTGTCTATTTATTTTTAAAAACTCTTTCAGCAGAGAAAACATTTCTCTGCAGCAGATATAACAGCTGCCCCAGATCCATGCAACAATCCCATGGTGCACACTGTGGTTGTCCTGCCAATTTCCTTTTTAACTAAACCACAACATTATGGGATGCCAACCACAAGAGAGCATATTATTCTGATGTTCAGCACTTACGTGTGGAGAATATTAACTGACCCCTTTTATTGATTAATTGCACCTTTTAATGCCATTAGGGAAAAGGTTAGGTTATAGTTTCCTACAGAGTAGAACAGGTAAGTGGCACAAAGGGCTAATAAATCACCCAGCTCACAGGGGCTTCAGAAGCCATGTAAATGTATAGATGTGGACAAAATATAAGTTAATTGTGTTGTTAGTCACATGAACAGAAACACATAGACAAGTGTCACTTTGAAGAAAACAAACTAATTTTAACTATGGTAAATACAATTATTATTGATGACAGTTGGCTGCTGGATTGAAGTGTCTCAGGGTGCTCAGTCAGGACTTGACAATGTGGCACAGGAGTCACCAGCACAAAGGTGTCAGACAAGTGTGGCTGTCCCCAGGTGATGGGGTAATGTCTAGGGACATAGCAGACCACTTTGACACGCCTCTGATGCTGCCAGGAAAAGGACTAAAAACAAGTCAACAGGAATCAAAATCTTCTTGTCCTTTTTTTAAAGCCATAGCATCTGCTTCTCTTCTCTCCTCGGGTCTCTAATTTCCAGTCAATCTCTAAGAGAATAAATGAAGATAATATTTAAACTGCAATTTAAGCCATGGCAGAAGAAAAAGTGACCAAAGTAGTGCTGAGGATGTTTTGGCTAACAGAGCAGTTAGCTTCTCTTTTGTTGACTCAGCTTAAAAGAGTAAAAAATGTTTGTATTTATTTTAGGAAAACATCAAAGGAGTATCCTTCCAATCCTGACTATAGCCTCAAGGTACTTGCAGTGATTACTGCAATAGCAACTCTTCTTTGATCTGGCTGAGCCAATAGCTATAAACTTACTCCTTGGAATAGGAGTCTTCTTTGGTCTTTTCCATCTCATCCTCTCAGAGAGTGGAAAGCACTTGCATCCCTGAAATTAAAGTCCTTACAAAGACTCATTTGTTTGCAGGTTTCAGGTCCCAGTGTGGAGCTGAAAAGGGGTGAAAGGGAATTTAATTGTGTTATAAATATCCCTGCCAGATGAGGAGTGTGGAAAATTACATAGCAGTAAGATATAATCTCTCCTCTATCTTTTGACCACCATCTTCTCACTTCACCTGCTCCAGTCCGTCAGAAAGTGGCCAGCCCAGCTGAAGGAGGGTGTTTGCAGGCTGCATCAATCCAAGGATGTGAATTGGAGTTACAACCCCTTTCTGGGAAGCTACCTTGAGGTGCTCCATGAATTTGCAACAAAATTTCACCCTACACATGGCCTCCTCACTAAAGTTCCTCATTCAGTGGCTTAAACTGAATTAGTATTTTTTTAATTGTAATTATTTTATTATATTAGTAATTACCAAAACTAGTGCAAATCCCAACTTGTGGCATAGTACCCTCCAGCTGCAGGTGGAGAGAGTGCTGACATACATCCTGTGAGGTTCTGCATGGTCTCCCTTCACCCACCCTTGTGTCCTAAACCCACAGAGAGACAGCCAAATGCATGGCACTGAGAGCATGCAGCCCCATCCCACCCTGCACGAAGCAGCAAAGGTCAGGGACAAGGAGATGATCCTCTTGGGGAGACTCTAGGCAAACATTTCACTCAAGGAAGCATGCAGCATTTAACCTTATGGCTGTGTCTACACAGAGATAAAATTTATCAAATTGCAGAGCCTAGCACAGGGGCATCCCCAGGCTATGGGGATGATCTGGGCTCAGAAGAGAGGGACTGTGGCCCCAAGAGAGGTGGTGAGAGGTGAAAGCTGCTTGGTTCCTTCTCTTACATGCTGCCCCAATGCACAGGGAAATTAACTTGCACCAGAAAAGGCATGTGAAAAAGGAGAAGTGCAAATTACCCTTTCATTTCACAAACAAGGAGGGAGAGGCAAGACAAACTGTGCTGCTCTCAGGTCCAATTCCTTTCACATATACTTCCTGGGGCAATGCAGTTATGTGCCTACCTAATAGCTCAGTCTAGCTCCAAGTAAGCAGTCATTAGTTTTCTTGGAAATTCTCTAGCAGTCAGATACAAAAAGTGGGTAAATTTATTCAGTCCTTAGTGTTGAAGTACATATATAGAGAGATGTATAGATAATGCACATATAACTACAGATACAGGGGTACACATACACATAGATCTTAATAAAAATAGATAGATCTGGTACTACTTTCTGTAGGGTTGGAATGGAAAGAAAGAAAAAGATGGGGACATACGAATTTAATAAGCTCAGGCAAAATTGCCATGAATAAATGTTAATGCATAAGGATGAACTTTTATTTTTACTTTATACATATTAATAGGCTTCCTCTTTGTGAAAGAGTGACATCAGACATTGATAAATTTGACAGAAGTGAAAAGAAAAAATGGTTGCACTATTAGGAACATTCCTGAGGTGGTGTTGAACGGTGTCTTTGATACATCAGCCTTCAGTCTCTGAGCACATTCGTATTAACTTGTGTGTACATCCAGAATTCAAATGAGCTGCTCCTTTAGATGCTGACTTTTAGCAGCAGTCCCACCAGACAGGCTGGAATCAAACCTACAGTTTCAGAATGTGGCATAGTATAATTTTCTCAGTACAGTTTGTGCCTGCTGACTCTCTCAGAAGATTAGAGAAAGAGGAAGCATACAGCAGGTCATTAAAGAGCCACACAAGGCTGAAGAGTGAAAAAAAAAAAATCTTCAATGGACACACTGCTCCAAGTACACTCTCCTATGCCAAGAGATCTATGCAAGGCTGTGTTTATAATATTGCTGAAAACAGAGAGATGAAAAATTCCTTGGAATGTATTCACTTAAAGGCAAGTGAGGGCTAACCACCCTGAACGCCTCAAAAATGTTTGAACACCGATGCATTGCCCAACATGGATGTTCTTTATAACCCTTCAAGAAACCTCTGAGAAAACAGTGCTACACACCTGCAAGATCTGTATTTGTCTGAAAACATCATACCAGTACAGTAAGTGTCTGAGAATCTTACAGTAAAGCCAGCATACACAGGTGCATCACATGGCTTAGGATTCACAGTGAGCCTAGGAATAACTAAAAAGCTGAATCCATACATCTTTTTCTCATTAGTCCATTGCTTTTAAAAACTAGACATCAGGAGGCTAGAATTTTAAGATGTGAGTTAATACTACTGACACACATTTCTGAGCAGCTTCAAACCAAAGGGGAAAGAAAAAAAAAACAAGGAAAAGATTTGGGAAGAGGGAAGGGAGGCAGCCATGGAAAACGAATAAAGAGAAGAAACATAGATGAGTGAATGTGTATTAGATTATATACATTAGTCTACTAGAAAATATTGTTCCAAAATCTGGTTTTATAAAAATTTGAGGTATTCAGTGAAATTTCTGTTATAATGTCACCTTCCAAAAGACAACAGAAAAAACAAAAATCTTTTTAAAAGGTAAAATATTGAATAACCATTTTCCCCTCCTTTGCCTCATTAGCATGCAAGTAGTCCCTTTGGAGACAGATACAGACATAAGAAATAAATATTCACCTTCCTATGACATAGGAAAACACAATTGGGTTTTTATCCATTTTTAATCTGGTTTCATACAGCAGTTAAAAATATTGGGGTTTTTTCTCTTTTAAAAATATCAAACTCTCCTTTTGGTAAGCAAACATAGAACATCATCTATATTTTTACTTTTTTTTCAGCTATCAACCATAAGACTGCTGTCAAAATAATTAGCATATATAACCAAGATTATGAGTAACAAACTAGTAATAAACATTATCTCTTCTATGCAAAAAAAGCATGCATTTGAATCTATTCAAGACAAACAGCTTTTATCAGACCTACTGTATATTGGAATCTCTCAATGCCTAGTATCACAGCATGCCTAGTAGTTAAAGATAATTAAAGTAATAATACACCTGTTAACTGTGGAGATATTGTGCCTAGCATCAGACTGCTTAGAATTACTAATACAAACTGGCTGAAGGGCTAAGGATGCAGTTTGCATGTTCCTGCTGGCTAAGAGAAGCCTCACTCCCTCGTCCTGTTATCAGTGAAATAAGGCAAGAGTCCTTCTATTTCAGAGCAGAGGCCACAGCCTAACAGACCAACCATCTTTCTGATCATTTTCTTCTTCATAATCAGGTGGACCAGTTTCCGTCTTTTTCACCTGCCAGAAACAAGTGGGTTTTTATTAATGCCTCTCTTAAAAGTACTCCAACCTCTTACTTTTCCTCTAAATTGCTGCTAAGTGTTTAACACATCTTTTGCTTTCTCTTAAAGAAACCAAATATCTGCAAGCCTATTTAAGATAGGACCTGAGTTTTCCCTCACCCCACGTTTTCAGCACCATCAACATCAGCATTTTAAGCAAGCATCACTGTCTGAAGAGCAGATTGCTTCTGCATGACAAGAAGTGCTCAAATACTGTGCTGCTATTCAGCAAAAAATAGATTAAAAAACCACAGATAAGCAGAAAGATTTTATTTAAGGGGTCCTGTTTCTAGAATATGCTTACTGTTTCTAGCAATATGCTTACTATAAGGAGAGAGGTGTTTTATTTAACTGGCAATGACCACTCTTACTCTGAGCTGGCAATAACCTGCAACAACAAATACATCCAAGTGTTTTATTCATCCGTGGATACTCATTTTCCTCCTCCTGCAGATACACTCTTTCTATGTGTCCAGTGGCTAGAAGCCAAGAAACTCATTTTACGCTTGATAATTCATCGCTAATCAGTGCTAATCTGTTTGGGAAAACATGTATGGCTCAAGCACAAAGAGAATTGGATCAGTTTGGCTGCTTTGTTGGTGACAGTTCACCACCAAGAGCAGCTCTCTGACCTCTTCCCACGTGGAGGTTCACTCACTCATGCAAGTTGCTCCACACCAAGGAGTTTGTCTTTTTGAGACCTGGACGTTTAAAAGGAAAGTAACAATGAATTCTGGTGCAATTTGCACCAATTTCACTATTCACATCTCAGAGCACAGTAGTCACTACTAATACAAATATACCACTGCAAAGCTTGTGGGAGCCTGGCTTGGTCCTATTGAGACTTATTCAAATAAAAATTGTTTAAAAAGAGAGAGCTTTGTAAGGAAGGTACACATCATGCCAGCTTTGCTTTGAATTTATGGTACTTGATTTTCTATGGGGCAACTATCCATCAGCCCAACATTTTATACGGGCAATGATTAGGAGCAAAATTCATATCACAGAATCACGGAATTTGCTGAGTTGGAATGAATATACAAGGATTACCGAGTCCTACTCATGGCCTTGCACAGCACCATCCCCACAAGTCACACCATCTGCCAAAGAGCATCATCCAAACACTTCTCAAACTCTGTCAGGCTGGTGCTGTGATCACTTCCCTGATAAGCCTGTTCCAGTGCCCAACCACCCTCTGGGTGAAGAATCTTTTTCTAATATCCACCCTACACTTCCTCTGACACAATTTCAGTCTGCTCCCTTGGGTCCTGTCACTGTCACCACAGAGCAGAGATCAGTGTCTGCCCCTCCTCTTCCCCTCCTGAGGAAGTTGTACCTGCACTGAGGTCTCCCCTCAGTCTCCTCCAGGCTGAACAGACCAAGTGCCCTCAGCAGCTCCTCATGTGGATTCACCTCCAACCTTTCACTGTCCTCATGGCCTTTCTTTGGATAGTCTCCAATAGCTTAATGCCTTTTGTGTGGTGTGGCACCCAGAACTGCCCCCAGCACTGGAGGTGAGGCTGCCCCAGCTCAGGGCAGAGCAGGACAATCCCCTCCCGTGCCCAGCTGTGATGCTGTGCCTGATGATCCCCTGGACATGTTGGCGCTCCTGGCTGCCAGGGCACTGCTGGCTCACGTTCAGCTTGTGAGGACCCCCAAGTCCCTTTTATGGGACTGCATTTCCCAGTCTGTACATACACCCAGGGGCAATCCACGAGCACAACCCTGAAAATTGCAGCTTCCCCATAATAAACAACTGCAGACTAGGAAGCAAGTGCAAACAAATACCCCAAATTTAGTGAAATCTAACAAGACTTGGCTTTGAAACCCTGGGAAGAAACTCAGACAACAAATATTGATTTTACTTCATGCAAAATAATGTTTATGTTATTGCAGCAAAACTCCGTTTGTGATGTTTTCCTGTAGGCGTTGAGCCATATGTTTGTGCGCAATACAGCAAAGGCGCAATTAAGCTCCTCTGTGGGACGGTGCAGTGCCAAGGCCAGCGCTCTCCCAAGCAGGAGCACTGCAGAGAGGGGAGCCAAGGCACACACAGGCTGCGGGCACTCCTCTGTCTCACCCTCAATCCAAGGGCTCAATTTTGAGTCGAGGCTGCTGAGGCATGTCTCAGCTCAGCTTGACGGATCCGTCGGGTGGTTATTCAAATGTGATGTTGTCCCAGTCTCATCTGGAACGCCTGCATGACAGCATTTCCCACTCATCCGGTTTTTTTTTATTCATTAAAAATAAGACAGCACAAGACTCTGAGAAACCTGTCTGTATAATAAAGGTCTGCATTAAAGCCAGGTATGAAAAACTGTCTTCCTGACAAGCAGTTGCTATTTGGAGGTGCATCTATCTCTCAGGGAATCGGTTACATGCCAGCCACAGAGAAACAATCCCATACAAACAGCAACATTAGGGGAATCTTAAGGCTGAAATTTAAGCACTAAAAAGACAGAGTGCACCTCAGGAAAAGCTAGATTAGCTACCTTATCACTGCCTGCAAGCATACATGCAATATTACAGCCCTTAATTAAGCAGACATGTTTTCTCTCTGACAGAATGAGTCAGAGATGGTCTTCTAGATTTTCTGTGTTTAGCATATATTAACAATTTGTCTCTTTACTGTGTGTCCATCTTTTAATTAGCATAAAAGCCCCCTAGTCCAATGTTTGCTTGGTCATTTTTATAACATATACTCCTATCTCAAAGGTACTTATTTTAATAATTTCATCAGTAGAGATGTACAATGCATTCCACAAGACATTTTTCTCTTTAGAGACAGATGTACTTCTTAGAAGTAATTCATTACTTATTACCTCGCAAGCTGTTTTTTCAGACAAATAAACTCACAGTTCCATTACCAGTATCTTTTAATGATGTTTCTGTTTCAGATTGCTTTATCATGGGAGTCTAATCCAAATTTCATTGAGCTTTCCCATTAATTTCAGTGAAGGGCTCTGTTCTTCATTTTTCAAGCAGCTCAAAGCACATCTCAGGAAAATCTCTATACTATTTATTCAAAAAGACTTTTTAAAATAAAAAGCAAAATATTTCTTTAACATTAAATTGCTTCTCTAATGAGCAAAACATCCTGCAGAGGTTTTTCACTAGTTAGCTGAGAGCACATCCTACAACACAGTAAGTGAAAGAAACCTGCATGTTGAATGATAAATGGGAGCAGGGTGTTTTCAGAAGTACTTCAGAGGGCAGAACAAATGAGTTTCATATGTAGTTTTGCAAAATCGTCATGTTGGGCAAATTTGAAAACTTATTCAAAATGGCAATGTTAAGGCTGAGAACAGATAGCATTACTGAGAGTGTTAGAAGAATAAGGTGGTCTCTGGATCTCTGGCCTATGTACCCCAAATTCCATGCTCTTAAACACAAAAATGAATCTCTGGAAGATTTCCTGCTGGGGGACGCTGTCTGCAAAGAAACATAACACCGAAGAGTCTCTGTAGAGTGACCCTTCCTTTATTGCACTCTCCTGAGATTCCACCTCGATTACTGCATCCAGCTCTGAGGAATCCAAATAAAGAAGGACACTGACCTGTTAGACAGGTTCAGAGGAAGGCTATTAAGGTGATCAACACCCCTTCTATGAAGTCAGACTGGAAGAGTTGGGGTTGTTCAGCCTGGAAAAGAGAAGGCTCCAAGAAGACCTCGTAGCAGCCTTCCAGTCCATAAAGGGGACTACAAGAAAGCAGCAGAGGGACTAATCACAAGTACATGTAGTGATAGGACAAGGGAAAAAATGTCTTTACACCGAAAGAGGGCAGGTTTAGATTAGATATTAGGAAGAAATCTTTTACTGTGAGGGTGGTGAGGCACTGGAACGGGTTGCTCAGAGAAGCTGTGGATGTCCCATCCCTGGAAGTGCTCAAGGGCAGATTGGATGGGGCTTTGGGCAACCTGATCTAGTGAAAGATGTCCCTACTCATGGCAGGGGAGTTGGAAGAAAATGATCCTTAAGGTTATTTACATCTCAAAGCATTCTGTGACTCACCTGCAATTCTCTGTACTCAGCATATTTCTGGTTACTGGAAGCCTGGACTTCACACAGCAAAGGACTTAGGTCTTTGAGGACCTTCTGAAAATCCCACCTTATAAAGTCCTTTATCTTGTGCATTTTACAACCACAGACCTCTCCGATCATGCCCACTCATTAAATTGATTGGTAAAAACTGTGAGCATGTGTGAAAGCCAAATCAAACTGGGATTTCACTATGATAAACATGGCAAACAGAAAATGGCAAAGGGGAATAATCCATTTAGGCCTGTAGCAGGAACATCAATATCCCCCAGTTCTGTGGTCCTCCTTAATGGTTATGAGAGTTCATTACTTATATCATGATTCACTCTTGAAAAGAATTCAAAAAATTGTAAACGATACTGAGAACTTTGCTGTGTAGAAAATTCACCCATATCTTACCTCTTGATTTCCTCCTCTTACTTTTCTCCAAACTTAAAATTTCCGGTGGTTTTTGCTGTTAAATACATTCTATGGTTTCAATGATTTGGAAAAGCAAATGGGAGATTTAAAAATTAAGTAGTTTAAATATTAATTTAATAACTATATTTTATTAAGTTAGGAATATTGAATACTAGTCCCTCATACTTCAGACAAAGAGAAGGGAAGAGTTACCCTAAGGGCAGCTCATGATGGGGGACATCAAAATAGTAAAATAGCAAAATAGTAAAATATCAAAGTACTAATTATGTATAATTTATAATTTTTTGTATAGGGTGTGACTCATGATTGACCCCCTGGATATTAGAAACTGAGAGGACTTGTTACACAACTGATTTTCTTTCCTTATCACTACAAACTTGTTCCCTATAGTTTCTTTTGTAATGATTTATTCAGCCGTTATTAAAACATAAAAAAGAAAAGGACTTGTCATTCTTTCCTGAACTTTCACAAAAGGATGAAGAGATTTAAGTAAGAGAAAAAAATGAGATCCTGTATTCCTGTCTTATCAATATCAGAAACTCTTCCTAATACGGATTACTTCTACACTGACACCACAGCTCTTCCTGTTTCTATAAAACTATTCACAAGTTGCATATATTTCCATATTTGATCTGCATTAATATTAAAATCCTCCTGAAGTTTCTGGAAAGATTTACATGTTTTATCATCAGATAAATCCTTTATTATCTTGTACCAAAAGTTCATTCTTCTCTAAAATGCAATAAATATTTAATTTGAACAAACAAAGCAAAAGCAATTAAGGAAAAGAGGTGCCCTAAGAAAAAAAGAATTAAATTCACAACCACATTTGCTGCCTGCGTAAGAATTTCTAGAGTCAATACCAAATAGAAAAAGAAGTATCAAGCACCAAATCTCATATGTAGAAGTCAGAAGAGATACCAGGGTATTGTCCTCGAGCATTACATGACCCATGCACTGCTATGTTGGATGGATGAGTAGCAGAAGAGGCAGGATATTGCTGTGGTTGCTGGAGGCAGAATGCAGGAGGCAGGTGGCGTGACAGGACTGAATGGACAGCAAACCCTCTGGTAATGCTGGCAAGGGGAAGTGGTAAGCAAAACTTGCTATCTTTTGGATTTTGTTTCCCAGGAGCTAGAAGGTGTTGAAAGGTTTTATTTATTTATGGTCAATCCTTTGGAGCTGTAAATCCCAGAAGAAGTTGCTCAGCAGATCAGACTCCTCAAGAACATCACACCTTGTGTTGCTTCAGCACTTCACATCCACCTCCCAAGAAGTGTGCAGCAGGTTGCATGGAAAGAGGCATTAACAAGAGAACAGGAGGAAGAGAGGAGGAACAACAAACTCTTCTTTCATTTGTACATACTACAAGAAAAGAGTGAAATAGATTAAAAGGGAGATAATTTTAAAGGTGTTAGACTTGTGTCTGAGGCAAATTTCATTGTCTTTAAATATAGCCTAGATCTCAACTACTATTTCACTCAGAATATACACAGCAAATCAGCTGGTGTCACTCCTGATCCTCCCAAGCAGTTTATTTCTACAGTAAAAAAAAAAGAAAATTTCATTTTTATCTTATTTGGTTACCTCTCTTTTCGTCCCTGCTGTGGCTTGCAATCCCCATCTCTGTACCATCTGTCAGTGAGACAGGCCAGGGAAATACAGAACCATTGGTACTTATAGTGCTTGAAACTCCTGGATAAATCATTAGAGAACATGCTATAGGGAACAACTTCACAATGACAAGGAAATAAAATAAATTTTATAATAAGTCTTCTCAAATTCTTGTTTCCATAGGGTCAATCTTCAGCCATTCCCATAGAAAACTCTACCCAAGAGGGAGGGAAAGAGAAAAATTATCTGAGGTTTCCCTCTGAGAACATTTGACTTCTTCCTCACAAGTGTGGGAATTTTCTCTTCAAGCTCTATGGAGCAATGGGGAGGGGATTAGTCTACAACTCTGTTAAATTTTCCCAGAGCCAGATTGCACAGGGGCTGTGCAATCTCTAGCTTTTTCTAAGTGATAGTTTTCTCAAAAGGACTCCTGTTACACTTGAAATATAGGACAGGTGTTACCACTTTAGTTATAGACCCACACAGAGAACCCAGAGCCAGAGAAGTGAGGTGGTGCCTTGGGGTCCACAAATATTCTACTTCATAAACCATACCAAAAAAAAGAGAGAGGAGAGAGGGAGGGGAGTTCTCAAATAAAGAAGATATGAAAAAAATAGGTTTTCTATTGGCATTGTTACTTTAGAGGGGAGTTGAAAGTTTCCTGTTCTCCAGCATTCAAAATAGCAGTAAAATATTGCTGCATCATGCAGCTCATCAGGACAACACTGATCTTTAATACAGATCTTTTCCTCGTATAAAAAGACACCAAGCAACTGTGTTTCTAGGATTGCTATCTACAGAATACATAATCTTTAACCTGTCACAAGTCTTCCTTGCTCTCAGAGTTTGTTTCATGTGATATCCTTCTCCTATCCTTTCCATTTCACTTTTCATTTCAGTAAGCTCTTTTACCTCCTCCCACTCCACTAAAATGCTGATGTGCAGCTAAAAGTAAGGGGTAGTCACTGATGTTGTCATGTTTGTGGAAACACTATGCAGATGACCCACCATGCTGACAACCTGAAGACTGCTTTTTTGATCTGGTACTTGCATTTCCTCCTCCTTTGCTACTTCCTGAAAGTCCAAGTGGACATGTTCATGTGTCATTCTCTGTGTGTGACACTGGTTTTCAGGATCTTTTTCTATGTGCAAATAGTTTTGACTGAGATCACTGAGTTTTGTTTTGAAGACCCTAGGATTAATTTTTCCTTTCATAGCTAAAAAGAAGGCAAAGTTCCATATCAGTATCATTCATCAAATCTATGATTTCATGAAGGTAAAATGGTGGGTATGAATCTTATTACCACAGTGGTTCCCTTGAGCTTCTGGTGGAAAAGAAGGGCATCAAACCATATATGAATAATTGCTGTGGTCTTTGAGGTCCCTCTGTTCTACTCATATAAATGGAGTATCAGCAAAAATTATTATCAGGTCAGGTAACTCTAAGGGTGAGATCCTCAGCAGATGTGAATCAGTATCCCTCTAATAAAAAAAAATTTTAAAAGGTGACCATTTATGCCACTTTGAGATTTGGATTTAGGAATCATTTATCTTACTGTGCTCATCTGAATTTATGAGGAATCTGCACTTAAAAATTAAATTGCATCTGAGAGCCAGGAAAAAGATTCAGCTTCACATGAACAATTAAATGTGACAAAATGGTACCAAACAAAAATCAGGGCTCTTGAATTGCTAGGTAATTTATCTTAAAGAACATGCAAAAAGGTGTTTCACTAGCATAAGAGGTTGTCTGAAGATAACATCAAAGCTAACACAATACCACTGCTGTTACCATTCCAGAAAAAAAACTATCTGCAGTTAAAAAGATAAACTGGGCACATAAAAAAGGTAATCCGAAATCTAAAATTAAATAGTTTGCAATGTCCACTTAAATTAAATGAGTAGTGGAACAACCTAAGAAAATACAGCATTCATTTCATGGCTATTAAATAGATGGCTATCAGTGCTTGTTATGATTATAAAATCACACTTCAGATGCTCACATCTCCCCAGTTTTCAACTCTTCAAGAGTTATAGCTCTGGCACTTCTCTATGGTACAAAAATACAGCACAGCTTCTTACAATTTCCTGAGACACTGCACCTGTAATATATTCATGATAATTGCTCCAAACTCATGCATACAGATGACAAAAGAAGTTGAACGGCAATTCAGCTTTCTCATGCAAAGGAAACATAATTGTTTTATAATATGCTGTAAGTTTTAAACCTGCAGTTTAAGTATTCATTTAATTATTTAGGGAGAGGTTGCACTTCTACTCCTCTCCATGTAAAAGAGGCAGACTGCCTTGGTGTCATGCCAGGAGAAGGGTGAGGAGGAGCTCAGATTTCGAGTTTTCCTTCCTGTCTCTCTCCTTCCTGCATCTCTCCCTTTCCTCTTATTAGGGATGCAGTATTGCTTCTACTGCCTCTGCTCATCCACTTGCCATTGATATTTTCAGAAACATGTTCAAACCAAATATGCTGATGAGCAAATAGAGGAAGAGGAGAAGAAATGTGTTTCCTGCACAGGCAATTGGTTTAAACACAGGTATTAAAAATCTCCTAAATATGATTATTTACTAGTTAAGGAATTTTATTTCAGACCCTATCAGCAGAATGGCAGGAAAAAGAATTGTTTTGATACAAAGTCGAAAGTATTTTGGGTTTCTGACAAGAGAACTACTTACCTCTGCAAAAGCAGACATGGTAAGATGTATCAGTAGTTACCAAATATCTCCTTTGTCTCAAAACATTGAAGCCTGTGTTTTTCAAAATGGAAGAACCAATTGAAAGATTTACATGTGGATTTATGTGCATGTATGATCCAGTAGTTGTGCTATGTTGTCACCACCACACAGAGTCATTAAATTTGTCTAAAGTTACTTGCTACATTAAAAAATCATCAAATGTTATGAAGATGGATTAAATTTTCAAAAGACGTTAAGTAATTCAAGGGCCCATTTTCCATTTGTACTCCCTAGATAGTAAAGAGACTTAATAGAATTAAGCTATGCAACACCTTCCTCATAGTCCTGATCTTACCTCTTACAATACACACAATTTTTCCATGGATAGGCACATAAGTATGAGAGCAACAGAAACCTGCTGAGCAGGGTATGGATCAAACTAGTAAGAAATAAACTTCAGGTAAAAGGAACAGTGCTCATACATGTCCAGAGGGACAGTCTCTGTTTAGAGCCATTAAACTCCTAAATTATCTCAGCCACTTGTATGATACAAAATACCAAATCTATATTTTTAAAGAGGTAGTGGCAGCCCAGAAGAAGCAAGAACTCTGGAGTTAGGTCACCCTATGAGAGTGTGGAGAACAGGGTTTAACTGCTCCTTCTGCCCAAACCACAGCCTGAGCCTGAGTTCAAACCAGCACCCCAAGAGAGAACCCCTACAGTCAGCTTTCTCTGGGGTGGGAAAATTCTCTCCATCACCAACACAAGAGCTTTTCCTCCTCATAGAAATAATTTGATATACAAAGGACTGAGGTAAGAAAGAGTGTCTTTTAACCCCAGCAACTAGGAAATGTATCTAAGATGGGTGTTCATATCTGATAGGTGTCACTGCTCCAGAGCAGGGATCTGAGCCTGGCTCTTCTACCTTTCTTGAACTGTTACATTTACTTCGAGCATGTTCAGACCATGCTGGTAAGATCAGGTCCATAGCAAAGTCAGTCCCATTCTGAAGGCTTCCAGGTTTTAGCCACAGCAGTCCTTGAAGTAGATCTCAATATTTAGGTGAGTTTGGACAGAAAAATCTTGAGCATATGCAAAACTTAGCATGCTAAACTAATAGTCAGGAGGTAAGTGACAGCTGAGGAGTAATTATTCCAATGGTACATGAATGCTGGGACAAGGTGAAGCCTGCATTCTGCAGCAGATTATGGTGACAGAAAAGCTCTGAGCTGACTTTCACAGTACATCCACAGAGTTCAGCACAGCACCATGCAGAGACAGTTGCACAGGTCTCAAAGGCAGCCCAGCCTTTTTGGTATGGCAGAACATGCATTATTAAATTCAATCCCTGTTTCTCAGCAGAGCTAATTAGTTCAGGTGCAGCTCAACGCTGCTATAATTATACTCCATCTGCTTCCAGAGCTAGCTAGTTTGGGTGCTGAGAGCTTGGAAATTTCTCTGCAGTACCCCTCATGGGAGGGGGCATGATACTAATATGTCCTTAGGCGTGAAAAGAGATGGATTGACACTTTGGTCTCTTTGATGATGCGAGCCTTAGCTGCCTAAATCCTGCAGAGTTAAATCCTCTCAAGGGACAGATTTTTTAAGATGTTTAAATAGCTAAAGCCCCAGGTATGGCCCCAGTGAGATTTTTGAAAAATGCCTCACAGGCACTAAGTGTTTGTTGGTGGTAAATAACTCTGTATGGCAGCACACCAGCAAGAGCCCCACGTCAGACACCCGACCGAGGCAGGCTGTCACAGGCAGCAGCCCAAAGTGCCACAACAGGCTCTTACCAAAACTTTGCTGTGCTCAAGTTGCCTCTGCTGCCTTGCAATCCAGCATGTAAGTGCTAAGACTCATTTGGCTACACAGAGAATATCAAGCCTGTTTGCTTCTCAAGAAACAGATAGTGACAACTCAGATGAATGCTAATTTAGCACGAAGTATTTGCTCTCTTTAAAATGAAGCCTTGATCCAAAGACTACTGCAGTGAATGGGCTATCTCTCCTCCATGTCAATTCATATTGGATCAAGCCTTGAATCTGTGGCATGAAGCAATTAGTATAAAATAGATTAGGCAACAACTTCCTTTATTCAGTTGTACAAGTTTTTCCAAGATGAACTGATTGCCCACATTTGTTTCATACAGGCAGCTAAATCATCAATACCAACAAGACTGGCATTAATCAACAGAATTACCTCCTCACTCTCACAGGCATTTAGCTTCATATCACTTTACAAAGGCTGTCAGGGACCGTCTGTAGCTTCAAGTACAATACAGCAGTTCCACAGCATGTTTTTCCAGACACTGGAGTCATCCATATGCATATGGCCTGCAAGCTTTTCAGCAGCACACTCAAATGAGAACATTTTCAGTGACCACATGAACCCTGCAGCATGTTCTCCCCCCATCTGCTTTGTTTTACCTCCCATCACTACACTTTGATAGCATATATATGTACCTGTGGATACACACGTGTCCAGAGAGTGTGTTCTGCTTCCATGTGTGCTCTGCAGGTGTGACTGACACCTCCATTTAACAGGATGGCATCTGTGTGAGCATCTGTGTCACTGCCATTATTACTTTGATACACCACACTGCTGCCAGTGCCAGTTCTCCCAGTATGGTTCTCTCAGCCTCTGTTTGCTTTCTGCTTTCCAGGGGCACTGGCTAAGACTGCTGAGATTGTTAGATATTGATTGAAACTCAACCAGTTGCTACTTATTTAACCAATATGCAGACATTACTTTGTGAAATTATTTTAGAAAGTGACAAAGGGAGCTGCCCCATGTCACCGGCTCTCAGGAGAACTCTGCCTTTCTGCCCTGGTTCTGTTATGGCTGTCTCACTGCCAAGCTACTCTTTCAGAGTACAGACAGCCTCCTATGCCTTTTCAGACATGAAATAATTACTTGTTATATATAAAGGTTGCTGCATATTACTTGT